>NW_012109341.1:164877-173463 GCF_000951045.1 Mandrillus leucophaeus | reverse complement strand
GAAAGAAAGAAAGAAAGAAAGAAAGAAAGAAAGAAAGAAAGAAAGAAAGAAAGAAAGAAAGAAAGAAAGAAAGAGAAAACCAGAGAGGAAGGCCCCTGGGTGCCTGCTCACCAAAATACCCACCTGGCTGTGGCACTCTTTCACCCCTTCCAACTACTGTCTGTTTTCAAGCAGACAGAACTTCAGGAGCAAGAGGCTGCTTGAATAGTTTGCTATTTGGTGCTCCCAAACGTTGGTGGATGTGGGTCAGCTTCATCAGAGTTGGAGCTAAGTGCTTGGTTACAAGGAATAAAGTTCTCCTGGAATTCCCTCAAAAAGAAAGAATGCTTGTCCCAGAACTGTGTGTGTGGCGATCATAAGGACAGAACCTCATGGAAAGCTAGCAGCAGGAAGTACAAGAGGACGCAGACTTCCTGAAAGCATAGCTGTAGGCCATCTGCATCCAAGCTAGCACCAGGGACCTCTTGCATCCAGAAATTCATGGATTTTCACCTTAGAGTTGCACCATCAATATGATGGGGGCTCTCTAGGTGTCTGCTCCTCTCATCTCCTTGTGTCTGTTGGGGGACTCTTTCCCGAGAGAGGCAGAGGATTGGCCCCAGCTCATCATGCTATGCCAGACATAGACACGGGCTAACGGGGATGGGCTCCATTCTTAATCCATTTGTGGTTGGCAAGGAGTGTACAGAAGAAAGCAAGATCTTAGGATGCCCCAATGTGGTCCCGCAAGCAGGCAAGATCTGAGGTTGAGTGTGCCCAGGACACATGCCCAGGGCAGTCTGTGAGACCAGTCCTCTGCTACTCAGCTCCCCGCACCAGGGCTCTGCTCAGAGGTGAAAGCCACAATTCGAAGTTCACTGGCGTGGTCCTCAGTCCTGCATCATGAACAGCAGAATGTAATATTTATTGCCCCCCCTACAGACTGGGTGTCAAGATGAAAAAAAAATAATAATTCTAAATCTCACACAAGGGCTTTGGAGATCAATGAGGTAATTTATATGAAATAGTTTGGGCTCGCTGGGAAACAAAGTATGGCATAAATTTTGGCTTTTTCACTGGATGGATCCTCATGCCAACAACTCACCCCAGTTGATGAAAAACGTGCTTGGCTGTGTAGACAGCAGGAATGCGCAGGCTGCTGTCTGAGTTCAGAATGGAATATTTTGGCCAGGCACGGACTTCCTCTAACCAAGATGCGGACAGTTGTCTCAAGACTTTCTCGGGCCGGGCGCAGTGGTTCACGCCTGTAATCCCAGCAGCTGGGGAGGCCAAGGCAGGCAGATCACCTTGAGGTCAGGAGTTCAAGACCAGCCTGGACAACATGGTGAAACCCCATCTTTAAAATACAAAATTATAAAATTACAAAAAATTATTAAAAATACAAAAATTAGCCAGGCGTAGTGTGTGTCTGCAAATCCCAGCACTTTGGGAGGCCAAGGCTGAGACCTTGTCTCAAAGACTGAGACCTTGTCTCAAAAAAAAAAAAGAAGACTTTTTATCACAGGGCAGCATACAGATAAATAGGCACTGGGTGTTTGGGATTTGCAATAAAGTGTGCAATAAAATAAATAATGCCTGGGACCACACCATCAAATCTTAACCTTATATTTATTTTATTTTATTATTTTAGAGAAGGAATCTCGAGGCTGCAGTGAGCCAAGATCATGCCACTGCACACCAGCCTAGGCAACAGAGCAAGACTCTGTCTGGAAAAAAAAAAATTAAAAAACGAAAAGAGAAGGAATCTCACTCTGTCACCCAGGCTGGAGTGCAGTGGTACGATCTCGGCTCACTGTAACCTCTGCCTCCCAGGTTCAAAAGATTCTCCTGTCTCAGCCTCCCAAGTAGCTGAGATTACAGGCACCCGCCACCATGCCCAGCTAATTTTTGTAATTTTGGTAGAGACAGGGATTTTACCATGTTGACCAGGCTGGTCTTGAACTGCTGACCTCAAGTGATCCGCCTGCCTTGGCCTCCCAAAGTGCTGGGATTACAGGCCTGAGCCACCGCGCCCAGCCTCTTAACCATATCTTGATGGCTTCTGACTTAACTCTAGATCTTAAGGCTGTTTTTCTTGCAAATCCAAAGAGCACAAGTTACTTGAAACAATGGAAAAATGCTCGGTTTCCACTAGTGAATGAGTCCTAAAAAAATTCTTGAAAGAGTCGTTTCTGCTCATGCCCATGCTTGCAATTTAGAGCTCACTCTCACCAGGCTTTTCTTCTTACCACTCCAGGCAAAGTGCTCCTGCTGAGGCCATCATGATCTCTGTGTTCCCATAGTCAATGGCTGCTTCTCTTTCTTCATCTGACTCAAACTGTCAGCCACTTTGATACCACTGATCGCTCCCCTTTGCAACACTTTGTCCTCCTGGCTTCCAGAGCACCATGGCTACTGTTCTTTCTCCTCATTGTACAACTCATGGGCGCTACGTGGGTTCACCAAGGTTTGACAAACTACAGCCTGCAGCCCAAATCCAGTAAAGCTTTACTGGAACAACCATATCCATTCACTTCCATATTGTCTATGACTGCTTTTGCACTGTAATGGCAGCGCTGAGAGGTGGCAACAGAGACCACATGGTCCACAAAGCCAAAAATATTTACTATGTGGCCCTTTATGGGCCAACTTGCCAACCCGTGGCACAGACTCATTGGGGACCTGGTGTTTTCTCCTACCCCACTGACCACTCCTTGTGGTCTTCTTTGCTTCTCCTCATCTCCTTAATGTCTAAACCCGGAGTCCTTGAACTCTTCTCTTCTCCCTCTGTGCCTAGTCCCTGGGTGAGCACATCCAAACCAATAGACCAATATATCCAATAGACTTCTCAAACTTAGCCCAAACTGAACTCTTGTTTTCTTCTCTGCCAACCTAGTTCTTCCTGTGGTTTTGCTCATTTCAGTTAGTGGCAGCTCCATTCTTCTAGGTGCTCAGGTCAAATACACTAGAGTTATCAATGACTCTTTTCTCTCATACCCACAGCTCAGACTCCAACAAATCCTGCTAGACCTACCTTCAAAATGCACCCCTCTCCCATTCACATCTCAGTCTTCCTACCCCCATTGTCACATTGAAACAGCCATCATCTTCTGCCTGGACTATTTCAGTAGCCTCTAATTGGTCTCTCTTTTCAGACCCTTGATCCTTCCAACCTCTATTTCTCACAGCAGACTAAGCAAACCTTTCAAACAGAAGCCAACTATAGCCTTTCCGCAGCTTCCCAGCTCACTCCGGGTGAAAACCAGATATTTCCTGCATCCTCCTATTTGAACACCTCTTCACCCCTGCTTGCCACACTGGTCTCCTCGTTACATGAACTCCACAAAAAGTCCCTGCCTCAGGGTCTCTGCTTTTGCTGTTCCTTCTGCCAGGAATCCTTTTTCCCCAGATATTTGCATGACTGCCTCATGTCTTTTTTATTTTTTATTTTTTGTATTTTTTAGTACAGACAGGGTTTTACCATGCAGGCCAGGCTGGGCTCGAACGCCTGACCTCAGGAGTTCTGTCTGCCTTGGCCTCGCAAAGTGCTGGGACTACAGGCATGAGCCACCACGACTACAGGCATGAGCCACCACACTCGGCCTTTTCTTTTCTTTTTTGAGATGGAGTCTCACTGTGTTGCCAGGCTGGAGTGCAGTGGTGCGATCTCGGCTCACTGCAACCTCCACCTCCTGGGTTCAAGCGATTCTCCTGCCTCAGTCTCCTGAGTAGCTGGGACTACAGGCCCGCGCCTCCACACCCAGCTAATTTTTGTATTTTTAGTGGAGATGGGGTTTCACCATGTTGGCCAGGATGGTTTTGATTTCTTGACCTCATGCTCTGCCTCCCAAACTGCTGGAATTACAGGTGTGAGCCACTGCGCCCAGCCCTGCCTCAAGTCTTTTTAACATGAGCCTCCCCAGATCGCCCTAAATAAAACGGCAGCCTCCCCAACTCTCCCCACTCCCTTCTTACTGCCATCTGATACACTCTGCATTGACTTCTGTGTGTGTTTAGTGTTCATTTTGCCATCTCAGTTATAAGCTCCATGAAGGCAGACCTTTGTTTTGTTTACTGTATGTCCCCATTGCCTAAAACAGGGCTTGGTGCTCAGGAAATACTTTGTTTTGTTTTTTAGAGGCAGGGTCTCCCTATGTTGCCTGCCCAAGCTGGCCTCGAACTCCTGGGTTCAAGTGATCCTCCAGCTTCAAATCCTAAGTAGTTGGGACTACAGGTGTGCACCATTGTGCTCTCAGTAACTATTTAAATATCTTTCCCACCTTACAATTCTATGAACCTTGTTTTAAGTTAAGAACATGAATCCGTGGCCAGGCGCAGTGGCTCATTCCTGTAATTACAACACTTTAGGAGGCTGAGGTGGGTGGATCACATGAGGCCAGGAGTTCGAGACCAGCCTGGGAAACATGACGAAACCCTATCTCTACAAAAAGTACAAAAATTAGCTCGGGTGGTGGTGCACACCTGCAGTCTCAGCTACTTGGGAGACTGAGGCAGGAGAATCGCTTGGACCCAGGAGGCAGAGGTTACAGTGAGCTGAGATGGCGCCACCACACTTAGCTTAGGTGACAGAGCGAGGAGAATCTGTCTCAAAAAAAAAAAACAAACCAAAAAACAAAATAAAAACAACAACAACTTAGGTTACGGCACTTGCACGAGGTCAAATTAGGGTGGGAGTGAGGCAGACTTGGAATTTGGAGTTTATACCTGAGGGCTGTCCTCCAAATTCAGTGCTCATTCTGCAATTTTGTGTTCTGTCAGCCTCTGTCAGTGGCTCTGAGGATTGTTTGGCAGAAAGGCAGTTGTTCCTGGGGGAAAAGGATTTTTAGGATGCATAGACAACTCATTGTGGATCTCTGTTTTTCTGTCACCTTTATATTCTTGCGCCATCCACCCTGGGGTTTGGGATACGTGTGTGTGTGTGTGTGTGTGTGTGTGTGTGTGTGTGTGTGAGTTCTCTAAGTTTGTCTTCCAGTATATTGAGTAGAACTCTCTTTGATTTTTCCTGAAACAAAATTTCCATTGATTTACATATTCATGAACTGTTTCCCCTCCCCAGTGACCTACACTATTGTTATGCTGGTCTGGGAATTCAGCAGTCTTTTGTGGATGACCAATTTATTGGTCTTGAATTTTAAGTTTCTGTGCCCATTTGCACTGCTAGCTAAGGATCTCCAAACAAATGCTTAAATGGAGCGGAATTGGTTCCAGGACTCCCTGAAGATACCAAAATCCTGCTCTGTTCTCTGGTATAAAATGGCATAGTATTTGCATGTAACCCATGCACTTTCTCCTGCATATTTTGTTTCTTTTAGAGATAGGGTCTTGTTTTGTCGCCCAGGCTGAGTGAGTGCAGTGGCACGATTACAGCTCACCGCAGCTTTCAACTCCTAGGTCCAAGCCATCCTCCTGCTTCCTGAGATGCTGGGATTACAGGCATGAGCCACCATGCCCCGCTACTCTGATATACTTTAAATCATCACTAGATTACCTATAATACCTAATACAATGTAAATACTATGTAAATAGTTTTTTTTTTTTTTTGAGACCGAGCATCGTTCTATCGCCCAGGCTGGAGTGCAATGGCACTGCAACCTCCACCCCCCAGCGTTCAAGCAGTTCTCATGCCTCAGCCCTCAGCCTCCTGAGTAGCTGGACTATAGGCACGTGCCACCACGCCTGGCTAACTTTTTGTAATTTTAGTAGAGACAGGGTTTCTTCACGTTACCCAGGCTGATCTCCAACTCCTGACCTCAAGCGATCCACCCGCCTCGGCCTCCCAAAGTGCTGGGATTACAGGCGTGAGCCACCGCACTAGGCCTAATGTAAATAGTTGTTATACTGCATTTTTAATTTGTATTATTTTAAATTGTCATATATATTTTTCTCCCAAATATTTTCCAGACATTGTTGGTTGAATCTGAGGATGAACCTACGGATATGGAGGGCGGTTGCAGTTTCTAGTTAAAAAAAGCTGTGGTAAATTCGAACTTTTTTTTTTCTTTTTTGAGGCAGAGTCTTGCACTGTGGCCTGGGAGTACAGTGGCGCGATCCCAGTTCACTGCAACCTCTGCCTTCCGGGTTCAAGCAATTCTCCTGCCTTAGCTTCCTGAGTAACTGGGATTACAGGCGCCTGCCACCATGCCCAGTTAATTTTTTGTATTTTTAGTAGAGACGGGGTTTCACCATGTTGGCCAGGCTGGTCTTGAACTCCTGACCTTGTGATTTGCCCACCATGGCCTCCCAAACTTCTGGGATTATAGGCGTGAGCCACCGTGCCCAGCCTGAATCATTTCTTTGTAGAAAACAATTGCTAATTGATTTTCTTTCTAAATTTAAGGCCTTCCTCCTTCCTTCTTTCTTTGCTTTCTTCCTTCCTTCTTTGCTTTCTTCCTTCCTACTCTGGCTTCCAGAACTGCAAGAGATCTTGTTTTGCAGCATATTTTTTCTCCCACTTTCTACATAATAGTAGAAAAAGCCTCTTTAAAGGTCAGGCGCAGTGGCTCACAGCTGTAATCTCAGCACTTTGGGAGCCAAGACAGGCGGATCATGAGGTCAAGAGATTGAGACCATCCTGGTCAACATGATGAAACCCCGTCTCTACTAAAAGTACAAAAAATAAAATAAAATAAAATAAAATAAAATAAAATAAAAAAGCTGGGCGTGGTGGTGCACATCGGTAGTCCCAGCTACTAGGGAGGCTGAGGCAGGAGAATCTCTTGAACCCGGGAGGCGGAGGTTGTAGTGAGCTGAGATGGCGCCACTGCACTCTAGCCTGGCAACAGAGCGAGACTTCATCTCAAAGAAAAAGAAAAAAAGAAAAAGCCTCTTTATTTGTACCTTATTTTTATTTTAGTTTTGAAACAGGCTCTTGCTCTGTTGCCCAGGCTAGAGTGTAGTGGCACAAACATGGCTCACTGCCGCCTCAACCTCCTGGGCTCAAGTGAGCCTCCCACCTCAGACGTATGCCACCACACCCAGCTAACATTCTACTGATTTTTTTTCATAGAGACGAGGTTTTACCATGTTGCCCAGGCTAGTCTCAAACTCCTGGGCTCAAGAGATCCTCCCACCTAGGCCACCCAAAGCATTGGGATTATAGGACATGGGCCACGACACCCTTCAGATAAATCCTCTTTAGTGTGGCCTGAGAGGAAGAGGCACTGTGCTACCTGAGAGGTGAGAGGAGCTGCTTGTGTAGGCACCAAGCAGCCGGGCTACAGCCATCAGGAGAGGCTCTGTCCTGGCCTCCCGTCTCCGCTGCTGATCCCTGCAGTGAGTGCCTGTGCAGAAAGCTCAATGGACTTCTTTAATCCCCGCACTCTCATCCGGGGAACTCCTTCCCCTTCCTTCCAGACCACTTGAGTCTTGTGCTCGCTGCAGGGTCAATGCTGTCGCCCCTGGTGGTCAGGTTTGATGTCAGTCTGTCTGTAACTCATGTCTTCCCACTCTGGGGGCCTGTGGCAGCGGGTCTAACACTTGAGGATGCTGCCTGCGAAGGCGCGTTGCCCTTTCAGCCCTGGCACCGCCGCCAGGCGGGCACACCCCAGCCACCCTGCACAAACAGGCTGTCATGGTGAAACTTTGCTCTGGGCATTTGGGTTTAATCCTCTGACCTTGCCAGCTCCACATTCTCCCAGCCTGCAAGGTTTGGTTTAGTTTTTAATCCGATTGTAAAGTGTTTGGCTTCTTTGGAGAGTCACAGAGATCACAAGGATCATGTGAAAAAGTAGGATGTCAGCGAGAGATTAAACCACCGTCCAGCCCCTGATGCAGAGCTTCCTCATCTGCTTTCTTGTTGCTGGTTGTTCCTTTCTTCATTTCAGAGACAGAGTGGATGATTCAGAGGCGGATGTTTATTACGCAGTCCTTAGAGTTTTTCAGACTCTTTCTTCCTCTCCTGCTCCCCCTTTCCCTGCAGGTTTATCCTGCAGACGTTTTCTCTGACATTAACATGTTTGCATGATAGAGTGCCCTCCAGCCCTCCCCAACCCCAGTCAGGCCTGGATCCGAGTCCTGGCGGTGCCACGTTGCTGCTGCATGACTCTGGGCAAGGTGACCTCCAAGCAGCGGCATCTGAAGATGGCGACTGGGAGTCACACCACCACTTCAGAAGGTCTAGAGGATTCAGTGAGACCATGATCACCCATCACACAGCCCGGGTCATGGCACCTTCATCATTGCTGTCCATGTGGTTGATATTATTGTTGTTGAAATTACTGAACTTTCCTGCAGAAAATTAGCAAGTAGAGGCTAGGTGCAGTGGCTCACTCCTGTAATCCAGCACTTCGGGAGGCCAGGGCAGGAGGATTATTTGAGCCCAGGAGTTTGAAAACAGGTTGAACAACATAGTGAGACTGTCTCTACAAAAAACAAAAATTAGCAGGGCATGGTGGTATGCACCTGTAGTCCTCAGGAGCCTGCAGTGGGAGGAGCACTTGAGTGTGGGAGGTTGAGGCTGCGGTGATCTCGTCACTGCACTCACAGCACTTTGGGAGGCCAAGATGGGAGGATCACTTGAGGCTAGGAGTTCAAGACCAGCCTTGTCAACACAGCAAGACCCCCATCTCTATTAAAAAAAAAAAAAAA
>NW_012109341.1:155439-164657 GCF_000951045.1 Mandrillus leucophaeus | reverse complement strand
TCTCAAAAAAGAAGAAGAAAAAATAAAAATAAAAAAATGAGCAGGTAGAGAGAAAGATAGCCTCCTAAATAGGCCGCTATTGAGGATGAATTTGAACATTTGAACAGACTCAAAGCTGCTGCTGGTTGGAAAAATGACTAGGCGCAGACTGGGGCTGTTTATTATCATGTATTTTTATAAGATATTTAGTGCCTCATCATTGTTCATAATCACCCGTCTTCTTTTCCTTCTTCATACCTGAAGACTGGAACCTGCATTTGTCTTTTGATCAATGACTTTGCCTAGAAGTCCTGTACCCCCTTGTACCATCAGTTTTGAGCTGTCCAGAAAGACAGGGAATCATGGACGATGGGACACTCAACTATGCCAGGCATACTACATTATGACTTCATTAGGTCTTCACCACAAACCCATGTGGTTTTGTGATTGTCACCATTTTATTAATAGGGACATGGAGGCTCAGAGAGATGAAGTAACTTTCCTAAGGCCACACAGCTTGTGATGGGCCTATACTGATCCCCAGGTGAATCCAACAGCAAACCCCAGGCCCTCACTCCATTCCACTGCTTCCTGCTCATTCCTCAAAAAGTACCCCTTATCATGTGAGGTCAGGAGTTCGAGACCAGCCTGGACAACATGGAAAACCCCGTCTTTATTAAACATACAAAAATTAACTGGGTGTGGTGGTACACCCCTGCAATCCCAGCTGCTTGGGAGGCTGAGGCAGGAGAATCACTTGAACCTGGGAGGCGGGGGTTGCAGTGAGCCAACAGAGTCTCAAAAAAAAAAAAAAACACAACAAAATAAAAAACAAAACAAACAAACAAAAACCATGCCTTTAATATAGGTATAATCTACTCTTGCCAGGCCGAGTTTTGCAACGTGAAGTAGGTTTGGGCCTCAGCCAGAAAAGATCTCACTACTCTGGAGCCAGGGTTCTGGGAGAGGTATAATCCTTTGTGGCTGTATTAAGGGGGCATTTTTTGAGGAATGAGATCTAACAGGCTTATACCTCAATACAGGCTTATACCTGCACTAAATTGGACCTGTATCATTAGATCGCATTCCACCTTCATCTTACATCAGAACATTTACAACAAATTAACAGATGAAGCTCACTTCTCATGTTTCTTTTTTATAAAACATCTCTCAACAAATTCCTCTCAGATCTTTTTTTTTTTTAAGATGGAGTCTTGCTACGTTGCCCTGGCTGGACTCGAACTCCTGGGCTCAAGTGATCCTCCCGCCTCAGATCCTGAGTAACTCATACTACAGGAGCACAGCACTAGGCCCTCCTCTTAGATTTTATATTCCTCTCACTTTCTTAGGAATTATCTTTTCAACTGGCCCACCCTAGCATTCCTTTTCTGGCAGCCTCTGGTAGGGAAGAGAGCCAGAGTCTAGTCCGTGGCAAGGCAATTTCTGGCTGTTCTTGCTGAGACATAGAAACCCTCCTTGGAGCACACAACTCCTTCCAGTAGCCACCTGCATCCCTCTCCATAAATCACTTCGAAGCTGTGCGTGTGGCAGGGAGAGGTTGCTGCATCTCCAAAAGGGGACAGCAGTTACTGGTTACTCAGCTCCTTAAATATTTTGTAAGAAAGGATCTAGGAGAAGTACCAGAGCAGCCCCTGCATTTTTCAGGTGGGAAAAGGGCAACTAAGGACAGAAAGGGTTGGAGAAGAGGTCATGGCAAAAGGGAATAGAAGAAAGAGCAAAATTACACACAGGAGATAAGTAGGCAAGAGCCCCACCCGGGATAGGCAAATGCAGCTCAGTTCAGGACAGCTTCCTGGGGCTTGAGTATCCACTCATGCCAGGCAGGGTTTTGCGATGTGAAGTGGGTTTGGGCCTCAGGCAGAAAAGGCCTCACTATTCTGGAGCCAGGGTTCTAGGTGGGGGGCTCAACCCTGAGCCTAGAGGCCAGGAGAAGGTCAGATGAACAAGCCCATCCCTCACACACCCCACACAGGGCATGAACCCAGGGATCTCTACCTTTAGAAGACCAGAATCTCCTGGGTGCTTGCTACATTTAGATAGTGGGGCTGCTTCTCTACTTTTTCTTTTTTTTTTGAGACAGAGTCTCACTCTGTTGCCCGGGCTGGAGTGCAGTGGTGTGATTTTAGCTCACTGCAACCTCCGCCTCCTGGGTTCAAGCAATTCTCCTGCCTCAGCCTCCTGAGTGACTGGGATTACAGGCACCTGCCACCATGCCAGGCTCATTTTTGTATTATTAGTAGAGATGGGGTTTCACCATGTTGGCCAAGCTGGTCTCGAACTCGTGACCTCAGGTGATCTGCCCACCTCGGCCTCCCAAAGAGCTGGGATTATAGGCATGAGCCACCCCGCTCGGCTTTTTCTTTTCCTTTTTCTTTTCTTTTTTCTTTTGAGACAGAGTCTCGCTCTGTCGCCTGGGCTGGAGTGCAGTGGCGCAATCTCGGCTTACTGCAACCTCCGCCTCCCAGGTTCAAGCGATTCTCCTGCCTCAGCCTCCCGAGTAACTGGGACTATAGGCACGTGCCACCATGCCCAGCTAATTTTTGTATTTTTAGTAGAGATGGGGTTTCACCATGTTGGCCAGGATGGTCTCAATCTGTTGACCTTGTGATCCACCAGTCTTGGTCTCCCAAAGTGCTGGGATTACAGGCATGAGCCACCGCGCCCAGCCTCTTTTCTTTTTTTTTTCCCCAAAAGCAATTTACCATGAGATGGGCCTCTTCTCTAGAGGTTGGAATTTAGTCCTTTTGAGGCCAAGAAATCTGTATTTTATTTATTTATTTATTTGTTTGTTTGTTTTATTTTTTGAGACAGAGTCTCACTTAGTTGCCCAGGCTGGAGTGCAGTGGTATGCGATCTCGGCTCACTGATCCGGAGTTCAAGCGATTCTTGTGCCTCAGCCTGCCAAGTAGTTGGGATTACAGGCATGCGACACCATGTCTGGCTAATTTTTGTATTTTTAGTAGAGACAGGGTTTGGCCATGTTTGCTGAGCTGGTCCCAAACTCCTGGCCTCAAACGATCTGCCTGCCTCAGCCTCCCAAAGTGCTGGGATTGCAGGTGTGAGCCATCCTCCTGCCTCAGCCTCCCAAAGTGCTGGGATTGCAGGTGTGAGCCACTGTGCAGGGCTGAAATCCGTATTTCAATGAGAGCCCCTGAAGGTTCTGAAATGGAAGATCCAGAGATCACCTCTGGAGAAACACTAACCTAGAGTGAATGGGCACAGTTTAAAGAAACTTTAATCCTGTCCTTGGCTACCAGGGCCCCTTCACAATGGATCAGTCACAGCCTTTGTCAGTCACTGTGGGGACCTCCTGCTCCTGTTGTTTGGGGGTTGATGAGCTCGTATCTTGAGCTGGTTGCTCGTCCAGATGGACAGAGCAAGGTGGAGAAGGCCAGAGTGTAAAGAACTGACCTCAGTGCGGGGACAGCAGCTGCCTGAGAAACAGCCCCTCCCTTCTAGTCCTGAGAGTAGCAGCAGGAAGCCCTGGCTTGCAGACCTAAGCTGGGACTCCATCTGTGATTCTTCCACTTCCCTCCCCAAGCCTTGATGTCCTTATCTGTGCAATGGGTCAGCATATATTTGTAGAGGATTTCACAAAGAAGTGTCTGTGGGTCGGGCATGGTGGCTCACACCTGTAATCCCCACACTTTGGGGAGGTTGAGGTAGGAGAATTGCTCAAGTCAGGAGAGGCCAACCTGGGCAACATAGTGAGATCCTGTCTCTAAAAAATAATAATAATAATAAATAAAAATTAAAAATAAAAAGAAGCATCTGTGGAAGTAAGTGTCAGGTATTGCACTCAACACATTTGATAGGGGGAGATAGAGGTTCCCAGTAACAATGACGGGTGCTTCAGGCACAGCACCCCACACTTTACACGGATGAACTCATGAAATTCTCACAGCAACCCCAAAACACAGCTACTTGTTTTTTTTTTTTTTGAGATGTAGTCTCACTCTGTTGCCCAGGATGGAGTGCAATGGTGTAATCTTGGCTCACTGCAACCTCCACCTCCCGGGTTCTAGCGATTCTCTTGCCTCAGCCTCCTGAGTAGCTGGGACTATAGGCACGTGCCACCACACCCAGCTAGTTCTTGTATTTTTTAGTAGAGACAGGGTTTCACCGTGTTGGCCAGGTTGGTCTCGAACTCCTGACCTCGTGATCGGCCCACCTTGGCCTCCCAAAGTGCTGGGATTACAGGCGCGAGCCACCGTGCCTGGCCAGCAGCTACTATTTTTAACCCACACTTTACTGTTCAGGAACCAACACAGAGATGTGAGGCAGTTTGCTCAAGATCACAAAGCTAAGAGCCAGGCCATCTGTCCCTAAGGTTTGTGTTCCTTACAAGTATGCTATTCTGACACTGGGAGAGCCCTTTGCATTTCCTTTATTTTTTTCCTGCCCCCAGACTGTGTTTTGCAAGCATTTGTGAGCCATTGAAATCTCTTCCAATGAAATCTTGTAAGGAAGTCTAAAGTAAAAACAGTCCACAAGGCGGGGTTTAGGTTGAAGGGGGAGGGGTGCTGTGTGACCCAGCCTGGTCCCTCCCCGTCCTCTTCCCTAGTCCAGGCATCTGAAACCTGGAGGGGCTCCACAGGGCGCTGGCTGAAAACTGGAACAGTCACATCACCTGAGCCATAACTAATTTCAGCTGCAGCTTAATGAATTCTTGGAATTTGGAGTAGAAACACATGGTTTCTTCCTGACCTCAAGGCTGGGACCTTATCTGTCCAGCTTGGTGATGAATGCACACAGGCACACACACACACACACACACACAACACACACACACACACACACACACACACACACACACACACACACACACACACACACACACACATAGACACACACACCAGTAACAATGAAGGGTTCTTCAGGCACAGCACCGCGTACTTTACACACACAGAGACACACACACAGACACGCTCAGAGACACACACACACACACACACACACACACACAGACACACACACCAGTAACAATGAAGGGTTCTTCAGGCACAGCACCGCGTACTTTACACACACAGAGACACACACACAGACACGCTCAGAGACACACACACACAGAAGCACACACACAGACATCCACAGACACACACAGAGACATACACACAGACACACAGAGAGACACACACACAGAAACACACACAGAGACAGACACACATAGACACACACAGGTAGAAACACACAGACACACACAGAGACACACAAGCAGAAACACACAGAGACACACACACAGACACAAATGCAGAAACACAGACACACACACACATACACACACACACATACACACACACACACACACACACACAGACACAAATGCAGAAACACATACACACACACACATACACACACACACACACACACACACACACACACACGGGCCTAATCCTCTGCTTTCCCTCCTGGGCTTCCCTCCCTTTCAGGTGGAGCTTTGTGGGCCACCAATCACCTCCTTTTCTTATCCCTACCCCCCTCCCTTCTCTCCATTCTCACCCCCGTTCTGTCCCCACAGAACTGGCCAATGCCCCTTTCTGGCCGGCTGGGGCCAGAGTGAGCGAAGGAAGGAGGCTTCCCCTCATGGAACCTCAGGCTGGCTCCCAAGCCAAGACTCATCAGCATCCTGCCCGTCACACCCTTTTCATCTCAGGCGCTCCGTAAACAAGCAGCCTCATTAAAGTCCATTTTATAGATGGCGAAACTCATCACGGTAATGACATCCCCCAGAGAGTGGCCTTTCATCTGTGGATCACAAAGGACTCTTTCCACACACTAATTAGGAGTCACAGAGCAGGACTCCCCCTGTTTTTGCCTTGTTGCAGTTCTAGAAGATGAGGACATTAGAAATGCGGACGTAGCCCATTCCTCAGCCTGACTAGCTCGGGGGTCAAGTGCGTGCATTGCAACTGGACAGTTCGGCAGCTGGGAAGGGCTCTAGGAAGGGAGAAGCAGCCTGTAGACTATTCCTTGTAGGTTTTTTGTTTGTTTTGACAGAGTTTTGTTCTTCTTGCCCAGGCTGGAGTGCAATAGCGTGATCTTGGCTCACCCCAACCTCCACCTCCCGGGTTCAAGTGATTCTCTTGCCTTACCCTCCTGAGTAGCTGGGATTACAGGCATGTGCCACCACGTCCAGCTATTTTTAAAAATTTTTATTAGAGACAGGGTTTCACCATGTTGGTCAGGCTAATCTTGAACTCCTGACCTTGTGATCCACCTGCTTTGGCCTCCCAAAGGGCTGGGATTACAAGCGTGAGCCACCACGCCTGGCCAACTATTCCTTGTAATAGTAATAATAGCAAGAGCTGCTGTGAGTGGACGCTGCCTGCAAGATTTGCACAGTTCCTGGCTAATGACAGGGGTGGGGAGCAACTGTGGAGCACTTTCCAGCACAGGAGGCCGGGGTCATTGTCCAAATCCTGCTACGGGCCTGACGCCACCCAGATGGGATCGATTTGAGGACTGGACAGCAGCCATGGAAGGAAGAGGGTGGTAGAGCTACCTGACTGCGACAACCGATGGGATCCCGCAGCAGTTAGACCCAGGGAGTGTGCACGAGAGAGAAATTGAGTTTACCTTCAAGGTTTTGGAGCTCAGATTTCCAGGAAATCTGGAAAATAGGCGTTCCTTCATTATTCATGTTCTAGCTGAACCTGGGGAGATTTTAGTTTTTATTTTTTTGAGACAGGGTCTGATTCTGTCACCCAGGCTCTGGAGTTCAGCGGTGTGATCACAGCTCACTGCAGTCTTGACCTCCTGGGCTCAAGCAATCTTCATTCCCTGGCCTCCCAACGTGCTGGAGTTACAGGCATGAGCCACCACGCCCAGCACAGGGAGATTTGTACAAATGCTTGTGCTCAGGAACACCTCAGATTCTGATTCAGTCGACCTGGAGTGGGGTTAGATGTTGCCTCGTATGTGGCCCTAGACAGCTGGAGCTGAGAATCGCCATTCTAAACCCTGTGATTGCATGTGTTGGCATCACCTAAAAACTCCTTAGATGTGCAGGTTCTCAGCCCCACTCAAGACCCACTGAGCCGAAATTTGCATCCTAACTTCTTCTCAACCATTAATGTGCCTGCATCTTACCTGGAATCGTGTTAACATACGGATTCAGATTCAGATTTAGCTCCCCCTAGACCCCTAAGTCTGAGATCTGTCCATGGGCCCACTAGAAGGTCAGCAGGCTAATAATGGATATTTCTACAGTGATTCAGAGCTTGCCAGACATTTGAAGTGACCTAATTGCATCTTTCCTAACCCTCAACCTTATCCTGCTCTGCACAGCAGGCTGGCCAGGCATCATAGCACCACGTTCATGGTTTTATTTGACAAACTGGAGACTGAGGCTCTCAAAGCAGCCTCTTTTCTGAAGACCCATAGCTAGTATTGAGGCAGGAGAATAGGGCCTTGCGGTA
Organism: Mandrillus leucophaeus; assembly: GCF_000951045.1. Lineage (NCBI taxonomy): Eukaryota > Metazoa > Chordata > Mammalia > Primates > Cercopithecidae > Mandrillus > Mandrillus leucophaeus. The sequence goes on along the minus strand of NW_012109341.1, from coordinate 157,239 downwards.
AGGGAACATAAGGCCCATCCACTCTGGCTTAATCAAATGAAAGCACTTCAGCAGTGATAGGAATGCGAACGGCTTTGTAAGCTCTCTTCATCCTCTCCATTTACACCATTTATACTTTGTAACTTCACATTCATCCTCTCTGTTACATAGATCACACACAGGTAACATCCTCTCCATTTACATAGGGCGCATTCCTAGTAAATGACTCCATAACTTCACTTCATTCTCTTCATTTACATAGAGCATACACCAAGTAACCAATGGGAAACCCCTGGAGTATTGAAACCCCAGAAAATATGGTAACTGGGGCTCTTGAGCCCCTATGCTCACACCCACTCCCACACTGTGGCGTGTACTTTCATTCTCAATGAATCCCTGCTTTTGCTTTCCTCACTTTGTTAGTGCTTTTTGTTTTTTTTTTTTTTTTTTTAGACGGTGGCGTCTCGCTCTGTTGCCCGGGCTGGAGTGTAGTGGCATGATCTTGGCTCACTGCAACCCCCGTCTCTCAGGTCCAAGTAATTCCCCTGCCTCAGCCTCCTGAGTAGCTGGGATTACAGGCACACACCACCACGCCCGGCTAATTTTTGTATTTTTAGTAGAGATGGGGATTCGCCATGTTGGCCAGGCTGGTCTCAAACTCCTGACTCAGGTGATCCACCCATCTCGGACTCCCAGAGTGCTGGGATTGCAGGCATGAGCCAGCACACCCAGCCGTTGTCCAATTCTTTGTTCGAGATGCTGAGAACCTGGGCACCTTCCATTGGTAACAGTGTGGGTCCAATCAGGCTTTGCAACTCCAACTCTTTGGCACCAGATACCAGACCACACTGATCAGGCTCACCAGCCTCCCATAAGTATTTGCTAGTTGAATGACAGCTTACCACACTCTGTGAAGGGGGAAGATGATTAACAGGTGACTTGTGGGAGGGGAGGAAAGTGGTCCTGGATCAGTAAATTTCAACCTTGGCTACACAATGGAATCTTCAAAAAAGTTCTGAAGCCTGTGTTTAGCCCTAAGGATCCGGTTTTAACTGAAATAGACGTGGCCTGGGCTTTGAGACTAGCTCACGCTAGAGTATAGTGGCACGATCTTGGCTCACTGTAACCTCCGCCTCCTGGGTTCAACCAATTCTCCTGCCTCAGCCTCCTGAGTAGCTGGGACTACAGGGGCCTGCCACCACGCCTGGCTAATTTTTGTATTTTTAGTAGAGACTGGGTTTCACCTCCATGATCAGGCTGGTCTTGAACTCCTGACCTCAGGTGATCCACCCACCTTGGCCTCCCAAAGTGCTGGGATTACAGGTATGAACCACCACACCTGGCCGTTTTGAGACTGTTTAAAAGTCATGCAGGTGATTCTAATGTGCAGCGGAGGCCAGCAACTTCTTCTTGTCTTCTGCCCCAAATGACACAGTCTTGTCCTCTGAGTGGAGACAGCCTTCTCTCTCTATTTTTTTTTCTCTTTTCTTTTTTTATTTTATTTTTATTTTTTGAGACAGAGGCTTGCTCTGTCACCCACCCAGGCTGGAGTGCAATGGCGTGATCTCAGCTAACTGCAACCTCTGTCTCCAGGGTTCAAGCGATTCTTTCTCCTCAGCCTCCCAAGTAGCTGGGACTATAGGTACACACTACCATGCCCAGCTAATTTTTTGTATTTTAGCAGAGATGGGGTTTTATCATGTTGCCCAGACTCGTCTCAAACTCCTGAGCTCAGGCAATCTGCCCACCTAGGCCCTCCCAAAGTGCTAGGATTACAGGTGTGAACCACTGCACCTGGCCATTTTCTTCCTTCCTTCCTTC
>NW_012109341.1:145268-148989 GCF_000951045.1 Mandrillus leucophaeus | reverse complement strand
GCTGGGATTACAGGCGTGAGCCACCTCGTCTGGCCAGGAGACAGTCTTCTGGCTGCTCAAATCCATCTTCCGAAGACCTGGAATTCCCTGGAGTTGGCCTTTTATCCCTGGGTAGCCTTGCACTGGGAATGCCTGCTGGGATCCCAATCTTCAACTTCATTTAGGGTTGCCACATACAGCCAAAAATAATAATAATAATAATAATAATAATAAAAGAAGAAGAAGAAGAAGAAAAGGACATCCAATTTAAATTTGAATTGCAGATGAACAACGACAAGTAATTATTTTGGTATAAGTATGTTCCATTGCAATACATGTGGCATTTTCATACTTAAAATCTGTTGTTTATCTGAAATTCAAATTTAACTGGTCGTGCTATATTTTTATCCAGTAACCCAAATTCTCATTCCCAGCGACCAGGGTGTGTGGTGTGAGGGTATCTGGATATAGTGTGTGTCACCCAGCTTCATCAGGTGCAGCTCCCAAGAGGAATGGTGGGTTTTCAGGTTCCTTTGTTAAAACTGCCCCAGATGGACAGACACAACACCCTCCTTGTCTCCTTGGCTACAGAGTCGGTTTTCCGTGAATACATCTCATGGGAATGAGCAAACCGGTTTCTCCTCTTCCTGGCACCAGACAGTGTACACCAATAACGTAGCCCAGCTAGAATCTGGGAGCCCAGATTTGAACATGGAAAGATTTTTTTCCCTGGAGCCACATAACATGAGCCAAAAAGCTATACGTAACATTTGGTAGAAATGTTACTGCTAGCACATTCTGAGAAGGTTGGTGGTAGGTGATTTTGACTTAGTGACGCAGCTGGTGTTCACACTGAAGGCGCACAACAAATGCACTCTATTGATAATAAAAATAGTAGCTGGCTGATGAGGTTGGCGTGATGGCAATCTAAAATGTAGGGGCATGAATTAGTATAAGTTGCTGTTCACTCACTAATTCATTCAAAAGTGATTTCTGGCCAGGCGCGGTGGCTCACGCCTGTAATCCCAGCATTTTGGGAGGCCGAGGTGGGCGGGTCACTTGAGGTCAAGAGTTCGAGACCAACCTGGCCAACATGTGAAACCCCATTTCTACTAGAAATACAAAAATTAGCCAGGCGTGGTGGCGCATATCTGTAATCCTAGCTGAGGTGGGAGAATCACTTGAACCCGGGAGGTGGAGGTTGCAGGGAGCTGACATTGCGCCACTGCACTCCAGGCTGGGGGACAGAGCAAGACTCCATCTCTAAATAAATAAATAAATAAATAAATAAATAAATAAATAAATAATTTCTTCTCCACCTGTTATGTGACAGGCATTGGGCAACAAAGATGCACCCCTGCACTCAAATTGTTCCATTCAATCTCTTTAGGAGAGACAGATGAGTGAAGGTAATTATAGTGCAACATGATGAGTGCTTTGATGAGGGTAACTACAGGGTGCTGTGGGCACCCTTGGAGGGGATTTATCCAGGAGTGAAGTTCAGGAAGGCGTCTCTAGAGGAAGACCTGAAGCATGAGTGTGAACTAGTGCAGTGAAGCAAGTGGGAGGAACAGAGAGAACTCCAGGCAGAGGAAATAGCACATGGCAAAGCAGGGAGAAGGGAAAGAACATGACACCCTCAGGATGGTGCAAGTTGTGGGGTGTAGCTGGAGTGTAAGCGACTGGGGAGCTGAGTAGGGACCAATGAGGACATTGGTGAGCCTGTAGTTTGAAGCAAACAAAACTCTCACGGAAGGTGTTTAAGCAGAAAAGTATGGTCAGACTTGTCCTGGCTAAAGTATGAAGGATGAATTGCAAGGGGCAAGCCTAAAGTCAGAAAGACCAAGTTGAAGGCTGGCCTAGGCATCCATGGGAGAGATGATGATGGACCTGCCTAGGTAGTGACAAAGGGGTGGAGAGAAATGCATACACTGAAGCGGCATTGTGGAGGTGGGGTCTGCAGAACTTGGAGCATTCACAGGATGTAAGGAGTGAGGGAGGGTTAGTGTCTAGATGGATCCCAGGGTACTAGATGCATTTGGCAGTGTTGACGACCAGGTTAGGAGATGTGACCCAAGCTGGTACCTGAGCTCCAGGCTTGAAGACCCAACTTCCTTCTTGTCCATCCTCACGGACAGCAATAGGCTTTTCCAATTGGATGTGGCTATAGGGGAGGAAAAAACTTTTTCTTCTACCCTCAGCCAGACGCGGTGGCTCATGCCTGTAATCCCAGTACTGTGGGAGGCTGAGGCGGGCAGATTGTCTGAGCTCAGGAATTTGGGACTAGCCTGGGCAGCATAGTGAAATCTCATCTCTACTTTTTTTAAATAAAAAAGAAATTTAAAAATGTTTCTTTTACCCTCTTAGGTCAGTGACAAGGGCTCTGCAAATTAAACAAATGGCAGATTAACAGAAAAAAGGCATGTTCATTTTATTTGATGTTAATATTTTAATTTTTACATGTACATGGGGGTCTCATAGAAAAAGAAGTAAAAATCTAAAGAAGCAGTTAGGTCTGAGAGTTTATATAATAACAAAGAGCATTACATTTATAGAGAAGTGAAAAGACAAAGGAAAAGGGTGCAGGCTTCTAGGGAAGGTAATTCTGGGAAGGTAAATATATGGGGGAAAGAAGGCCGGGTGAGGTGGTTCACGCCTGTAGTCCCAGCTCTTTGGGAGGCCAAGGCGGGTGGATCACTTGAGGTCAGGAGTTTGAGACCAATCTGGCCAACATAATAAAACCCTGTCTCTACTGAAAATACAAAAATTAGTCGGGCGTGGTGGTGCGCACCTATAATACCAGCTACTCAGGAGGCTGAGGCAGGAGAATTGCTTGAACCTGGAGGGCAGAAGTTGTAGCGGGCCAAGATCCCGCCACTGCACTCCAGTCTGGGTGACGGAGCGAGACTCTGTCTCAAAAAAGCAAAAAAAAAGTTGTTTTCTTTCCTGGATTGGAGAGGGGAGGGTGAAATCTTCATAATAGGAAATGTATGCCCTGCTTTTAGACAGAAAGGAGGGTGGTAGAGAGCTTTTCCTGTGTCTGCTATTTCTAAACTGCCATCATTTCAAAATAATCTTCATGCCAAAGAGGCGTATTTTGGGGTAGCATATTTTGGAGAGGCATATTCTGATCCCCTTTATGGCCAATATGGGAGTATTGGTCTCATCCTTCTCTCTCCATTCTGGATCCCTCTCTTCTGTCCCTCTTTCCTCCCTCTTTCCTTTAATTCCAGTTCTGCTCCCATCTATTTGACTTCAGGTAGGTCATTCAAACCCCTGGGCCTTTCTGCATCAGGGAAATGGGAGGCACCAGTGAATTCCTGTAGCTCATCTTCAAGGAATCTTCCTGTTCTAAAGTTTCAAGACTTGGGCCTTTGAGTAAGCAGAACGTAACAGCTATGAAGGAGGACTTTCAAATCCAACCACCAGGATTTTATCCCAGCTCTACCAATGCTAAGCCTTTAATCTACAGCAAGTCACATCAACTCTCCAAAGTTTCAGTTCCCAATATAAATTAGGAACAATCATAATACTTACCAAATACGGTAATTGTGGGGATATAATTTATTTAGTACAGTGCCTGACACAAAGTAAGCTCCCAATATATGTTAGCTATTAAAATATAATATAGGTAGGCTGGGCATGGTGGCTCATGCCTCTAATCCGGGCACTTTGGGAGGCTGAGGTGGGCGGATCATGAGGTCAGGAGAGCGAGACCATCCTGGTCAGCATGGTGAAACCC
>NW_012109341.1:142803-143893 GCF_000951045.1 Mandrillus leucophaeus | reverse complement strand
ATTGAGCCCCTGCAATGTGCCATGAATTTTCTGCATTTTACATAATTCATTTATTATTTGTACAATTCCTTGAAGAGGGCCTATAATTAGCTCCATTTAATATATCAGGACACCTAAGCACAGTAAAGTTAAGTGACTTGCTCAAGGTGGTGTCACTAAGAAATGGCAGAGCCAGGCCTTGGAACTCAGGAAGTCTGGCTTTGAGGACTATATCTGTGGTTACTATGTGCCACACGATCCTATCAGAATACACATTTTTAGGCCAGGCACAGTGGCTCATGCCTATAATCTCAGCACTTTGGGAGGCAGAGGCAGACCGATCACCTGAGGTCAGGAGCTTGAGATAAGCTTGGCTGACATGGTGAAACCCCGTCTCTACTAAAAATACAAAAATTAGGGCCTGGCATGGTGGCTCACGCCTATAATCCCAGCACTTTGGGAGGCTGAGGCAGATGGATTGCTTGAGGTCAGGAGTTTGAGATCAGCCTGTCCAACATGATGTATCAGGGGAACCCACCCCCAATATTTCAACGTAGGTTCTATTTTCCCTGTGTTGGCCAGCTGAGAAATAAAGAGAAGGAGTACAAAGAAAGGGATTTTACAGCTGGGCCTCCGGGAATGACATCACATATCGGTAGGTCTGTGATGCCCACCTGAGCCACAAAATCAGCAGGTGTTTATTAAGAACTTCAAAACGGGAGGGGGTGTAGGAACAGGGAGTAGGTCACAAAGATCACATGCTTCTGAGGCCAATAAAGATCACAAGGCGAAGGGCAAAGTGAAGATCACAAGGCAAAGGGCAAAATCAAAAACTCCTGATAAGGGTCTATGTTCAGCTGCGCACATATTGTCTTGATAAACATCTTAACAGAAAACAGAGTTTGAGAGCAGAGAACCAGTCTGACCTCAAATTTACCAGGGCTGGGGTTTCCCAATCCTAGTAAGCCTGAGGGTACTGAAGGAGACCAGAGCGTATCTGAGTCCTTATCTCAACTGCATAGGACAGACACTCCCAGAGCAGCCATTTATAGACCTCCCCCCAGGAATGCAAGTCTTTTCCTAGGGTCTTAATATTACATTCCTTGCTAGA
>NW_012109341.1:132963-137578 GCF_000951045.1 Mandrillus leucophaeus | reverse complement strand
GGCGTGGTGGCTCACACCTGTAATCCCACCACCTTGGGAGGCCAAGGCAGGTGGATCACTTAAGGTTAGGAGTTGGAGACCAGCCTGGTCAACATGGAGAAACCCCATCTCTACTAAAAATACAGAAATTAGCCGGACATGGTGGTGCAGGAGAATCGCCTCCCAGGAGAATCCAGGAGACAGGTTGCAGTGAGCTGAGGTTGCACCACTGCACTCCAGCCTGGTCTACAGAGCCAGACTCCGTCCCCGCCACCCAAAAAAAAAAAAAAAGTGTGAGAAGTTATGCCCCCAAAGGGTTCTGTGGCCCCATGAGCTTGGAAAATAGTAGACTATGCAAAGTTTGCTTGCTTAGTAAACTGCAGGACTTCTCAAACATTTTAAAGCACCAGTGGACACTGTGAATCTCTGGCTGGGAAATATAAAAAGCAGTTAATGTTGAAACACGCTAATAGAGAGGCTGGAGAAGAAGAGCAGGGCAATTACAATATATTTTTAAGTTTTTTGTAGAAGTGGGGTCTCATTATGTTGCCCAAGCTGATCTGGGACTCCTGGCCTCAAGTGATTTTCTGGCCTCAGCCTTCCAAAGTGCTGGGATTACAGGCATGAGCCACCATGTCTGGCTGGACAGGGCAATTAAAATCTGTAGTCTGGCAGTAAAAGTCAGAAGTTTGAATATCAAGTCAGAGTGACCAGAAACTATCTAACTTAAAGGTCACTGACAATGGCGAACTGGAACATAGATTTTGTTTGACCTCACTGTTAAAAGAAGAAAAAAAGGTGTGGGGCAGGGGGTGAGGCTGCAGGGAGATTTGTAGAAATGCTTGTGCTCAGGAACACCTCAGACTCTGATTCAATCAACCTGGAGTAGGGTTAGATGTGGCCTCTTATGTGACCTTAGGGGACAGCTGGAGCTACGAATCGCTGTTCTAAACCCTGGTGATTCAAGGTGTGGCCCATGGCCCACGGCATTGGCATCACCTAAAAACTCCTTAGAAGTGCAGATTCTCAGCCGGGTGTGGTGGCTCATGCCTGTAATCTCAGCACTTTGGGAGGCTGAGGCAGGTGGATCACTTGAGGTCAGGAGTTCGAGACCAGCCTGACCAACATGGTGAAATGCCGTCTCTACTGAAAAATACAAAAATTAGCCGGATGTGGTGATGAGGGCCTGTAGTCCCAGCTACTCGGGAGGCTGAGGCAGAAGAATCGCTTCAACCCTGGAGGTGGAGGTTGCAGTGTGCTGAGATCTCACCATTGCACTCCAGCCTGGGTGACAGAGCGAGACTCCATCTCAAAAAAAAAAAAAAAAAGTAGAGTGAATTTTACCTAAATGTCCAATATCAGAGTATTTGATAACACTGGCCTCACATTTTCATGTGACAATAATTGGCCGCCCTGTTTAGACAAATTTCCTCAATTTACCGCAGTACCCATTGTACCCTATTGTATTATATTACAGTTGGCCCACTTCTGTCACTTATGTTACATGGAAGTGGTTGAGTTTGTGACCCTTGGTCTAACTGCAAATTGTAGACTTCTCAGAAGCTGGTATAGTGGTCTAGATTCTATAACTGCCACACAGGCATTTATTTCTGTAACTTGTTTCTTTTTTTCTGATTATAAAAGTTACTCATGCTGATTCTAGAAAACTTGGAAATATAAAAAAGTATGAAAAATAAAACAGTGACATGCATAGTAACTGCAATTAGTGATGACTGTTTAACTTCTGTTATTTTTTTCATCTTTTTTTTTTTTGCATCTAGTTATCTAAATTTTCATTATATTTTGGATCAGACTATATTTGCAGTTTGGTATTTTGCCTTATTTAGAAGACATTCTACCAGCTACTAAGTATGGCTTGTTCTGCCATATTGCAATAGTTGAGTTGTCAAGAAAACTCATTGGATCAAAAATCAAGACTCCCGCAAAAAGGGTATTTTTTTAATGCTGGAATGTCTATCTGAAAGTCCTTTTTTTATAGTTACAAGGGCACAGCTCTAAAAGTTAAACATAATTGGAGAATTCCAACATCATACGGTTCGAAAGTCACTCAAAAAAACAAACAACAAAAAAACAAAAAACTAATGTCTAAGTGCACGTGAAAGGCTTGAATAATGTTATTTCATTAAATGAGAGAATTGAAGGTCAGGTGTGGTGGCTCATGCCTGTAATCCCAGCACTTTGGGAGACGAAGACGGGCGAATCACTTGAGCTCAGGAGTTTGAGATCAGCCTGGGGAAGATGACGAAACCCTGTCTCTACAAAAAATACAAATTTAGCCACGTGCAGTGGTATGCACCTGTAGTCCCAGCTACTTGGGAGGCTGAGGCAAGAGAACTGCTTGTGCCCAGGAGACACAGGTTGCTTGTGTCCAGGAGCAGAGATCATGCCACTGCACTCCTGTCTGGGCAACTGGAGTGAAATCCTGTCTCCAAAAAAAAAGAGATTTGGAAAAAGCAAATTTTCTAAATTCCCAGTTAGAATTATAAATTCCTATTCATAATTTTATGTAATAAGTACATGTAAAGATTTGCGTAACTAACTGATATAATGAAAGTATGGGCCAGGCGCGGTGGCTCACGCCTATAATTCCAGCACTTTGGGAAGCTGAGGCAGGCGGATCATTTGAGGTCAAGAGTTCGAGACCAGCCTGGCCAACATGGTGAAACCCTGTCTCCACTAAAAATACAAAAATTAGCCAGGCGTGGTGGTGGGCGCCTGTAATCCCAGCTACTCAGGAGGCTGAGGAAGGGGAATCACTTGAACCCAGGAGGTGGAGGTTGCTGTGAGCCGAGATTGCGCCACTGCACTCCAGCCTGGGCAATAGAGTGAGACTCTGTCTCAAAAAAAAAAAAAAAAAAAAAAAGTATGAATAGACATTTGACTATTTCATCCATATGCCTAAAAGGTATTTTATTTTATTTTATTATTATTATTATTATTTTTTGCAGTGCAGTGGCATAATCTAGGCTCACTGCAACCTCCACCTCCCGGGTTCAAGAATTCTCTGCTCAGTCTCCCAAGGAGTGGGGATTACAGGTGCCTGCCACCACGCCTGGCTAATTTTTGTATTTTTAGTGGAGACAGGGTTTCACCATCTTGGCTAGGCTGGTCTTGAACTCCTGACCTCGTGATCCACCCACCTCAGCCTCCCAAAGTGCTGGGATTACAGGCATGAGCCACCGCACCTGGCCTTATTTATTATTTTAGAAATGGGGTCTTACTCTTTATTTTAGAAATGGGGTCTTACTCCTTATTTATTATTTTAGAAATGGGGTCTTACTCCTTATTTTAGAAATGGGGTCTTACTCTGTTGTCCAGGGTGGAATGCAGTGCTTTGCTCATAGCTTACTGCAGCCTTGACCTCCTGGGCTCAACTGATCCTCCCACCTCAGCCTCCCTCATGGCTGGGACTACAGGTGCAGGCCACCACTACTGGTTTTTATTTTTTATTTGTAGAGATGGGATCTTGCTATGCTGCCCAGGCTGGTCTCAACCTCCTGGCCTCAAGGGAGCCTCCCACCTTGGCCTCCCAAAGTGCTGGAATTACCGTTTCTTTTTTTGTAAATTAAATTAAATTTTACTTTTTAGACAGGATCTAGCTCTGTCACTCAGGCTGGGCTGTAGTGGTACAAAATCACAGCTCACTGCAACCTTAACCACCTGGGTTCAAGCTGTCTTCCTGTCTCAGTCTCCTGCGTAGCTGGGAGTCCAAACACATGCCACCATGCCCAGCTAATTTTTCATTTTTTTCTAGAGACAGGGATCTCACTATGATGCCCAGGTTGGTCTTGAACTCCCAGGCTCAAGTGATCCCTCCACCTCAGCCTCCTAAAAGCAGTGGGATTACAGGTATGAGCCACCACACCTGGCTCAAAACCTTTTTCATGAAGAAAAACATTGGAGATATTAGAAACATAAGAGTAGTCACTGTATTCGTTTTTTTTTTTTTTTTTTTTTTTAGTCTCACTCTGTCACCCACACTGGAGTGCAATGGCGTGATCTTGGCTCACTGCAACGTCTACCTCCTGGGATCAAGTGATTCTCATGCCTCAGCCTCCCAGGTAGTTGAGATTACAGGTGAGCACCACAATGCCTGGCTAATTTTCATATTTGTAGTAGAGATGGAGTTTTTCCATGTTGCCCAGACTGGGCTCGAACTCCTGGCCTCAAGCAGTCCACTCGCCTCAGCCTCCCACAGTGCTGGGATTACAGATGTGTGCCCCCATGCCTGGCCTCGTATTTGGCACTTTATTTCGAACCCTAGCATTCTAAAAGTGAGAGGGCTTTGGATGCCATCCCTGTAACTCTCTCCTTGAAATAGGAATCCCCGCCGGCTGCAGTGGTTCACGCCCGTAATCCCAGCACTTCGGGAGGCCAAGGTGGGCAGATCACGACGTCAGGCGATCGAGACCATCCTGGCTAACACGGTGAAACCCCGTCTCTACTAAAAAATACAAAAAATTAGCCAGGCGAGGTAGTGCAACCCTGTAGACACAGCTACTTCGGAAGCTGAGGCAGAAGAATCACTTGAACCCAGGAGGTGGAGGTTGCTGTGAGCCGAGATTGCGCCACTGCACTCCAGCCTGGGCAATAGAGTGAGACTCTGTCTCAAAAA
>NW_012109341.1:122432-132913 GCF_000951045.1 Mandrillus leucophaeus | reverse complement strand
GCCTATTAGTCCCAGCTACTCAGGAGGCTGAGGCAGGAGAATGGTGTGAACCCAGGAGGTGGAGCTTGCAGTGAGCCGAGATCACACCACTGCACTCCAGCCTGGGCAACAGAGCAAGCCTCCATCTCAAAAAAAAAAAAAAAAAAAAAAAAAGAATAAAAGAAATAGGAATCCCCTCTACAAATCACAGTAAGTGATTGTCTTTTTTCCACCTGAAGGTCTCTTGCAGTAGGAAACCCAATGCCCCAGAGGAGCAGTCCAGAGCTTCCTGACTAACAAGTTCTTCCTGGCCGGGCTCGGTGGCTCATGCCTACTATCCCAACACTTTGGGAGGCCGAGGCTGGTGGATCACCTGAGGTCAGGAGTTTGAGGCCAGCCTGGACAACATGGTGAAACCCTGTCTCTACTAAAAATACAAAAATTAGCCAGGTGTGGTGGTACAAGCCTGTAATCCCAGCTCCTTGGAGGCTAAGGCAGGAGAATCACTTGAACCCAGCAGGCAGAGGTTGCAGTGAGCTGAAATCGCACCACTGCACTCCCGCCTGGGCGACAACAGAGAGACTCCATCTCAAAAATAAAGTTCTTCACATTAAAGCAAAGTGTCTTCTGCTGATTTCCACCTGGTTGCCCAATTCTGCTCTCCAACTCTGATTCTTGTCCATATGACAGGCTCTTCACTATTTCAAGAAAGTGATGACATTGCCAAGCCATCTTTTTTAAGCTAATCATCTCCAATTTTTTCATGTTTCTGATATGTCATCGTTTCCAGATGTTTTTAGAAATTCAGAATGATTTTAGGATTACATGAAATTAAAAAGGAGTTAGATGAAAATAGCTCTGGATCTGAACAAGGAAAGGAAAGGAATCTTGCTCATAGTAGGACTACTTCATGTCATCTCAGTCCTCACGGCTGCACACTAAGGCCGACTGTTGGTCAAGACTTACTGTCCTGCAAGTGACAGACAACCTAACTCAACCTGGCTTAAGCAAAACAAATAAATACACTAATGAAGAGCTAAAAAGTCGCACGATTGATCTCAGCCTTCAGCATAACTTGAGCAGGAACTTGCAGGGACTAAAAGAAATTTCCTCTTCACCCTTTGAAAGTTTGCAGAAAAAAAATCAACTCACAAAAGACAGATTCATTGGAGAAAAGGGATACAAATCTTTTTTTTTTTTTTTTTGAGCCAGAGTTTCTGCTTTCTCACCTAGGCTGGAGTGCAGTGGTACGACCTTGGGTCACTGCAACTTCCGCCTCCTGGGTTCAAGTGATTCTTCTGCCTTAGCCCCCAAGTAGCTGAGATTACAGGCGCGTGCCACCACAACCGGGTAATTTTTGTATTTTTAGTAGCGATGAGGTTTCACCATGTTGGCAAGGCTGAGTTCGAACTCCTAGCCTCAAGTGATCTGCCCGCCTCGGCCTCCCAAAATGTTGGGATTACAGGCGTGAGCCACGGCGCCTGGCCACAAATCTTAGTACGTATTTGGGGAGAACCACAGAGTGATTACCCAACCCACAGTGGTTCAGAAGTTTATATACCGTACTGGTAAAATAGCTTATGGGAGGACGGGAAGAGAGGAAATCTATTGAGGGGATTACTAGGAAGAATGAGTGGATCAGGGAACAGAGAAGGACTTGGACAAGCCAGGCACAGTGGCTCACGCCTATAATCCCAGCATTTTAGGAGGCCAAAGCCGGTGGATCACTTGAGGTCAGGAGTTTGAGACCAGCCTGGCCAACACGGCAAAATTAGCCAGACGTGGTGTCACAAGCCTATAATCCCAGCTACTGGGGAGGTTGAGGCAGCAAGAATTGCTTGAACCCGGAAGGCGGAGGTTGCAGTGAGCTGAGATCGCACCATTGCCCTCCAGCCTAGGGGTCAGAGTGAGACTCCCTCTCAGAAAAAAAAAAAAAGAAAAACCTTGGAGATTATCTTGGGAGAAGGTCTGTTCAGGTGTGGTTACATTCTTGGTCTGACAGGGAGGGGAAAGAAAACAGTAGTTTTTTTTTGGCGGGTCTAGATTTCAGTCAGATAAAGGAACTTCAATGTTATCCTGTGCTTTGGGAGGGATGGCTGGGGAGGGGGAAGGTCAGAGAGGCCTTGAGGCTTCTTCAGTTTACCACATCGGAAGTGCCATATGTTGGTTTCTGTGCTCCAGCAAACTCAAATGATGACACTAGGTCCTGGTTTCTGGCCACCTCTCAACAATGCTATCTTCTGTATTGCCTTCATTCTTGGTCAAAACTGTGGTGGCTCCATGGCCTGGGGTAGTGACTCAGGCCTACAGTCCCGGCACTTTGGGAGGCCGAGGCTGGAGGATCACTTGAGGTCAGGAGTTTGAGGCCAGCCACGCCAATATGGTGAAACCCCATCTCTACTAAAAATACAAAGAATTATCTGGGCATGGTGGTGCATGCCTGTAATTCCAGCTACTTGGGAGGAGGAGATAGGAGGATCGTTTGAACCCGGGAGGCGGAGGTTGCAGTGAGCAGAGATTGTGCTGCTGCACTCCAGCCCGGGTGACAGAGAGAAACTGTCTGGAAAAAAAAAAAAAAAAGAATTAACTGGGCATGGTGGCTTGCCTGTAGTTCAGCTACTTGGAAGGCAGAGTTGGGAGGATCACCTGAGCCAGGGAGGTTGAGCAGTGGAGCCTGTGGTGAGCTGTGAACATGCCACACAAGTACACTCCAGACTGGGTGACAGAGTGAGACCCTGTCTTCAAGAAAGCAAGAACAAAAAATCACTTTTAGTGACTCCTACAACTGTAGGCTCACATCCTCCCCAAGTTCAAGTACATCAGGGAAAAGCACTTGAGGTACACTCTCCCCAAGTTCAAGTACATCAGTAAAAAAGCACTTGATGTTCCAATAAAAGTTTCATTATATTGCACTGGCTCTGACTGCATGATATGCCTGCCTGTGAGCCAGTGATTTGGCCAGGGACATGGTAAGTCTTGCTGGTGGTCAGCGTCCCATATCACCTCTGAAGTTAAGGGCAGTGACGCCACCATCCAAAATGTATGGACTACGAGTGGCAGAGGCGTGTTTCCCCAGAAGCAAATCTGGATGCTGTTACCCAAAGGAAAGGAAACCAGATCACCCATGTCCAGTTATTATTTTATTTTACTATTTTATTTTTATTTTTGAGATGGAGTTTCACTTTTGTTGCCTAGGCTGGAGTGCAATGGCGCGATCTCAGTTTACTGCAATCTCTGCCTCCTAGGTTCAAATGATTCTCCTGCCTCAGACTCCCAAGTTGCTGGGATTACAGGTGCCCACCACCATACCTGGCTAGTTTTTTTTGTTTTTTGGTGTTTTTTTTTTTTGTATTTTTAGTAGAGATGGAGTTTTACCATGTTGGTCAGGCTGGTCTCGAACTCCTGACCTCAGGTGATCCACCCGCCTTGGCCTCCAAAAGTGCTGAGACTACAGGCATGAGCCAGCGCGCCAGCCCAGTTATTATTTTAATTTTCCATTTAGATATAAGGGAACCAAAGCTCAGAGAGAGGAAACTGTTTGTCCAATGTCATTCACTTAGAAAGAGGCAGAACTGGGGTGGCTCACGCCTGTAATCCCAACACTTTGGGAGGCCGAGGTGGGTGAATCACCTGAGTTCAGGAGTTCCAGACCAGCCTGGCCAACACTGCGAAACCCTGTCTCTCCTAAAAATACAAAAATTAGCCGGGCGTGGTGGTGCACGCCTGTAATCCCAGCTGCTCGGAAAGGTGAGGCAGGAGAATTGCTTGAACCCAGGAGGTGGAGGTTGCAGGGAGCCGAGATCACACCACTGCACTTCAGCCTGGGCGACACAGCGACACTCCGTCTCAAAAACAAACAAACAAACAAAAACCAAAAAAATAAAACAAAACAAAAACAAAACAAAGAAAGAGGCAGAACTGGGATTTATGCATGTTTGTCTGCAAAGCCATTCTTTTCTCCTTCTTCCCACAGTGTCCAGGGAAGCTCTATTGACTGGAACTGAACCATAGCAAATGCATCTCCACTTTCCATGATTCAGTAGCTTTGAGTGACAAAGTAACTAATCTCCAGCCCTGGTTATTGAGAAACTCCTGAATTGTTTGCACTGAGCTACCGGTTTCATCCAGAATTCCTGGCGAAGGTGTTAGAACGGCTCCATGATTGGTCAGTGAGATCACCAGCATCTTCCCAGAACTCAGGCGCATGCTGTTGGGATGGGAAGCCAGTCACCCACTTTATTTTCATTTCCTGAAAGTGATCTGGTACCGTTTGTCATGGGTCTTTGTCTTAAGAAGCCTCAACCGTAAGCACAGAGACTGGGGACACCACTGTGGACACTGATGCTCCAGGGATGAGGCGTGCCCAGCCAGTGCAGTTTTAAGACAGAAATGTGAATGCCTTGGTCACCATGGGCACCGGTCATTATTGTTGCTCTGCAAAGCATTTCATGTATTTCTCTTATCTGCCTGTCCTGAAGACATTTGAAATGCCATTCCCAGTTAGAGTTCAGAAAGTTAAACTACGTCCCTCATCGATAGCAGAATAAACTGTGATGTAACCATGTAGATAATATGTTCATGCATGGAATACCATCCAACTGTTTAAAGGAATAAACTGGCTGAGGATGGTGCTCACAGCTATAATCTCAGCACTTTGGGAGGCCAAGGCGGGAAGATCCTTTGAGCCCAGGAGTTTGAGACTAACCTGGGCAAAATGGCAGAACTCCACCTCTACAAAAAAAAAAAAAAAAAAATTAGCCAGACATGGCTGTAGTTCCAGCTACTCGGGAGGTCGGCTTGAGCCCAGGAAGGTGCTGCAATCAGTTGTTATTGAGTCACTGCTTTCCAGCCTGGGCGATAAACTGAGGGCTGGGTTTGGTAACTCATGCCTATAATCCTAGCACTCTGGGAAGCTGAAACGTGAAGATCTCTTGAGCCTAGGAGTTCAAGACCAGCCTGGGCATCATAGTAAGACCCTGTTTTGTTGTTGTTGTTGTTGTTTGTTTGTTTTTTGAGACAGAGTTTTGCTCTTGTTGCAATGGAGTGCAATGGAGTGATATGTGGGCTACATAAGAGGTAAAAATGTAAACACATACACAGGCACTTCAAGATGATAGGTCCTTGAAATAAGAGGTGGGGGTTTTAAGTGGTAAAGAGTAAACAGAGGCATCAATTTTATTTCCTTCTTTTTTTTTTTGAGATGGAGTCTGGCTCTGTCACCCAGACTGGAGTGCAGTGGTGAGATCTCAGCTCACTGCAACCTCCGCTTCCCGGGTTCAAGCAATTCTCCTGCCTCAGCCTCCCTAGTAGCTAGGATTACGGGTGCTCATCACCACGCTTAGCTACTTTTTTGTATTTTTAGTAGATACAGGGTTTCACTGTGTTGGCCAGGCTGGTCTCGAACTCCTCACCTCAGGCGATCCACCCGCCTCAGCCTCCCAAAGTGTTGGGATTACAGGCATGAGCCACCGCGCCTGGCTAGGACCCTGTTTTTATAATAAATTAAAAAATAAGCAAGCTGTGTTGTTGCATGCCTGTGCTCCCAGCTACTCAGGAGGCTGATACAGGAGAATTGCTTGAGCCCAAGGAGGTTGAGGCTGCAGTGAGCTATGATCATACCACTGCACTGCATGCCAGCTGTGTGACAGCATGATTCTGTCTCAAAAAAAAAAAAAAAAAAAAGAATAAACTGGGCTGACTATGTGTCAGTATTGGTAAATCTCTAAAACATAATGTTGAGGAAAAAAAGCAAGTTGTAGAAGGAGGCACACAAAGTCAGGGATATGTGGACTACATAAGAGGTAAAAATGTACACACATACACAGGCACTTCAAGATGATATGTCCTTGAAATAAGAGGTAAGGGTTTTAAGTGGTAAAGAGGAAACAGAGGCATCAATTTTATTTCCTTCTTTTTTTTTTTGAGATGGAGTCTGGCTCTGTCACCCAGACTGGAGTGCAGTGGTGAGATCTCAGCTCACTGCAACCTCTGCCTCCTGGGTTCAAGTGATTCTCCTGCCTCAGCCTACCCAGTAGCTGGGATTACAGGCACCCACCACCATGTCCGACTAATTTTTGAATTTTTAGTATGGACAGGGTTTCACCATGTTGTCCAGGATGGTCTTGAACTCCTGACCTTAGGTGATTCATCCGCCTCGGCCTCCCAAAGTACTGGGATTACAGGCGTGAGCCATTGCACCCGGTCATTTTTTGTTGTTGTTGTTGTTTGAGACGGAGTCTCACTCTGTATTGCAGGCTGGAGTGCAGTGACCCAGTCTCGGCTCACTGCAAACTCTGCCTCCCAGGTTCAAATGATTTTGTGCCTCAGCCTCTCAAGTAGCTGGGATTACAAGTGGTGCCACCATGCCAGTCTAATTTTTGTATTTTTAGTAGAGTCAGGGGCTTTGCTATGTTGGCCAGGCTGTCTCGAACTTCTGACCTCAGGTGATCTGCCTGCCTCGGCCTCCCAAATTGCTGGAATTTCAGATGTGAGCCACCTCGCTCAGCCTCAATTTTATTTTTGAAACTTGGTGGGGGGTACAAAGATGTTTGTCATGCTATTCTCTATGCTTTTTGTTTAAATGAAGTCTTTGGCAAAGAAATTTCCTCTGCACCCCAGTCATGGTCAGATTTTCATCTCAATGCTGTATTGGTCAGGAGTCAGTGACAGACATAATCTACTCTAGCTGGCTAGCTAGTTTAGGCTGAAGGAGAATTAATATTGATTACAGAATTGATCAGGAGGCTGAAGGTACCCCTCTGAGTTTTAGAAGGGGGAAGATACGCCAGACATGGTGGTTCTTGGCTATAATTCCATCACTTTGGGAGGCCAAGGTGGGCAGATCACCTGAGGTCAGGCGTTCAAGACCAGCCTGGCCAACATGGTGAAACCCTGTCTTTACTAAAAATACAAAAAAATTAGCCAGGCGTGGTGGCACATGCTTATAGTCCCAGGTACTTGGGAGGCTAGGGCATGAGAATTGCTTGAACCCGGGCAGTGGAGGTTGCAGTGAGCTGAGATCGTGCCACTGTACTCCAGCCTGGGGGACAGAGTGAGACTCCGTCTCAAAAAAATAAAAAAATAAAAAAAAAAAACAAGAAGGCCAGGCACGGTGGCTCATGCCTGTAATCCCAGCACTTTGGGAAGCCGAGGCGGGTGGATCACGAGGTCAAGAGATCGAGACCATCCTGGCCAACATGGTGGAATCTCGTCTCTACTAAAAATACAAAAATTATTCGGGTGTGGTAATGTGAACCTGTAATCCCAGCTACTCGGGAGGCTGAGACAGGATAATTGCTTGAACCCGGGGGGCGGATATCATGCCTCTGCACTCCAACCTGGACGGCTGAGCGAGACTCCATCCCCTCTCCCTCCACCAAAAAAAAAAAAAAAAGAAAGGAAGAAAAAGAAAGAAAAGAAAAGAAAAAAAGAAGTGGGAGGTCAGGCAGCAAGGAAATTACTGACTCTTTTGTTACTGGCTGGTTTGGGAAGACACTATGGGAAAGCCAGATTCCACAGGAATGACCCTTGCCACGAGAAACAGTGGAAGCAGCAGAAGGGGGGTCTTATCCTTGTTGCTTCCTGCTGGTTGATGGAACCTCATCAGCATCTGGAATCCTAGAGCTTGGAAATTGTGGTTCTTAACCTTCTAGCCTCTGCTATGGAGGAAGACCCACCCTAGGAGAAGGCAGGAAATGTTGATCCAGCCACTGTATGTACTTCTCACAGAAGCCATCTCGTTCATCTCTTTTAGCTTCTACACACCCGGTCCTCCAGCTCTGAACTTCCACCTTTGCCCCCACTCTGAACTCTTACCACCAGCCTTCGTAATAGATTGGGGTGGGCAGTTGGAGCGACTCTTAGTGAAAAGCAATGCCATTCAGTAGGCACTATTATAAGATGGCATGTTTATGCATGTAGGACGCTGGCACAGAATTGGTACGAATGCATTAGTTCTAGAAAGATATCTGAGGTCACAGTGGACCACAGCTAGCTAGATGGTCCGGGGAAGGCAGTAGTGTTTAGTGGTAAAAGAGCTTGGCTCTGAGCTGGGCACAGTGGCTCACACCTGTAATCCCAGCACTTTAGGAGGCTAAGGTGGGTGGATCACAAGGTCAGGAGTTCGAGGCCAGCCTGACCAGCATGGTGAAACCCCATCTCTTCTAAAAACACAAAAAATTAGCTGGGCTTTGTGGTACGTGCCTGAAATCCTAGCTACTTGGGAGCCAAGATAGCACCACTGCACTCCAGCCTGGGCAACAGAGGCAGACTCCATCTCAAAAAAAAAAAAAATGTATATATATACACACACACACACACACACACACACACATATATATGTATACACACACACACACAAAGGGTTTGGGACAGACTGTGCACCTGGTGAGGCCAAAGTAACCTTTAGGTGTTACTCCTAGGTGGATCAGATAGAGAGAGAGGGTGGGGAACTAACAACAACTACCTGTTGAGTCAAATGCCAAACATGTGCTCCATGTGGCCAGGGGCTAGGGCAGAGCTTGGCTGCAGCCCCTGGAGGCAGTCAACTGTGTTATCTATCACCATGCACTCCTACCTACTGTGTCCAGAATTTATTCCTTCCGGTGAGTTCTTGGTCTTGCTGACTTCAAGAATGAAGCCGTGGACCTTCGTGGTGAGTGTTACAATTAAAGATGGCATGTCCGGAGTTTGTTCCTTCAGATGTTCAGATGTGTCTGGAGTTTATTCCTTCTGGTGGGTTCGTGGTCTCGCTGACTTCAGGAGTAAAGCTGCAGACCTTCACAGTGAGTGTTACAGCTCTTAAAGGTGGCGTGTCCAGAGTCGTTTGTTCTTCCCGGTGGGTTTGTGGTCTTGCTGACTTTAGGAATGAAGCTGCGGATCCTTGCGGTGAGGGTTACAGCTCATAAAGGTAGTGTAGACCCAAAGAGTGAGCAGCAGCAAGATTTATTGAGAAGAGCAAAAGAACAAAGTTTCCACATCGTGGAAGGGGACCCAAGTGGCTTGCTGCTGCTGGCTCGGGTGGCCAGCTTTTATTCCCTTATTTGGTCCCACCCACATCCTGCTGATTGGTCCATTTTACAGAGTACTGATTGGTGCGTTTACAATCCTTTAGCTAGACACAGAGTGCTCATTGGTGAGATTTTACAGAGTGCTGATTGGTGCATTTACAATCCTTTAGCTAGACATAAAAATTCCCCAAGTTCCCACCTGACCCAGAAGCCCAGCTGTCTTCATCTCGTACTACCATGTGAGGGGTGGGGACAAGTGAAAGGAAGAAGAACTTGCAGCGAAAGCAGTTTTGATCTTTACCACTTTTTAGAAAGCTCTCCCATGTGACAAGCAGCAGCAACCCACTCACTCTTCCTCAAATGGAAACGGAATCTGTTGGAAGTCTGTGGGGGCTCTGGAAATCAGTGGCTGCCCAAAGGTGCAGATTGGGAAGATGGGTGGGAGCTGAGAAGGAGCTGTGGAGAGGAGTCCTGCAGGTGATGGCCAGTAGGGATACTGCAACTGTGATCTCCCCGGGAGAGCTTCTTATCACCTCTTCATCTCCTGGGTAGTAGCATCTAAGTGACAGTGCTTAGGTGTGCCTGGGCTCCTGGCTCCCAGGAGGTGAAAAGTACCACCAGGAGCTGTTCAATTCTAATCAGATATTTCCGCTTGGGAAAGGTTCTCAACCTGTAGCCTCCTCTAAGTTACAAAGGGAACTTAGCAAGTGTTAGAAAACTGTTAGAGACAGACTGGTACCTAACGAGGACTTTCTTAGGTAGAAGATATACTCATAGATAAAATGTCACATAAAATTAAGAAACTCTTTCAAATAAATATGTATTTTATTAAATTCAGTAGTGATAACATATGGCCGGGCGCGGTGGCTCACGCCTGCAATCCCAGCACTTTGGGAGGCTGAAGCGGGCAGATTACAAGGTCAAGAGATCGAGACCATCCTGACCAACGTGATGAAACTCCATTTCTACTAAAAATACAAAAATTAGCCGGGCGTGGTGGCGGAAGCCTGCAGTCCTCGCTACTCTGGAGGCTGAGGCAGGAGAATTGCTTAAACCCGAGAGGCGGATGCTGCAGTGAGCTGAGATCACACCACTGCACTCCAGCCTGGGCGACAGATAGAGACTCTGTCTCCAAAAAAAAAAAAAAAAATTGACGACATAATGCTGAAAAATAGCAGTAGATAGAAACACTAAAAGTATTCACTCAGTCTGCAGATAATGACTGCTTGGTGAATATATGCATGAGAGGATGAGACGGGGAGAAGGAAGCAGGAGGATCTGAGTCCCCAGCCCTTACGATTTCCATATCCACTAGGCAGGACCGGTTACAGAATTTGCAGAACTCAGTGCTGATAGAAAATGTGAGCTCATTGTTAATAACTTATTAGGAATTTAAGGCTGGGCGCGGTGGCTCATGCCTGTAATCCCAGCACTTTGGGAGGCTGAGGTGGGTGGATCACCTGAGGTCAGGAGTTTGAGACCAGCCTGACCAAC
>NW_012109341.1:103047-121971 GCF_000951045.1 Mandrillus leucophaeus | reverse complement strand
AATTTTAAGATAGTAACAGAAGAGCGTTAAATTAAATGTAAGGGCTTTTTAAGTGTGGGATCCTGTATGATGGTATAGGTCACACATACTCAAAGCTGGCCTGCTGCTAGGGGATTCTCCCCAAATAGACTGGATGCGGCAATGGTCACTCTACTGGAATCCCCTTTTTCATGCTGGGAAGTTAGGTGAGCAGGCTGACAAGACATATTTGTGGACTATCACAGTATGTGAAGCTCAATGGGCTCCTATTGCCCATCTTTTATTCTTTCTTTCTTTTATAGAGACAGGGTCTCCTTATGTTGGTCAGGCTGGTCTCCAACTCCCAACCTCAGGTGATCTACCTGCCTCAACCTCCCAAAGTGCTGGGATTACAGGAGTGAGCTACCATGCCTGGCCTTTTCTTTTTATCTACAAGCAATCTTTCGTTTGTTTGTTTTTAAACCATTTTCTTGGTATGGAGTGCTGGGAAAAACAGAGTTCCCTCCTTTAGGATGCTCATAGTCTAGTGAGGCAGATAGTTTGTGTGTTTGTTTTTTGAGATGAGGTCTACCTCTGTCACCCAGGCTGGAGTGCAGTGGTATGATCTTGGCTCACTGCAACCTCCTAGGTTCAAGCGATCTTCCCACTTCAACCTCCCAAGTAGCTGGGATTACAAACATGTGCCACCGCACCCAGCTAATTTTTGTATTTTTTTTTAGTAGCCACAGGGTTTCACCCTGTTGCCCAGGCTGGTCTCGAACTCCTGGCCTCAAGAGATCTGCCTGCCTCGGTCTCCCAAAGTGCTGGGATTACAGGTGTGAGTCACTGTGCTTGGCCTTGAGGGAGATAATTTTGCAAGCAAAGAATTAAAATGCTGTGGAATCCTCAGTGCACGGGACATATGTGAAGGTCTGAGAGAGGGGTCCCAACTTGGCCTGGGGGAGGCAAGAAATGTCCTCAATGGGCCATTCTAAAGACCATGGACTTTGCATATGGTGGACACGGAGCTAGGGTTCTGATTTGTGTTTAGAACATCACGTGGCTGAGTGCGGTGGTAGCTCACGCCTGTAATCCTAGAATTCTGAGAGGCCAGGGTGGGTGGACCACTTGAGCCAGGAGTTCAAGACCAGCCTGGGCAACATGGCGAAACCCTGCCTCTACAAAATATACAAAAATTAGCTGGATATGGTGGTGCGTGCCTGTAGTCTCGGCTCCTTAGGAGGCTGAGGGGCGGGATGATCGCTTGAGCCCAAGAGGTCGAGGCTGCAGTGAGCTGGGATCGTGCCACTGCACTCCAACCTAAGTGACAGAGTAAGACCCTGTCTCAAAGCCCCCAAAAACAGGCTGGGCATGGTGGCTTATGCCTGTAATCCTGGCACTTTGGGAGGCCAAGGCAGGCAGATCATGAGATCAGGAGTTCGAGACCAGCCTGACCAACATGGCGAAACCCCATCTCTACTGAAAATACAAAAATTAGCTGGGCGTGGTGGCCCATGCCAGTAATCCCAGCTACTTGGGAGGAGAATTGCTTGAACCTGGGAGGCAGAGGGTGCAGTGAGCTGAGAGCGAGCCAAACCTCCAAGCTGTCCTTGTTCATTCCTAGACATAATTTTGGGAGGCACTTAGCTTATAGTTTATAGTTTAGAACAAAGATGATAACAGCCCTTCCCCAAAACAAACCCTTTTCTTGCCTGGGGACGAGAGTGTCTTTATAGACTAACAAATTAGTCAAAAGATGAGAATTATGGTTTAGGAGTCATGCAGTTGGAGGCTACAAGATTCTGACTGTTCCTTGAGATAGCATCACTTTGTAAAGCCTGAGGTCAGTGCTTGAGATATTTTGCAGACCCTGCCCTTGATGGATCAGCTGGCACCACCCAGATCGATAAATTGGCTCATCTGATCCTGTGGCCCCCATCCATCTGTGTTCTTGTGGAACTCACCCAGGTGAGTTCACGTCTGACCCAACCAATCAACACTCCTGACTCACTGGCTGTCCCCCCACCCACCAAATTATCCTTAAAAACTCTGATTCCCGTATGCTCAGGGAGACTGATTTGAGTAATAATGAGACTCCAGTCTCCTGCACAGATAACTCTGCGTGAATTACTCTTTACTATTTTCTCTCTTGCAATTCTTCCTGTCTTGATAAATTGGCTCTGTCTAGGCAGTGGCCAAGGTGAACCCATTGGGTTATTACACTCACTATTCTGGTGAGGCACAGCCAGGTCCTGAGCTACAACAGTGGTACCAGGCCTGGGGAGGGGGTGTGGATTCAATAGTTAATTCAGGGCTGGGTGTGGGGGCTCACGCCTGTAGTCCTAGCACTTGGGGAGGCCAAGGAGGGAAGATCACTTGAGGTCAGGAGTTTGAGACCAGCCTGTCTAATACGGTGAAACCCTGTCTCTATCAAAGATACAAAACATAGCCAGACGTTGGTGGCACGGGCTTGTGGTCCCAGCTACTCAGGAGGCTGAGGAAGGAGAATTGCTTGAACCCTGGAGGCTGAGGTTGCAGTGAATGGAGATTGTGCCACTGCACTTCAGCTTGGGCAGCAGAGTGAGACTCTCTCAGGAAAGAAAAAAAAAAAGGGTTAAAGAGTTAATTCAGGCTGGGTGCAGTGGCTGCCTAGGTGCTGTAATTTCAACACTTAGGGAGGCTGAGGCGGGAGGATTCCTTGGGCTTAGGAGTTTGAGACCAGCCTGGGCCACATAGTGAGACCTCATCTCTATTAAACAAACAAACAAAAAAAGAGTTAATTCAGAGATGGGATCAACTTGGGCTGTTGATTGATTGGATTGGGTGCAGGTTGAGTGGGTATTAGAGTTGAAACAATGTTCTTTTTTTTTTTTTTTTGCAAAGTCGAAACAATATTCTAAGATGACTAATTGGATTCTGACTTTGGGCAGATATATGGACACAAGAAGAAAGTTAGCTTGGAGGAAAAGACTATGCATGTTATTAGTAATTTTGTAACTCAGTAAAGATATTGGGAGAACTACATGTCACTAAATGTTTTTTTGTCTTGCAGAATCACCGATGATTTTTAGTATAAATATGGCAGGTTGGAAACCTGGAAAATAGAACAAAAATGAGTGGATTGGTTATCCTACCACCGAAGCAATTAAAACAGCACAACTCGGGAAGAGAAAGTCTAGGGTTCACAATTGTTTTTAGTTCTGTAATTAAGCCAATCATTCTAACACAAATATGTTATTTAAAAATAAAAACCATTTCCCTAGCTTTTATCAGTAGACTTAGAACTTATTTATTTATACTTTTAATAGACTGTGATAGAATTCAGGTACTTAAATTAAAAGATGTATAGGGATGGTGGGGAAGGAGGATTCTTCTAAAGTTCAACTAAATCATTCAAATTAAAAAATGTCCTTAATGTTTTAATTGGTTAGTAGTCACCCTGTGTATACAACATAAATCCTTGAAATGATTAACAGGAGGGAAAGATGGGTGGCAGCCCATAATAGTCTCCTTATTTAGAAAGCATTTGGAGGCAGGTTTTATAATGCAGTCTTAAAATAGCCGCTAACCAGATTCTGATTTCAGGAGCTGTAAGAATGTGGAAGCCTTAGCCACATCACCTGAGTGGTAATTAGCATTAAACCACGCAGCAACCATTTCTCATTTCACACTTTATAGGCCCCTTAGTTCCACCTCGGCAGTAATGGAGGGAAACTATTTAGGTATTCATATATGCGAGATCACACCGGGTACCCCTGTGGGGGAAATATTCCTTTGATAGAATTTAGCACGGGGGGACCGAGTGCAGTGGCTCACGCCTGCAATCCCAGCTACTCAGGAGGCTGAGGCAGGAGAATTGCTGGAACCCAGGAGGCGGAGGTTGCAGTGGGCCGAGATCGCACCACTGCACTCCAACCTGGGCGACAGAGCGAGACTCTGTCTCAAAAACAGCAACAAAAACAACAACAAAAAAGAATTTAGCAAGGGAATTCTTGTCTGTTGAAACACACCAGTTTTCAAGGTACCCAGTGCAGGTCTTAAAGCAAGGGCATTTCTTCTCTTCCCAACTGTGATGAGGACTCTGCCACCTTGAAGCCATGTGCTTGTCTTAGCTCAGGTTTGGGAGACAGACGCAGGGAACTACAAGGACAGAGGTACCTGTTCTCAGAGCTGCCAGGCTTCTCCTTTCTTTCATTTTTTAATTTTAATTTAATTTAATTTTGTTTTATTTTTGAGATAGTGTTGGTTCTCTGTCACCCAGGCTGGAGTGCAGTGGCGCGATCTCAGCTCACTGCAACCTCTGCCTCCCGGGTTCAAGCAATTCTCCTGCCTCAGTCTCCCGAGTAGCTGGGATTACAGGTGCCTGCCACTACGCTCGGTTAATTTTGTTTTTATTTTTTATTTTTGAGATGGAGTTTTGTTCTTGTTGCCCAGGCTGGAGTACAGTGGCGTGATCTCGGCTCACCATAACCTCCGCCTCCCAGGTTCAACCAATTCTCCTGCCTCAGCCTCCCGAGCAGCTGGGACTATAGGCGCCTGCCACCACGCCCAGCTAATTTTTGTATTTTCAGTAGACAAGGTTTTACCATGTCGGCCAGACTGGTCTCAAACTCCTGACCTCAGGTGATCCACCCACCTTGGTCTCCCAAAGTGCTAGGATTACATGCTTGAGCCACCGTGCCTGGCCCAGCCTTCTTCTTTCATAGCTTCCTGCAGGAGGGAGTTACCACAGCAGTTGGCAGGGGCAGATCAGAGGGAGACTTTGCTACCAACCTGTTAAATAATGTGATAACGTATTTTTATTTTTCTTTAGAATTTTAAAATATTGAAACAGAGTCTCCTTATGTTGCCCAGACTGGTCTTGAAGTCCTGGCCTCAAATGATCCTCCTGTCTCAGGCTCCCAAAGTGTTGGGATTACAGGCATGAGCTACTGCACTCAGCCGATAACACAATTTTCATATAGGTAATGGCTCAGTGAATTTGGTTTATGAGTCTTTCCACCTAAAAGGCTGGGCAGCTGGAAGGATGAATGACATAACAGCCCTGATGATACAGGCCCTCTCTTCTCTCTGCATTGGGGACGTTGGTTTTTGTCAGAGGCCAGCTGTCTCCTGGAGCACACGTTCACTGGGGCCAAAGAGTCCGCACTGGTCTAAGGGACTTTGCGTGTGGAAATCGCATTACTGCTTTTTACAGGAACTCCTTGTGTTTGGAACCAGCCTAATGAGACTCCTCTCTGGGCAATAGTTGATGTAGAAGTGTTTTTTCTCTTGACAGCCCTGCTCTAGGGGTTGAAGAATGACCAAGTTGATTCGGGTTCTCAAAACTTAATCAAGCATCTTCCTAAATGGGATTATTCACATTCCTGTGGCATGTGAAGCAAAATTGGAATCTGCTTGAGTATTTTTGCTGGAAGCAGGTGGAAGTTTTATAACCAGCCTTTAGGGGAAAATGCCAGATATTCTGACGGACAAAGAAGTAAGTTTGCTGAGAGAGTCAGCAGTTGGAGGGCATGCATGGGGGTCATAGATTGTACTTGGCAGCCAGGGTGGGACAGTTGCTGGCCTTGGAGGAATCATTGAGAGACTGCTCGTCACATGGCTCTGTGTCAAAGTGTCAGACCATGAAACGCCTCCACCCTAGGTAACTTCTGGATGACTAAGCACAGAGCACGTCAGGGCTAAAACAGCTTCAAACCTTCCGTGAATTAGTGACAGTCATTGTTTGGTTATCAACTCTTGCGTGTGGGGGCCGAGCCCCTGATGGCTAAACCAGGGGAATCAAACCGCCTTCTCCACTGAGAGCCCTTAACCCATTGCTGACTTATGTTCCGGGTCCTGCTTGGACAGCCTTTCAGATTGGCTACAGGATGTGTTGATCTAGGTACTGCAAAAAAAACTTCCTTCTACAAGCCAGGACTCTTAACTTTACTCAAATATCTCTTTGGCAAAAGGATGTGGTTATTTTGTTTCCTTCTCTCCAGCTCAGGGAAGCTGTCAATAGCTCTCTGAGGCAAAAAGTCTTCCAGCCGAAAACAGGTACCTCTGGGATTTAGGAGGGTATAAACGCAGGAAGTTCCCATAACTATGTACAACTTAATGTATGCACAATAATTAAAAATAGGTTTTTTGTTTGTTTGTTTGTTTTTTTGAGACAGAGTCTCGCTGTGTCACCCAGGCTGGAGTGCAATGGCACAGTCTCGGCTCACTGCAACCTCTGCCTCCCTGGTTCTAGTGATTCTCCCACCTCAACCTCCCGAGTAGCTGGAATTACAGGCATGCGCCACCACGCCGGGCTAATTTCTTATGTTTTTGGTAGAGATGATGTCTCACTATTTTGCCCAGGCCGGTCTCAAACTCCTGAGCTCAAGCGATCTGCCCATCTTGGCCTTCCAAAGTGCTGGGAAGGTCATTCCTCCCAGGTCATCCCTCCCACAGCACGCGGTCCTAAATTATTTTCAAAAAATAAAAAAGTGGAGAAAGGAATGACTTTAAATGTTCTTCCTCAGATCACCCAATATAATTTATCTCCCCCCCACCCACCCAGGCGCTATCTACTATAATATCACTCTGATATATTTCCATATATAGTATAACACATTGCTATTTAAAATGATTCTGCTTGAGCAGATGCTGCGTCGCTGCAGAGGCCCCGTCCTCTGCCTTTCCTGTTTCTCCGCTGAGGCTGTCAAGCTCTCCTTAGCCTCTGGCTGGCTGTCTCCTTAAGAACCAACACCCATAATACCTTCAATTAAGTTGCTGAGTTCTGATGGAGAGATATTTGAAGTTGATGTGGAAATTGCCAAACAGTCTGTGACTCTCAAGATCATGTTGGAAGATTTGGGAATGAATGATGAAGGAGATAATGACCCAGTTCCCCTGCCAAATGTTAATGCAGCGATATTAAAAAGGTCATTCAAGCTAGGCACGGTGGCTCATGCCTGTAATCCCAGCACTTTGGGAGGCTGAGGCCGGCGGATCACATGAGATCAGGAGTTCGAGACCAGCGTGGCCAAGATGGGGAAACTCCGTCTCTACTGAAAATACAAAAGTTAGCCAGGTATGGTGGTAGCATGCCTGTAGTCCCAGCTACTCAGGAGGCTGAGGCAGGAGGATCACTTGAACCCAGGAGCTGGAAGTTGCAGTGAGCTGAGATCATGCCATTGCGTTCCAGCCTGGGCCACAGAGCAAGACTCCATCTCAAAAATAAATAAATAATAATAACAATTTTTTTTTTTTTTTTAAAGGCAATTCAGTGGTTCACCAACCAAAAGGATGACCTCCTGCTCCTCCAGAGGCTGATGAGAACTAAGAAGAGCGAACAGATGCTATCCCTGTTTGGGACCAAGAATTCCTGAAAGCTGACCCAGGGACACTTTTTGAAGTCATTTTGGCTGTAAACTACTTAGACATCAAAGGTCTGTTTGATGTTCCATGCAAGACTGTTGCCTATTTGATCAAGGGGAAAGCTCCTGAGGAGATTCGCACGAACAGTCTTCCGTCGATACCAAAACTGACTCTACTGAGCAGGAGGAAGCCCAGGTACCCAAAGAGAACCAGTGGTGTGAAGAGACGTGAAATGTTGTGCCTGACACTGTCACACTGTAAGGATTGTTTCAAACACTGGTTGCACTGCCCTGTTTATTGTCAATATCAGACAAACAGTAGACAAGCACAGCAGCCTATCAATTGTATCAGCAGAATATCGTCCTCACTGTATGTGTAGTTTGAGTGCAGATTCCAAACTTACGGCTGAGTTTCCTCTAGTATGATCGAAAGTTTCTTTTCTCTTTGTTGTGAATAAAACTGAACTGTGGGTTCTCAATAAGTGACATTTTGAGCTTTCCTTCTTTTTTTTTTTTTTTTTTTTGTAAAGCGATGTCTGCCTAGTTTATTGTCCAGTTAACTTTAGTGACCTTTTAAAAGGCGTTATGTAAATAAAACCACTTGCAAAAAAATAAATAAAAGAATCCTGTTTATTTAAGTGTTTCTTTGATTATGGTCTTTTCCCCATCTAAAATAAACTGCAGGTTGGGCGAGGTGGCTCACACCTGTAATCTCAGCTCTTTGGGACTGAGGCAAGCAGATCGCCTGAGGTCAGGAGTTCAAGACCAGCCTGGCCAACATGGTGAAACCCTGTCTCTACAAAAATACAAAAATAAACTGGGCATGATGGCGGGTGCCTCTAATCCCAGCTACTCGGGAAGCTGAAGCGGGAGAATTGCTTGAACCCAGGAGGTGGAGGTTGCAGAGAGCTGAGATGGTGCCATTATACTCCAGCCTGGGTGACAGAGCAAGGCTCTGTCTCAAATAAATAAATAAATAATAAAATAAATGCCAGGAATCTAATTTGTCTCTTTTTTAGAGACAGGGTCTTACTATGTTGCCCAGGCTGGTCTCAAACTCTCAAGCTCAAACAATCCTCCTGCCTCAGCCTCCCGAGTAGCTGGGACTATAGGTGTGTCCCACTGCATCTACTTCATCTGTCTTGATCATCCATCTATCCTCGAGCTAGGACAGTGCCTGGTCCAGGGTAGGTGCTCAATAAATGTGTGTTGAATGAAGAGATCCATGAATGTATGAATTTCTTCAGGTGTGAACCTTCTACAGAGTCCCACACCTTTTTTTTTTTTCTTAAGTAGACATTTGGGTTAGAAATTTTCTAAAATGAATTATTCAGTTCCATGCTATCTGCAGATAGAAGATACCAGAAAATTAAACCTACTGAATGACTCAGGGCACCATCAGGAACACTGCCTATTATACTGGGCTATCATCCAGTCCTACTGAGCTCATGAATTTTTTTTTTTTTAACCTCTACCCAAATCACTGCGATAGTTGAATTTTTGGCTGTCTCTGCCATGTGTGGCTTTTCTCTCTTCGTTTTGGCTGGGCTATCAGCTCTTTCTCTCATGGAAGCACCTGCCGCAGCTGTTTTCCTAATATTCATTTATAACTTTGATAAAAACTGCATAACTGAGCTTGTGAAGAATGAATTTCAAATACAAGTAAATAGGCCCTGCATGAGATGTAAGGGAATCTCTTAAGCAACATGTGTGACGATTAAGTTGTCCTTAGTAGCATTTATTTAACTTAATTCAAAATTTTTTTCCCACCCCTTGTTCATAGTGGATAAGTTAGGGAGTAGTTTGATTGCAAGCAACAGAAACTGGTTTTGGTTATCTCTAGAACAAGGGGGACTTTTTTGGAGCCCTGTGACAGAGCACATAAAATGGAAGCGATTCTCTCACCAAGGAGCTCATAGTCTACACAAGGAAATTAGATAAACCATTTGGAGGTAATAATAGAAGAGAAAATTGTATCATTCTTTCTGTTGAGTCTCCATGTTATGTATACAAACTCTAAATGAGCAGGAGTTCTGAGGAAGAAGGGGTCTCTCTCCACTGAGAAGGTCACATTAGGCTTTAAAGTAGAGGCGAGATGGGATTGGGAGCCTAAGGGGGTTATAATTTGCCTAAGTGGGCCGAGCACAGTGTCTTATGCCTCTAATACCAGCACTTTGGGAGGCCGAGGTGGGAGGATCACTTGAGGTTAGGAGTTTGAGACCAGCCTGGCCGACATGGTGAAACCGCTGGCCTGACTGGGGCGTGGTGTCTCATGTCTGTAATCCCAGCACTTTGGGAGGCCAAGGCGGGAAGATTGCTTGAGGTCAGGAGTTCAGTGCTGCTGCAGTGAGCAGTGATCACACAACTGCAATCCAGGCGGGATGACAGAGTGAGACCCTGTCTCGAAAAAAAAAAAAAAAAGAAAGAAAGAAAATTAGCCAGGCATGGTGGTATGCCCCTATAGTCCCATCTATTTGGTGGAGGGTGGGGATTGGTGGGGGAGCTAAGGAGGGAGAATTTCGTGAGGCCAGGAGGTCGAGGCCACAGTGAGCTATGATTATGCCATTGTACTCCAGCAAGGCAACAAAGCAAGACCCTGTCTCAAAAAAAAAAAAAAAAGAAGTTGAATCTCGACTCAAAAATGTCCCTATAATGCAAAGGCAAAGTTTTGAGTGCCTTCACAGTGTGCTAGGTGCTGGAATACAGCAATGAGTGAGACAAAGATGGTTCTGTGTATATTTCTCATCTATTTTTGCAATGAAATAGATATTTTGTGGGAAAATGCTTAATATAACGTCTGGAAGCTAGGGTGGGCTTAATCAGTGTCAGCGGAATGAGTAAGTGAATACATGAATAAAAATGATAAAGCTAGCAATTTCTCTGATTGTTTAGTAGGGGAGCACAGAAATCACCTCATTCAGTATTTTCCAATTTTCTATCATTTTCATACCATCATCATGATTTTGCAATATACACAAATCACATTACTATTATTTATTGAATATTCATTCTTAAAGCCTAATCACTTGCTTTTTGCCTAAAAAATTATTTGAAATGAAAACA
Organism: Mandrillus leucophaeus; assembly: GCF_000951045.1. Lineage (NCBI taxonomy): Eukaryota > Metazoa > Chordata > Mammalia > Primates > Cercopithecidae > Mandrillus > Mandrillus leucophaeus. The sequence continues at coordinate 111,604 of NW_012109341.1, read as the reverse complement.
TGCTATTACTGTGACAAAAGGAAAATTATTATCACTTTGTATTTAGATAGAAGTAACCCTGAAAGTGCATATAATGGAAAAAATAAAATAGCAATGTTATTCATTTCTATGCAGGTATTTCTTCTTCAAGAGGGTTCTGAGCCTGTGGCTTCCTTTCTACTACTTATAAAGGCAACTTAGCAAGTATTAGGAAAGTGTTAAAGGCAAGCTAGTATCCAACTGAAACATTCTTTAACACAAATATGCACAATGATAAAATGCCCCTTAAAATTAAGAGACTTGGCCGGGTGTGGCGGCTCACACCTATAATCCCAGCACTTTGGGTCACTGAGGCAGAAGGATTGGTTGAGCCCAGGAGTTCAAGACCAGCCTGGGTAACATAGTGTTACCCATCTCTCTTTTGTGTGTGTGTGTGGTTTTTGTTTGTTTGCTTTTGAGACGGAGTTTCGGTCTTGTTGCCCAGGCGGAGTGCGATGGTGCGCTCTCGGCTCACGGCAACCTCCGCCTCTGGGATTCAAGCTACTGTCCTGCCTCAACCTCTCAAGTAGCTGGGATTACAGGCGCCCGCCACTGCCCCCAGCCGGAGACCCCCATCTCTACAAGAAATATTTCAGTCCGGGCACGGCGTCTCACGCCTGCAATGCCCGCGCTTTGGGAGACTGAGGTGGGTGGATCACTTGAGGTCAGGAGTTCAAGGTCAGCCTGGCCAACATGGTGAAACCCCATCTCTACTAAAATAAACAAAATTAGCCAGGCACGCATCTGTAGTCCCAACTACTCAGGAAGCTGAGGCAGGGGAATCACTTGAACCTGGGAGGCAGAGGTTGCAGTGAGCTGAGATTGCGTCCTTGCACTCCAACCTGGGTGACAGAGTGAGACTCTGCCTCAAAAAAAATAAAATAAAATAAAATAAAAATTTCATTTTCAGCTCAGCTTGGTGCAGTGGCTCATGCCTGTAATCCCAGAATTTTGGGAGGCAGAGGAAGGAGGATGGCTTGAGGCCAGGAATTCAAGACTAGCCTGGGCATCACAGTGAGGCCCTGTCTAAAAAAAAAAAAAAAAAAAAATTATCTATTTTCTAGCCAGGTGCAGAGGCTTGTCCCTGTAATCCCGGTGACTCTGGAGACTGAGGTGGAAGGATTGCTTGAGTCCAGGAGTCTGAGACTAGGTTGGACAACAGAGTAAGACCCCATCTCTAAAAAAAAAAAAAAAAAGAAAAATCCAGTGTCCAACCCTCATCCCAGACCCATTGCCCATTGAATTGGAATCTCTGAGGGAGAGGCCTTGTAATTGGTATTTTATCAACCACCCCACCTGACTTCATGTTCAGCAAACACTGAGAACCAAGGAACTCCATGCCTCTCGGAAGAGTAGGTAGATCAAGTGATTGCAAGTTCCAGGGGCGCCCACACTTGCCTCGATCTTTAAAGGAACTGCCTTTCTACTCTGACCATCCTTCCTAACTCTCATTTTTCCACACTGGGACACACTTCTCCATCCATCCAATCAAGACTCGCTGAGTATCAATGTGGCAGCTACTGGGAGAAAAATATAAATACCACATGACCTTTCCTGTTTAAAAACTAAAGCATACAGTCTTGGGGGAAAACCAGAAGTATGATTATTTAATAAGTATAGTGCTATTCATTCATATATTTATACATTCATTTATCAACTATTATTTATTTATTATATATATGATATATACTTTTCTTTTTTTGAGACGGAATTTTGCTCTTGTTACCCAGGCTGGAGTGCAATGGTGCAATCTCAGCTCACTGCAACCTCCGCCTCCCAGGTTCAAGCAATTCTCCTGCCTCAGTCTCCTGAGTAGCTGGGATTGCAGCCATGCACCACCACGCCCAGCTAATTTTGTATTTTTAGTAGAGATGGGGTTTCTCCATGTTGCTTAGGCTGGTCTCGAGCTCCCAACCTCAGGTGATCCTCTCACCTCAGCCTCCTAAAGTGCTGGTATTACAGGCATGAGCCACCGCACCTGGTCATATATACATATTTATATCCATATAAATTAAAGATGGGGTCTTGCTAGTTTGCCTAGGCTGAATTTGAACTCCTACCTCAACCTCCTGAATAGCTGGACTATTGGCATGTGTCACCATGCCTGGCTTTCATTGATTACTTTTTGTTTGTATTTTTAAATATTTATTTATTCATTTGCAGAGGCAGAGTCTTGTTCCGTTACCCAGGCTTGAGTTCAGTGGTAGGGTCAGGGCTCATTGCAGCCTCGACCTCCTAGGCTCAAGCGATCCTCCCACCCCAGCCTCCTGAGCAGCTGGGACTACAGATGTGTGTCACCACATCTGGTTAATTTTTTAAATATTTTATTAATAGATATGGAATCTTGCTATGTTGCCAAGGCTGGTATTGAACTCCTGGCCTCAAGTGGTCCTCTCACTTTGGCCTCCCAAAGTGCTGGGATTACAGGAGTGAGCCACTACACCTGGGATCATCAATAACTTTTTTTTTTTTTTTTTTTTTTTTTAAGACAAAGTCTGGCTCTAGCCCCTAGGCTGGAGTGCGGTGGCACAATCTCAGCTCCCTGTAGCTTCCGCTTCCTGGGCTCAAGCCATCCTCCCACCTTAGTCTCTTGAGTAGCTAGGACTACAGGCATGCCTCACCACACTCCATCTAATATATATATATTTAGAGCTGGGGTTTCACCACGTTGTCCAGGCTGGTCTCGAACTCATGAGCTTGCATGATCCGCCTGCCTCAGCCTCCCAAATTGCTGAGATTACAGGCATGAGCCACTGCACCCAGCCTCAACTACTTTTTGAATATCTACTATGCACCACACTGGGTGCCAGGGACACAGAGAAGAGCAAGAGAGCCAGTGCCCATCCCCATAGCTCTGGCAGCAACGAGAGAGGTTGAGCAGCAATCAAGTGTGGGATAAGTTATGGTAGAGAAGGGCAAGGCATTCTGGAGACACACACCAAGCGACTCAAAGAAAGAAGGAGCATTGCCTTGAGGAACTGACATTTAAGTTGATATCTCAAAGATAAAAAGGAACCACCCAGGCCAGTGTAGCAATCATAAGAGCAGAATCATGTTGCCTTCTTATTCTCCCAGTGCTTGGCTCACATTAGGAGCTCAACAGATTTTTGTTAAATGGCAGAGGGAAAATATCAAAGTTGATGGCTGGAGGGATAGGTAGGGGCTAGATCAGGGAGTTTCATAAACCGTCAAAAGAAGTTTGGCTTTATATTAGAGTCAAGGGGGAGCCACTGCAGATTAGGAAGAGTGGCCAGATTTGTGCTGTAGAAGCATCATTTTGGCTGTGATGTGGGATTGGATTGGAGGGGGATGTGGGAAATGAGATCAGCAGCCCGCTGACAGTGGTCTGCTCTAGGGACTGGAGAGATGAGGATTATCCAGGCAAGATAGACTGGGCTTGGTGATTAATTGATTGGATTTGGGGTGAAGGAAGAAGCAGAGGCAACCCTTGGACAGCTGGTTCAGGAAGTTTGGGGATTGGTGACACCATCCACTAGAGCAGAAAGCACTGGTGACTGGGCAGGTGTGGGGCAAACATGCACTGTTTGTCTTTTTAATTTTTTTATTTATTTAATTTCTGTTGTTTTTATTTTATTTTATTTTATTTTATTTTATTTTATTTTAGAGACAGGGCCTTGCTCTGTCACCCAGGCTGGAGTGCAATGGTGTGATCATAACTCACTGCAGCCTTGAAATCCTGAGCTCAAAAGATCCTCCTGCCTCAGCCTCCTGAGTAGCTGGGACTACAGGTGCCCACCACCATGCCCAGCTAATTTTTGTATTTTTAGTAGAGACGGGGTTTCTCCATGTTGTCCAGGCTGGTCTCAAACTCCTGACCTCAAATGATCCACTGGCATCGTCCTCCCAAAGGGCTGGGATTACAGGCATGAGTCACCGCACCCAGCTCAACCTTTCCTTTACACAAAGGGTGCAACCTACATCATAAACTGACTTTTTGAATTTGTCAAATCTTTTGACGAGCACAAACAATAACCACCATTTACTGAACAACATAATATGTATGAGGCACCCCCGCACGTGTTAGCTGTGTGGCTTTGGGGAGATGACTTAGCCTCTTTGTTCCTTAATTTTCTAACCTTCAAAATGAGGCAAAAATTACTTACTTCAAAGGGTTGTTGTTGTGAGGGTGGAATGAATTTCTTACTAGATGTAGACTCCTGGAATAGCTCCTAGAACATAGTAAGCACAATCTGTCATGTGCTGTTGATCACCTTTATTATTGCTATTGCTGTTTTGTCCAATTACTCTGCACAGCAGGAATTAGTAGCATCGTTTTCCAGGTAAGAAAAGAGAGGCTCAGAGAGGTAAAATAACTTGTCCAGAGTCCACCCCTAACCTCTAAGGAGTTTTGTGTCTTTTTTTGTTTGTTTTCTTTGTTTTTTATTTTTGGTTTTGGTTTTTGTTGTTGTTGTTGTTGCTGCTGTTGTTTTCAGACAGGATCTCACTCGTTGCCCAGACTGTAGTGTGGTGGCATGATCTTGGCTCACTGCAACGCCTGCCTCTGGGTTCAAGCGATTCTTCCACCTCAGCCTCCTGAGTAGCTGGGATTACAGGCACATGCCACTACTGCCTGGCTAATTTTGTATTTTTATTAGAAACAGGGTTTTGCCATGTTGGCTAGGCTGGTCTCAAACTCCTGACCTCAAATGATCCACCCACCTCGGCCTCCCAAAGTGCTGGGATTACAGAGCTTATTTCGGAGGATGTATACAGGGCTGTCTCATGGAACTCAAGCATCTGATATAACTTCATATATCAGTCAGTACCTCTTAGTGGCAAATCAGAGAAACCAACTCTGGTTTTGCTAAAACAAAAGGGAACTTAAAGACAGAAAGAAGGGGGCACACAAGGCTGAAGGCTGATGGCAGCTGAGGCAGAGCCAAGGCAGCCTGGAGGGGTGGGCAGGAGGCCTACCAGGACTGCCTGGGCAGGCAGCCACCACTGCAGTCACTAGGGTGCGATTTGTGACCTGGGAGAGGCCAGCTGAAAACACGTGCCTGTGTGTGGCAGTCCCTGGCAGTGGGCAGAAGAATTTGGCTCCCCGCAGTATGGTGAAGGTGGCCTGGAATGACCCTTCTTTGAAAGGTGACCCACTGTTTTAGTTTATTTGGGCAGCTGTTACAAAATGCCGTAGACTGGGTGGATCACAAACAGCAGAAATGTATTTCTCATGGTTCTGGAGGCTGGGAAGTCCAAGATCAAGGTGCCATCACATTTGGTGTCTGGTTAGGGCCAAGTTCCTGGTTTGTAGAAAGCACCTTCTCTCTGTATCCTCGCATGGTGGAAGGGGTGAATGAGCACCTGTGAGCCTCTTTTATAAGGTCACTAATCCCAAACGCCTCACCTCCTGATACCATCATCTTAAAAGGATTTCAACATATGAATTTGGGGGGAACATAAATATTGAGACATAGCACTCATAGTGGAAATGGGGGCCTGTTTTGGAAGGTAATGGGTACTGGACTGTTAAAAACACACAAACCTGCACTTCCTGAGGCCCTGACCGGGGACTTGCCAGGGACAGGAATGCTCACAGGACTGTCTCCAAGTCCCATTTCAGCACTTATTGTATTTCTGCTTCACGCTTCTCTTTTTCTTTTCCTGAAAACAGGCTGTCTCTGCAACCTATTATCATTCCCAGTGTAGAAAAGGCCTTAGAATTTATTTTCTTTTTCTTTTTTTTTTTTTTTTTTTTTTTGAGATGGAGTCTGGCTCTGTCACGCAGGATGGAGTGCAATGGTGCAATCTCAGCTTCCTTGGTTCAAATGATTCTCCTGCCTCAGCTTCCCAAGTAGCTAGGATTATAAGCACCCACCACCATGCCTGGCTAATTTTTGTATTTTTGTAGACATGGGTTTTCACCATGTTGGCCAAGCTGGTCTTGAACTCGTGATCTCAGGTGATCTGCCCACCTCGGCCTCCCAAAGTGCTGGGATTATAGGCATGAGCCATCGCACCTGGCCAAGGCCTTAGGATTTCTTGACTGGCCCAGCCACCATGGGACTGAAATCTCTTAGCATGATTTCAAAGTTTGAGGCCAGGGACCCATTGGTTCCACTCAGGTCAGATGTCTACTTGTGGGCCAATCAGTTGAGGCTGGAGGGTGGAGACAATCGGAACACTCTACCAGTGTGGATTGGGAGAGGGGAGCACTTTGCGAGACAGAGTTGGGGACCTCTCATAGGATATGACCCCAGTCTATGGGGTTTGTAAGTCCCTGTCTACTAAACAGTCCCTCGTTGGCCCCAAGATCCCAGACCAATCTCAGGGGAGATGGCCTAGCCTTCATCTCCTGCATATCTGGGGTCTTTGGAGACTCTAGCAACTCAGCAGGGCAGAGACAATAAGACACTTGTCATAGTAAGACATGAGCCAGGAGTGAACATTGCTGGTCAGGGCAACCTAAGAGATGCTGAAAGAGGAGGGTGGGTTGGGGGAGGCAGCATGTGCAGAACTGGGGACTATGTTCTGTGGGAAGATGCACAAAAGGACCAAAGATTCTGTTCCCTGCCATCAGAGAGTGGTGCCTGCAAGCTGCCCATGAACTGGGACTGCAGCCCTTGAGGTCTGAGCCTGAATCCAGGGTAGGAGGAGAGAGTCAGAAGACAAGCTCGAATTGGGAAATTAGGCCAGGGGGGAAGCTGGGGCACATCAGCCCAACTCTCCACTTCACAGATTCAGAGGTTCAGTGATGGGACGCCTGATCCAATGCCTGCTGCTGGTGACAGAGCTGGAACCTATACTTAGGTCTCTGGATTCTTCATCTGGGCATTCCCCATGCCATTGTACTACCTCCCGTGTCTCATTTTTTTTTTTTTTTTTAAATTACAATCTTTTATTGAATAGCACTGCTCCTTCCATAGCAGGGTGACCCAACCAGGAGGGAGGACGTGAGCTTCTTTCAGAGCCACTGTGGGGTTGATGTCCCCTTAGATTTCATAGTTAATCCCAATTGTGAGCTTCTGGCTGCGATATCCCTTTTTTCCCCTCCAACAGACCGAGAGAGGATTAAGGACTGGCTGGCCAGGTCACTTACCCCTCATCAGTGCAGTCTTGGGAGCTGTCCTGTGAAGATTGTTCTTGAGACTGGATCATTTGGAACCCAAAAGAAAAACTTTGTAGGCCCGGTCTTGCTCCGGGCCGATCCGAGATTAGCAGAAAGTCGCATATCTGGGGAATCTAAAATGCGGGTCCAAGGAGTGAACTAATGCTGGGGAGCCTGGCTCGCTTGGCAGCCAGGGAAGACCATTCTGGGAACCCATGAAGATTTTGCTGAAATAGAATGCATTTTATGGCTAATTCACTCCAGTGTTCTGAAGATAATTCGTAAGTCTTTTCTCTTTTTAAATTTGAATTTTAATTCTAACATTTTTTTTTTTATTAAAAAAAATTTTTGAGACAGAGTCTCGCTCTGTCACCCAGGCTGGAGTGCAGTAGCCCGATCTTAGCTCACTGCAACCTCCACCTCCTGGCTTCAAGAGCTTCTGCTGTCTCAGCCTCCCAAGTAGCTGGGATTATAGGCGTGTACCACCACGCCCAGCTAATTTTTGTATTTTTAGTAAAGACGGGGTTTCATCATATTGGTCAGGCTGGTCTTGAACTCCTGATTCAAACGATCCTCCCGCCTCGGCTTCCCAAAGTGCTGAGATTACAGGTGTGAGCCACCGGGCCCAGCCAACATTTATTTTTGAAGAGGTAATATCTATAGTTAGATGGCTCCAAGTTCAGAAGTGCAAAAGGGTGTGCAGGAAGAAGGACCCCTCCTTGTGCATGTGCCCCACGCAGCTAGTTCCATCCCATGAAAGCAGCCAGTGGGGAACTGGTAAGTTTTTGCCAACCTTCCTCTTGAGGAGAACTTGATTAATGAATGAAGTAAGTTGCCGGTACATGGCACGTTCTGTAAGATAAACTGTTCGCTGGAGTTTATTCCTCCTTAATCCTAGCCACACTGGGCGCCTTCCAGAGCCACCAAGAGGCAATGGGCAGAACATCAGCTCTGAGTGCAGATGTCAGATTCCAAAGCCTTCTCTCATTCTTTCTGGGATCCCATACAAGCTCTGGCCTCTCTCTGAGTGGTGTCATCTGCTAAACAGGAGGCAGGAGTGAAACGGATTGCAAACTGGTTGAGAGGATGATATGAAATGACGCAGGTTATTATTGACATATCTGTTGCACACATAATTCTTTTTTTGAAAAATTTGTTATTGGCAGGGTATGGTGGCTAACACCTGAAATCCTAGCACTTTGAGAGGCCGAGGTGGGTGAATCGCTTGAACCCAGAAGTTTCAGACCAGCCTGGGCAACATAGGGAGACCCCGTCTCCACAAAAAATAAGAAAATTAACCAGGCATGGCGGCTCACACCTGTAGTCCCAGCTATTAGTGAAGCTAAGGTGGGAGGATCGCTGGCTCGAGCCAGGGAGGTCGAGGCTGCAGTGAGCTGAGATCATGCCACTGCACTCCAGCCTGGGCAACAGAGGGAGGCCCTGTCTCAAAGAAAGAAAGAAAGAAAGAAAGAA
>NW_012109341.1:98435-102997 GCF_000951045.1 Mandrillus leucophaeus | reverse complement strand
AAGAAAGAAAGGAAGGAAGGAAGGAAGGAAGGAAGGAAGGAAGGAAGGAAGGAAGGAAGGAAGGAAGGAAGGAAGGAAGGAAGGGAAAGAAATGTAAAAGACTGAAAACGGACCAAAAAAAAAAACCAAGATGAAAATGTATTATTAATATTATTTTTGATGAGCAAATCATAATTGTATGCATTTCTGGAGTACAGTATGATGTTTTTGTATATGTATACAACGTGGCATGATTAAATCAAGCTAACTGACATTTCCGTCACCTTGCTTACCTATCTTTTTTTTTTCTTCGTAAATAATTTATTGTCATTAAGATCCTAAGTGCCGAAGACAAAAGGCTAAACTGGGCCTCAGGACGTGAACATTTTAGAAAGTTCCATTCTTTTCTTAATGTTTTAAATTTGGGGGAAAAAAATCTATTATAGGCCAGGTGCGGTGGCTCATGCCTGTAATCCCAGCACTTTGGAAGGCCAAGGAAGGAGGATCACCTGAGGTTTGGAGTTCAAGATCAGCCTGACTAACATGGAGAAACCCCGTCTCTACTAAAAACACAAAATTAGCTGGGTGTGGTGGTGCAGGCCTGTAGTCCCAGCTACTCAGGAGGCTGAGGCAGGAGAATCACTTGAACCTGGGAAGTAGAGGTTGCGGTGAGCCGAGATTGTGCCACTGCACTCCAACTCGGGCAACAAGAGCAAAACTCTGTCTCAAAAAAAAAACAAAACAAAAAAACCCCAACTATTATAAAGGGGCAAAGGACAGGATAAACCCACAGAGGACTCAGCATGGGGACCTCATTCCCCACGACTGAAGTGTCATAAGGAAAGGATAGAGTTGGAGGAAGAATGGCTTGGGGGGAGTCACTGCACAAGAGGATCCCCTTTCCTGAGCTGCATTTAGAAGGCTCAGAGTGGCTGCTCTTCCTAAAGAAATATCGAAACGGGGAGAGAGGGCTTAGAAACCCAGTGAAGCCGCTGGCTCCTCGCTCCTTACGTGGAGATGAGTTGTGCTGCAGCGGTGGGACCACTGGCCCTGGCAGGCTGTCCCCCGACTAAGAATCTTGCCTCCGGACATCGGTGATATCAGAGGCCAGAGTCTCCTGCAGTCCTTGTTGGGTTTTGCTTTCCCATTTTCTCCTATTTTCCATGAGGGGCTTCTTTTTGCTGGGGTTTGGCTGGGAGTCCCTATCTTGGCCCTGTCCAGCCCTGGCCTGCTGAGGGAGGTGGGCTTGCCAATGTGTTTCCGTTTCCTCGTCACAGCTCCTACAGCTGTCTTTTTCTTTCTTTCTTTTTTTTTTTTGTTTTTTTTGAGACAAAGTCTCCCTCTTGTCCCCCAGGCTGGAGTGCAGTGGCACAATCTCGGCTCACTGCAACCCCTGCCTCCCGAGTTCAGCAATTCCCTGCCTCGGCCTCCTGAGTAGCTGGGATTACAGGCATCCACCACCACGCCCAGCTAATTTTTGTATTTTTAGTAGAGACGGGGTTTCACCATCTTGGCCAGGGTGGTCTTGAACTCCTGACCTTGTGATCTACCCTCCTCGGCCTCCCCAAGTACTGGGATTACAGGCGTGAGCCACCACACCCGGCCTTTTAGCTTCTACTGCTTTCTTCTCAGCTGGGACCTCCAGCTCCCGGTTGATGACTTCCTTATTTTCTGTCTCTTCTCCTCGTTCTACATGGCGGGAGAGGCCTCAGAATCATGGCAGGAGGCGAAAGACACTTCCTACATGGTGGCAGCAAGAGAAAAATTACCTACCTTTTTTTATGTTGAGACATTTGAAAATTATTCTCTTAGTTATTTTGCAGTATATAATACATTATTGTTGACAATAGTCTGCCTGCTGTGCAATAGCTCTCAGAACCTATTCCTCCTGTCTATCTGAAACTTTGATCAAAAACAACTCTCCATTTTCTCCCTCCTTACCCTCCAGCCACTGGTAACCATTGTTCTACTCTCTACTCTATAAATTCAAGTTTATTATTATTTTATTTTTATTCTTTTTTTGATTTGTTTGTTTGTGACAGTCTTACTCTGTCGCCAGGCTGGAGTGCAGTGGTATGATCTTGGCGCACTGCAACCTCCACCTCCGCAGTTCAAGCAATTCTTCTGCCTCAGTTTCCCAAGTAGCTGGGACTACAGGCGTGTGCCGCCATGCCCAGCTAATTTTTGTATTTTTAGTAGAGACGGGATTTCACCATGTTGGCCAGGATGGTCTCGATCTCTTGACCTCATCGTCTGCCTGCCTTGGCCTCCCAAAGAGCTGGGATTACAGGTATGAGGTATCGCACCTGGATTTTTTTTTTTTTTTAGACATTGTCTTTCACTGTCACCCAGGCTGGAATGCAGTGGTGTGATCTCGGCTCACTGCAGGTGCGCGCCACCATACCAGGCTAATTTTTGTAATTTTAGTAGAGACGCGGTTCACCATGTTGACCAGGCTGATCTCAAACTCCCGACCTCAGGTGATCTGCCCTCCACCCCACCACAGGGCCTCCCAGAGCTTCAACGAATTCTCCTACCTCAACCTCTCAAGTAACTGGGACTACAGGTGTGTGCCACCACACCCAGCTAATTTTTTTTTTTTTAGAAACAGGGTCTAGTTCTGTTGCCCAGGCTGGTCTCGAACTCCTGGCTCAAGCGATCCTGCTGCCTCAGCCCCTTGAGTCACTGGGATTACAGACGTGAGCCACTTCGCCTGGCAATGCATTCAGCTTTATCAGATTGTACCTATAAGTGAGATCATGAAGTATTTGTCGTTCTGTGCCTGGCTTATTTCATTTTTTATTCTATCTAATTTTTTTTAAAGATGGGATCTTGCTCTGTCACCCAACCTTCTTAGCTCGCTATAGACTTGAACTTCTGGGCTCAAGCAATCCTCCTGCCTCAGGCTCTCAAATAGCTGGGACTACAACTGCATACCACTGCACCTAGCTAATTTAAAAAAAAAAAAAATTAGAGATGGGATCTCACTATATTGCCAAGGCCAGTCTTGAACTCTTGGTCTCAAGAAATCCTCCTGCCTCGGCCTCCCAAAATGCCAGGATTATAGATGTGAGCTACTATGCTCAGCTGGCTTATTTCACTTAGCAAATCCTTTGAACCTGGGAGAAGAGGTTGCAGTGAGCCAAGATGGCGCCACTGCACTCCAGCCTGGGAGCAAGAGCAAGACTTGGCTCCCTGCTCCTTCCATGGCAGATTTCGTCATCAGGCATTGATGACTTCATATAAACTCCACAAGCCACACCAAAGGCAGAACTGTGTGTGGATTGCTTATTCCAAACTTTATCCTTTCACATATGGGGAATGCCCTTGAAGTGCCCTTTGCTTTGCCTCTGGAAATCTGTTTCCTTTCAGGACTCACATCCTCCACAAAGATTTAGGCATATTGGGCCGGGTGCAGTGGCTCACACCTGTAATCCCAGCACTTTCGGAGGCTGTGGCGGGTGGATCACCTGAGGTCGGGAGTTTGAGACCAGCCTGACCAACATGGAGAAACCCTGTCTTTACTAAAAAATACAAAATTAGCTGGGCGTGGTGGTGCATGCCTGTAATCCTAGCTACTCAGGAGGCAGAGGCAGGAGAATTGTTTGAATCTGGGAGGCAGAGGTTTCGATGAGCCAAGATTGTACCATTGCACTCCAGCCTGGGCAACAAGAGCGAAACTCCATCTCAAAAAAAAATAAAATAAATAAAATAAATAAATAAATAACGATTTAGGCATTTTTTTCCTTTGCTTTTTAAAATTTTAAAATTTTTAATTTCTGCGGGTACATGGTAGGTATATATGGTTTGTAGACATGACTTACTCCTTTTTAAAGGCTGAACGATATTCCATTGTATATATATATGCCACATTTTCTTTTCTTTCTTTTTTTTTTTGATACGGAGTCTTGCTCTGTCGCCCAGGCTGGAGTGTAGTGGCATGACCTTGGCTCACTGCAACCTCCACCTCCCAGGTTCAAGCAATTCTCCTGTCTCACTCAGCCTCCCGAGTAGCCAGGACTATAGGCACATGCCGCCACACTCGGCTAATTTTTTGTGTTTTAGTGGAGATGGGGTTTCACTGTGTTGCCCAGGCTGGTCTCAAACTCTTGAGCTCAGGCAATCCATCTGCCTTTACCTCCCAAAGTGCTGGAATTACAGGCATGTGCCACCGCGCCTGGCATATACCACATTTTCTTTACCCATTCATCTGTTAATAGAGACTTAAGTTGATTCCGTATCTTGCCTGTTGTGAATAGTGCTGCAATAAACATGGGAGTACAGATACCCCTTTGACATCCTGATTTCAGTTCCTTAGGATAGATACCCAGAAGTGGGATGGATATCTCCTGTGGGTTGTATGGTAGTTCTATTTTTAGCTTTTTGAGGAACCTCTGTACCATTTTTCATGATGACCATACTAATTTACCAACAGCATGTAAGAGTTTTCAGCTAGGCATGGTGGTTCACACCTGTATTCCCAACACTTTGGGAGGCCAAGGCTGGAGTGCTGCTTGAAGCCAGGAGTTCGAGACCAGCCTGGACCACAAGATGAGACCTTGTCTGTACAAGAAAAAATAAAA
>NW_012109341.1:93397-97747 GCF_000951045.1 Mandrillus leucophaeus | reverse complement strand
CAAAGTGCTGGGATTACAGGCGTGAGCCACTGCGCCTGGCCCCTAAAATTTTTTAAATTAGCTGAGCCTGGTGACATGAGCCTGTGGTCCCAGCTACTTGGGAGGCTGAGGTGCGAGGAGGATTGCTTGACCCCAGAAAATTGAGGCTGCTGTGAGCTGTGATTGTGCCACTACACTCCAGCCTGGGCAACAAAGTGAGACCTTGGTTGGGGGAAAAAAAAAAGTTTTCTTTTTTCTGCATCCTCTGCAACACTTAATGTTTATCTTTTTAATAAAAGTCATTCCATTCCAACAGGTACACATAATTCTTGATATTACCTGTTCATGATCTGACTTCCCCACTAGCACCTAGAGCTCCTTAAGGGCAAGGCTGTGTCCATCACAAGTACTACTATATGCCCACTCCCTAGAACAGTGGCCAGCACGTGGCAGGTAATAAATCAACATCAAGGCTAATGGTCTGAAGCACTTTCTATGTGCCAGACACGGTACCAAGCTCACTCCAGATGAGCAGATGAACTCACTTAATTCTCACAATAGCCTCCTCGGAGGCTTCTCCCATCCTCAATGCGCAGAGGAGGAAAGAGAATCACAGAGAGGTTGTTCCCTGGCTGGGAGCAGCAACACCAGGATTTGATTTCTGGCCGCCTGACTTTAGCAGCAGCTACTCCTAGGGTGGCCACCTTTTCCAGGTTTTCCCAGAACTATCTTGATTCTAAAGCTGAAGTTCAGGCCAGGGGCGGTAGCTCACGCCTGTAATCCTAGCACTTTGGGAGGCCAAGGCAGGCAGATCACTTGAGGTCAGGAGTTCGAGATCAGCCTGGACAAGACAATAAAACCTTGTCTCTACTAAAAATACAAAAATTATCCGGAAATCACTGGAACCCGGGAGGCAGAGATTACAGTGAGCTGAGATCATGCCACTGTACTCCAGCCTGGGCAACAGAGTGAGACTCTATCTAAAAATAAATAAATGGGCTGGGCACGGTGGCTCACGCCTGTAATCCCAGCACTTCGGGAGGCTGAGGGGGGCAGATCACCAGAGGTCAGGAGTTTGAGATCAGCCTGACCAACATGGAGAAACCCCACCTCTACTAAAAATGCAAAATTAGCCGGGTGTGGTAGCGCATGCCTGTAATCCCAGCTACTCGGGAGGCTGAGGCAGGAGCATCCCTTGAACCTGGGAGGCAGAGGTTGTGGTGAGCTGAGATCGCACCATTGCACTCCGACCTGGGCAACGAGAGCGAAACTCCATCTCAAAAATAAAAATAAAAAAATAAATAGATAAATAATAAATACATACATAAATAAATAAAACTGGAAGTCCAGGCCAGGCACCGTGGCTCATGCCTGTAATCTCAGCACTTTGGGAAGTCCAGGTGGTAGGATGGCTTGAGGCCAGGAGTTTGAGACCAACCTGGGTAACACAGCAAAACACTGTCTCTCCAAAACAAACAAACAAAAAAGAGTCTCACCTCCCAGGTTTTAGTCTCCTTATGCATGTGTCACTGCCGGCAAACCAGAAGGACTCAGGTTACGGCAAAGTGAGTGAGTCACTCAACTGGAGCACAAAATCTAAAGGATTCCAAAAAACTCAGCACCCAAGAGAAATAATATCTTAATGCAATATTTAAAAAGTAATCTAAGGTAATGCAAACAATTCATAATGAACAAAGTAACAATAAGACATAGTCTTGCTCTGTTGCCCAGGCTGGAGTGCAGTGGCGTGATCTCAGCTTACTGTGACCTCTGCCTCCCAGGTTTAAGCCATTCTCCTGCCTCAGCCTCCCAAGTAGCTGGGATTACAGGTGTGCACCACCACACCTGGCTAATTTTGGAATTTTTAGGAGAGGTGGGTTTTCACCATGTTGGTCAGGCTGGTCTCAAACTCCTGACCTCAAGTGATCCATCCGTCTCAGCCTCCCAGAGTGTTGGGATTACAGGCGTGAGCCACCGCACCTGGCCATAAAATTTACATAAATAAAGAATTGGTGCCAAGTGCATCACTTCTCCCCTCCTCTTGCTCTGAGAACACATATATTTGGGTGGGAGACATGGGACCAGACACAAGGAAGAAAAAGCAGGAATGCTAACAGCCTCGGGCAGGTGAGCGGAGACGGGAAGGTCCAGCCTCTCCTCCCCTCCCTCCCAGTTTGCCCTAGGGAACCTCCTGGTTTTTCTTCAATTTAGACTGGTGGGCGGGGGTCTCTGCAGATAGCAGGAATAGCTGCTGCAATGGAGAAGGAGCAGGCTGGGCTTGTGGGAGGAAATGCAGGAGGTGGGATTCCCTCCAAGGGAAGTGTGTGGCTACCAAGAGCAAGGTCACGGGGGAAAGACCAGCACACGGGACAGGAAAGCAGTCCTTTTAGCATCTGTAGGACAGAGGACTAACGCTGTTGGGAGATGCTTCTAGAAGCCCATTTGCTGTAAAGGCATCCTTGGCAGCTGAGGTCAGAGGAAGGAGAAAGGTGTGCTACAACAGAAGAAAGAGAAATAATTGGACCCAGGATGGAGTATCTCGGTGGAGCTAGAGACAGAGAATGATGCTCCTACATTAACTTGATGTGACCCCTCCCACTGCCCTCCCCTCCCCATCTTGAATTAAATTTGCATCCATCACAAATTGCTGGGGATGGGGTCTGTAAGGAGACAGCAGAGGCCAGGGTCAGCATGGCCCCCAGCTC
Source organism: Mandrillus leucophaeus (assembly GCF_000951045.1). NCBI lineage: Eukaryota > Metazoa > Chordata > Mammalia > Primates > Cercopithecidae > Mandrillus > Mandrillus leucophaeus. Next base: position 95,063 of record NW_012109341.1, on the reverse strand, counting down.
ACTCTGGATTTTGCTAACATCATATCTGTTGGAAACGGATGCATCCCCCTCTTTCTGGGAAGGATGACTCCTTTGCGACTGTTAGCCAGCAATTACGGGATCCCAGAGCAATTGTGCTGTTGATTAGATTGCTTATTTTTGTATTCGCTTTGGATCTCCACAGATCTGGGAGAGCAGAAGGTCTCTCTCAAGGGTTATAACAGTGACTTTGCCATTTGGCAGAGATTTATGGAGCTCGCCGTGGGTATCTCAGAAAGTTGAACTCTTGATTTTCTCTCTGAATCTGTTCCTGTCTCATTTTCTGCATCCCAGTAAATGGTACCACCATCCACTCAGTTGCTCAAGCTAAATTCCTATCAGTCCCCATCGATTTCTTCTTTTCCTTCCTTCTATCCATCAGTGAGTAAGGTGGACTTGGTCTACCCATGGTGGCCTAGGATGACCACCCATCCAGGTTTGCCAAGGACTGTCTCATTTTAGCACTGCAGTTCCTGTGTCCCAGGAAACCCCTCAGACCCGGCAAACTGGGGTCGTTGGTCACCCTCATCTTTCACAGCCATGCGAGTCCAATTGGCACTATTCTGTCCCTTCCTAGCCAGCATCCCTGCTTCCTCCTGGACCCGCAAACATTATCCACACAGCAGCAGAGTCAGCTGGTAACTGAATGAATCAGAGGATAGCATTCCTCTGTCTGCCTGAGACCCTTCAATGCACTTGAACCCACGAGAGTCCCCTTACAGTTCTGTACGATCAGCTCTGGCTTTACTTGGGCCTCTCTGCCACAGCGCTTCCTCATTTGCATTCTACAGCCACATGCTTCAGTGTGCCCAGGCCCTTCTTCCATGTCTGCCCCTGTTGTCCCTCCTCCCTGACATGCTGTCCCTGAATCTCCACAAGGGGCTTGCTTCTGGTCATTCAGGTCTCAGCACACAGTTGACTATCTCAGGAAGGACCACCCAGATCTGAATTAACCTTCTGTTTCCTGGCTGAGTGAAGGCTAAAGTTGATCTGTTTCTAATAATTGGCCTCTTTATCTCATAACTCTGTTTTAATCTCCTGATGCATGTGCCACTGCTAAAACAACTTTGTGCTGGGCACGGTGGTTCATGCCTGTGATCCCAGCACTTTGCAGAGCTGAGGCAGGCGGATTGCCTGAGGTCAGGAGTTGGAGACCAGCCTGGCCAATATGACGAAACCCTGTCTCTACTAAAAATACAAAAATTAACTGGGTGTGGTGGTGTGTGCCTGTAAGGAGAAAATGATCCCTAAATATTTGTGGAGGATGTGAGTCCCGAAAGAAGACGGATTTCCAGAGGCAAAGTGAAGGGCAGCACTTCAAGGGCATTCCCCATATGTAAATGGATAAAGGCGGGAATGAGCAATGCACACACAGGTCTGCCCCTTGGTGTGGCTTGTGGAGTCTATATGAAGTCATCAATGCCTGAGTGATGAGACCTGTCATGGAAGGAGCAGGAAGCCACAGAATGCTTTGCCACAACACATCTTTTGTTTAAAAATTTTTTTAAGAGATGGTGGGGTTTCACTCCGTTGCCTGGGCTCATCCCATTGGAATCACAGCTCACTGAGGCCTCGACTTCCTGGACTCAAGTGATCATCCCAAGTAGTTGAGACTACAGGTATGAGCCACCACACTTGGCTGATTTTT
>NW_012109341.1:90239-92987 GCF_000951045.1 Mandrillus leucophaeus | reverse complement strand
AAAAAAAAAAAAAAAGAAATGTTTTAGTAGAGCCAGGGTCTTGCTATGTTGCCTAGGTACCAAATAGCATTTTGGCGAAAGTCATTCAGTTTGCAGAAGACAGCAGAGTGAGCAGAATGGCATGGAGAGCTATTGGTCCAGGGCTGGGAGGCTGAGGCAGGGGAATCACTTGAGGTCAGGAGCTCAAGACCAGACTGGCCAGCATGGTGAAACCCCATCTCTACTAAAAATACAAAACTTAGCTGAGTGTGGTGGTGGATGCCTGTCATCCCAGCTACTCAAGAGGCTGAGGCACGAGAATAGCTTGAACCCAGGAGGCGGAAGTTGCAGTGAGCCGAAATTGCGCCACTGCACTGCAGCCTGGGCCACAGGGCAAGACTCTGTCTCAAACAACAACAACAAAAAAGAGAGAAGCATTGCTAGGGCCTGATGGCAGTTTAGATCCTTGTGGCAAAGAGGAAGGAAATCTCCAATCAATTACCAAATTCTATTGATTTCCAATAGAATTGATCAAGAGACTCAGGTAATTTCAGAGATCAATAGAACTAGGGAATTCAATAGGAAGAGAAACAGAATTAAGTAATTGGCCAGACATTTTTGGTAAAGGAGAGGGTGAAAGCTGACAAAATTTGGGTTGCTGGGTAGGGAGTGATCTCTGTGTGAAGTACTTACTTGAGAGGGTCACATTAGTGAAACGGTTTTGCGGACTATTACATGTAGGGTGCTGGTGGCTTCCCAGGTGTCCTCAGCAGCCACTGTGTCCTGTGGGGCTGGAGAGAGAGACAGACAAGTTGCTTCTGCTATAGGAAAAAAGGCTCTTAAATTCCTTTAGGACAAGGAGCTTTGTGAACACACAAAAAGCTCCCCAGAAAGATTCATTTACCCACGAACTTAGAAAAACTTGCATTCATAACCAGTCATTGAGACTAGTTAAAACAAATAAATAAATAATTTTTTAAAATTTATTTTTGTTTTTTGAGATAGTTTCACTCTGTCACCCAGGCTGGAATGCAGTGGCTCGATTTCGGCTAGCTGCAACCTCTACCTCCCAGGCTCAAGTGATTTTCCTGCCTCAGCCTCCCGAGTAGCTGGAATTACAAACATGCACCACCATGCCCGACTAATTTTTGCATTTTTTAGTAAAGACGAGGTTTCGCCATGTTGGCCAGGCTGATCTCAAACTTGTGACTTCATGTGATCTGCCCACCTACGCCTCCCAAAGTACTGGGATTATAGGTGTGAGCCACAGTGCCTGATCAAAATATATATATATATATATATTTTTTTTTTTTTAGAGAAAAACTTGCATTCTAATTTAACCCATCTTTCTTTGTTTTGTTTTGTTGAGACGGAGCCTTACTCTGTTGCCCAGGCTGGAGTGCAGTGGTGCGATCTCAGCTCACTGCAACCTCTGCCTCCTGGGCTCCAGCGATTCTCCTGCCTCAGCCTCCCCAGCAGCTGGGACTACAGGCGCATGCCACCATGTGTGACTAATTTTTGTATTTTTAGAAGAGACGCGATTTCACCTTTTTGGCCAGGCTGGTCTCGAATTCCCGACCTCAAGTAATCTGCCCTCCTCAGCCTCCCAAAGTGCTGGGATCACAGGCGTGAGCCACCGCGCCTGGCCAAACACGTCTTTTAAATGGGTGTTTTTTGTTTGTTTTTCATTTTTGTGTGCGCCCTTGACAGTTGGGTTTTATGCATGGAAAAGATTTTCCAGAAATGATTTTGGTTTTTGAAACAGCATTTCAAATTTGTTAGAGTTTTAACTTTTAAAAACGCTCTTGTTTTCTTCATCTTCTTAAAGTCAGTTTATAAATATTTTTGTACTATTTCTAAAGTTATGAGAGTTTAAACAACCCATTTTAAAAGCACTTTAATTACATTTGAAACTTCACTTATACTTTCAATATATTTAGTTTATTTTTATAAGTTACTTCAATTGTCTAATGTAACAAACCTTCCAATATATCTGAATACTTTTTATAAATCTAATGAATTAAACCTAAAAATGATGGATCTGAAGTTCTCATTGGGGTTCTAACATGGTTTACAAACTTAATGAGATTTCAACTTAATCAGAGTTCCAATGCAGAAAAAAAAGACTTCAACTTAAATTCACAAGTCTAAATCAATTACTTTTATATTTATGTATTTAGAGATGGGGTTTCGCTCGTTGCCCAGGCTGGAGTGCAATGGCACGATCTCGGCTCACTGCAACCTCTGCCTCCTGGGAATTTCAAGATATTCTCCTGCCTCAGCCTCCCGTGTAGCTGGGATAGAGGCATGCGCCACCATGCCCAGCTAATCTTTTTTATTTTTAGTAGAGATGGGGGTTTCTCTATGTTGGTCAGACTGGTTTCGAACTCCCAACCTCAGGTGATCCGCCCACCTCAGCCTCACAAAGTGCTGGGATTACAGGTGTGAGCCACTGTGCTCGGCCTCAATTACCAATTTTAAATTATGATCACTGGGTTAGGCCTGGCGTGGTGGCTCCTCCCTGTAATCCCAGCACTTTGTGAGGCCGAGGCCAGCAGATCACTTGAGCTTAGGAGTTTTAGAGCAGTGTGGGCAATCCATGGCAAAACCCCATCTCCACTAAAAGTACAAAAATTAGGTGGGCATGATGGCGCATGCCTGTAATCCCAGCTACTTCAGAGGCTGAGGCATGAGAATCCCTTGAAACTGGGGGGCGGAGGTTGCAGTGAGGCAAGATCGTGCCACTGCACTCCAGCCTGAGTGACAGAG
>NW_012109341.1:81894-89356 GCF_000951045.1 Mandrillus leucophaeus | reverse complement strand
AGTCACTGGCAGAACAAACTGAGCCAAGAACTGGGAGGGCACCCAGACCCATGCAGTGTCACAGAAGCCGAGGGTGGAAAGTGTTTCCAGAAAGAAGCGTTTATCAAAAATATCAGGCTGGTCGCGGTGGCTCATGCCTGTTATCCCAGCATTTTGGGAGGCTGAGGTGGGCAGATCACGAGGTCAGGAGTTCGAGACCAGCCTGGCCAACCCAACATGGTAAAACCCCATCTCTACTAAAAATACAAAAATTAGCCGGGCATGGTGGCGGACGCCTATAATCCCAGCTACTCCGGAGGCTGAGGCAGGAGAATTGCTTGAACCCAGGAGGCAGAGGCTGCAGTGAATTGAAATTGTGCCACTGCACTCCAGCAGGGACAACAGAGTGAGACTCCGTCTCAAAAAAAAAAAAAAGTCAAAACTAGGTAAAGCTTGATGGCTGGGTGTGGTGGCTCATGTCTGTCATCCTAGCACTTTGGGAGGCTGAGGCAGGCAGGTGTCTCAAGGTCAGGAGTTTGAGACCAGCCTGGCCAGCATGATGAAACTCTGTCTCTACTAAAAATACAAAAATTAGCCAGGCATGGTAGCGGGCACTTGTAATCCCGCTACTTGGGAGGCTGAGGCAGGAGAATCACTTGAACCTGGGAGGCAGAAGTTGCAGTGAGCCGAGATCACGCCAATGAACTCCAGCCTGGGTGATAGAGCAAGACTCAGTCTCAAAAAAGAAAAAAACAAACAAAGAAAACAACTATGTAAAGCTTGAGATGGATAAGGGCTTATGAAAGATCAGAAATCATTCGGATTACAATAGCTTGGTTCCTGAACTTGATCGTTAGCTGAAGCTTTTTGGATACCAGACACAAAGGTCAGCATCATTTCAGAGACTGTACCCTTTTCTTAAAAGGTGTTGGAATTTCTATGTCCCCAGTACTATGTTACAGTTAAAGTGGCAGCTGTGTTTTTTTCATATAGGCTCCATATTGTCATACCAGGTATTTCAAATTTATGTCAAAGTCCCTGGATCTACTCTGCTGGGGACTAGAAGAAGAAATTGACCATTTGACTTTCCTTAAGGTCACTTCCCTGCGTCTCTTGCAGAGAGGAATTATTCTTCACACAATAAGCTTCGTAGATGAGGCTGGAAAACAGCACCACGCAGTAGATGGGACATAGATTTAGGACAGAGATTGCAAAGTGGCAACCTCTTTGCAGCTCAGGATTTCTTGACTGTGGCACTAATGACTTTCTGGGCTGGATCATTCTTGGTGGTGGGGTCGGTCCTGTGCATTATATTATAGGATCTTCAGCAGCATCACTGGCCTCTACCACTAGATGCCAGTTACACTCCTTGCCCCTAGTTATGACAACACAAATGTCTCAAAGCTTTGCTAAATATCCCCTGTGGGCAAAACTGCCCCAGCTGAGATCCTGTGCTGTGGCTATTTTAAGCAGAGAGGGGTTTAATTCCAGGAATGAGAAGGAGCTTTCAGATCCACATTAACATCGTTGCGGGAGCCAGGCTGGGCTTCAGAAACACACAGAACTGGCCTTGCCCTGGCCCTGCCTCTCAGCCCCAATCAGTGGTTGCTCTCTATCATTCCCTTGCCCTCTAAGGGTCCCCCTTGATTCATTCACATCCCCCAGCCTCCAAAGTCTTTGATTTTGCATCAGTGTCTGACAGACCTGTTTGCAAATCCTTGGTTCTGCTTCTTGTCAGCTGGGCACTCTTGGGCAAATTATTTAATTTTCTTGAGCTTGGTTTCCCCATCTCTGAGATGGTAAATAATACCTACTTGGACCAGTTAACTCTGTCTTTCCGAAATGCAGATACTAATAGTACCGGATAGTACTAGGTAGGGCTGTTGTGACAATTAAATAGAAATACACTTCAAAGACTGGGCATGGCGGCTTGCTTTTTTTTAAAGAAATCAAGGTCTCGCTATGTTGCTCAGGCTGGGCAGGATCCTGGCCTCGAGCAATCCTCCCACCTTGGCCTCCCAAAGTTCTAGAGGATTACAAGCTTGAGCCACTGCGCCCAGTCAGTTTTTCTCCTTGCAATATGAACTGTAATGCCTTTCACTTGTCAGAAAGGAAACTGAGCATTTTCTCCATGGAAGATGAAGAAAAAAATTATAAAGAGCCTCAAGTGTTTTCAAAATTTAGATAGAAATGAAGATATTATTATGTCTAAAATGTTTATTTTTTGAAAAGGTTGAATTCACAGCTGAGCTGGGTGACCTGGCTCTTTCCTCCCCCGCAGCCCTTTCTTCTAATCTCCCTTGGATCTCACTAGTCTCTTGGTCTGGGAGTGGGTCTGTCCTGCTGCCTGAGCCACTCCCTGCTCTCGCTCCTCAGTGAGCCTGAGCGTCTTTCTCAGCTCATATTCCCTCTCTGCCTTGTGGCTGTCTGTGAACTCCCACAACTGTCTCAACTCCTCTTTCTACTTCCCTTCGTCTTTTATTTTCCTTGACATCTTTTCTCCTTCTCTGTGCCTTTCCTTCAACAACTAAAGTACATTGATCAAATGTGAGGTTTGACGGTGTGCTCTTTAAAAAACATCGCGTTGCAAAACAAAACCTCTATCAAAGAAAATCGGGAAAAATAAGGAACATTTAAAATACTCCCTTTAATCTTATCTCCCTAAAACAATCGTTCTGACAAATCTAGATGCATCTTGTCTTTGTTGCATTGCTTGTCTTTCCCCCCTATTTTTTTCTTACCATAGGCAGCGATAATAAAATACCATAGACTGGGTATTTTGTAAAAAAACAGGCTGGGCGCAGTGGCTCACACCTGTAATCCCAGCACTTTGGGAGGTTGAGGCAGGTGAATCACCTGGGGTCAGAAGTTCGAGACCAGCCTGGCCAACATGGCGAAACCCCTTCTCAACTAAAAATACAAAAATTAACCGAGTATGGTGGCAAGCGCCTGTAATCCCAGCTACTCTGGAGGTTGAGGCGGGAGAATCACTTGAACCCGGGAGGCGGAGACGTGGTGAGCCAAGATCGAGTCACTGTACTCCAGCCTGGGCAACAAGAGTGAAACTCTGTCTCAAAAAAACAAAAACAAACAAAACAAAAACCAAAACAACAGCAACAACAAAACTTCAGAGGTTTAAAATTTATTTCTAAAAATTCCAAGGCTAGGAAATTGGAGATTAAGGCGTTGGCATATTTGGTGTCTGGTGAGGAGCCGCTTCCTGGTTCACAGAACAGCACCTGCTAGCTATGTGTTCACGCAGTGGAAGTGGCAAGGGTCTCTCTTGGGCCTCTTATTTTATTTTTTATTTTTTATTTTTTTATTTATTTTTGAGATGGTGTCTTGCTCTGTCACCCAAGCTGGAGCAGTGGCACGATCTCGGCTCACTGCAACTTCCGTCTCCCAGGGTCAAGCAATTCTCCTGCCTCAGCCTCCTGAGTAGCTGGGATCACAGACACCTGTCACCACACCTGGCTAATTTTTGTATTTTTAGTAGAGATGGGGTTTTGCCATGTTAGCCAGGCTGGTCTTGAGCTCCTGACCTCTTGGGCTTCTTTTATAAGCACACTAATCCCATTCATGAGGGCAAAGCCTTCGTTACCTAATCACCTTCCAAAGACCCTGGGTTCCAATACCATTACCTTGATTAGGTTTCAGCATAAATATTGGGGGAGGGGAGTCATAAACATTCACACTATAGCACCCCATATTTCTGTTTTGAATTCATAATTTCTTTGTTATATTGTATCATAAACATTTTGATGTTGCTACATTGTTTTCATAAATGCCATTTTCAATTTTTTTTTTTTTTTGAGAAGGAGTCTTGCTCTGTCGCCCAAGCTGGAGTGCAGTGGCACAATCTTGGCTTACTGCAAGCTTGGCCTCCCAGGTTCACGCCATTCTCCTGCCTCAGTCTCCCAAGTAGCTTGGACTACAGGCGCCCACCACCACGCCCTGCTAATTTTTAGTAATTTTAGTAAAGACGAGATTTCACCTTGTTAGCCAGGGTGGTCTGTATCTTCTGACCACGTGATCTGCCTGCCTCAGCCTCCCAAAGGGCTGGGATTACAGGCGTGAGCCACTGTGCCCAGCCTATAAATGCCATTTTTTAAAGTGACTGCAAATAGTCTTCCTTATCTAGTGAAAGGGTCACAACTTACTCAGGTCACTCTCCCATTCTGGACATGTAGTTTGTGTCTTTCTTATCTTTATTCTTTACTCTGTAATGAATATTTTCATGCTTAAGGATAAAATATTTTTTCAGTGTAGGTATCCGTAAATATAATTATTAAGTCAAAGGATAAAAAAAGTCATGTTTCTTAATAAATGCATATTTCCAGTTTTCCCTCAAAGGTTCTATTGACGTGAATCACCAATATCTATTACATTTCCCCCTCACCATTGTTAGACATTAATGTTTCAAACAAATTGTACTAGCAGGAAGAAGTGTCCTATTCACAGTTTTAATAGGTACTTCAAAAATTATTGGCATTTTTCATGATTGAATTAGTAGATCTACATCTTTTGTGGTGGATTTTCTGCTTATTCCTTTTATTTATGGAACCCTTAGTGTCTGGCTTCGTAATTTAAATGAACTCTACAAATGATCCGTCTATTGTTTGTTATACTGTTCAGTGGGGATATTTTTTCCCACTGTGTTTGCCTAATTTTACATAGCTATATTGTCAAAACTATAGCTCTTTGGGTTTATCCCATTCATGGATTTTCTGTGATCTGAGTTTTAAAGTCTATCTCCCAGAATTAATTTTTGTTGTTGCTGTTTTTTGTTTGTTTTTCCTTTTTTTCTGTTGTTTTCCATCCCTAATTAACATCCTTGGAATTAATTTTGATATCTGATATGATATATATCTGAGTCAATTTTTTTCTGATTGACAATTGGTTACTCTAGAAAATTTATTAGTAATCCTTAACGTTAAAAATTGATTTGAAATACCTTTTTAACCTAATAGCAGGAATCTATTTCTGGGCCATTTTATTCAGTCATTCATCTTGCCGCTCCTTGGTTATTACCACATTGTTTTGATCATCGTAGTTTATTAGTGTGTTTTTATATCTTATAGGGCTTGTTTCATCCCATTTCTTTAGTTTCTTCTGAATTTTCTTCTATATTCTTGTCTTCTCTATCCTGTGTTAGTGTTACAGATACTTTCTTTTTTGTTGTTTGCTTTATTTTTTCCTTTGGAAACAGGGTCTCGCTATTTTGCTTAGGCTGGGCTCCAACTCTCCATCCTTCCATCTCAGCCTCCCGAGGAGCAAGGATCACAGGCATGCACCACCTTGCCCAGTTACTCAGATGAGTTTAGAATTTTCTTGCCAATGTCCTATCTTCTCCTTTGGTGGGGGATGCCAGGGCGGGCTGGCCCAGGTGTTTTGGTCCCTAATGTCTGACACACACACACATGTGTGTGTGTGTCAGACAGGCCTGCTCAGGCTAGTCACCAGAACAAGAGGTTTGATGTGAGTGTGCGTAGAACCAAGGAATAAGCTCCAAAACAGGGGCTTCCAACCAGAGAGAGGTGATTAAAACCGCCTTAGGGTGGGACTGTGTTGATTAAATTAAGGAGGTTACAGGCATGGGTGGGGCTAAGTGGGACCTATTTGAGGCCTCTTATCTTCCCCGTTCTCAGACTAGTGGCTTACAGCTCTGACTGAAGTGGTCTCCAGCTCTGAAGGGTCTCCAGCTCTGATTCCAGCGGTTTCCAGCTCTGCAGCAGTCTCCAGCTTGTAGCAGTCTCCAGCTCTGCAGTGGTCTCCAGCCCTGCAGCGGTTTCCAGCTCTGACTCCAGTGGTTTCCAGCTCTGACTCCAGCAGTTTCCATCTCTGACTCCAGTGGTTTCTAGCTCTTCTGGACTGAATTCTTTCCAGGTAGGAAGACCAATGTGGGGTGTCTGGAACCTTCACCACAGTATAACTAATTTCTTCAAGTTCTAGGCGGGTAAAGGTGGTCTCTGGGGAGGTGGTGAAGGCTGGGGTGTCAGAGTGTCGTGTGGGGCTTGGAGTGATGAAGGAAGTTGGGGTGACCAGTCAAGGAGGTCCCCATTTTCTGACCTGGCAGGCTCTCCATGTGTTGTTGGGAGTGGAGCAAGGGGCCAGTCTCTGTGTCCAGTGAAATGAGAGTGTGTTCGTGTGTCAGTGAGCTCCCCATGGGGCCTGTTGGAGAGCTTGGGTCTCATTTAGGAGATGATGTTCACAGATTCTTGCTGAGGCTTATGAGAGGTTGGTAGAGTTGTGAATCTGGTTTGAATCCTGAGTGGACCAGAAACTTGGGCAAAATCTAAACTCCTGAGCCCGACTCCTCATCTGCAAAATGGAGATAAAATTACTGGCTAATCTAGGGTTGTTGTGAGAATTTAACAATTGAGTATTCAGGCTTTTGACGTTTATTGGAGATGGGGTCTCGATTTGTTGCTCAGGCTGGGGTGCTGTGTTGTGCTCATAGCTCATTGTAGCGTTGGTCTCATGCTCAAACAATCCTCTCACCTCAGCCTCCCAAATAGCTAGGGCCCCAGGTAGGCATCTCCCTGCCTAGCTGATTTTTGAACTTTTTGTAGAGACAGAGTCTCCATATGTTGCCCAGGCTGGTCTTAAGCTCCTGGACTCACAAACTCCATCCTTCCCAAATTTGTGAGATTACAGGTTTAGAAATCAAAAGTTAAGAGATGAAAGTTTAGGCTGGGCGTGGTGGCTCATGCCTGTAAACTCAGCACTTTGGGAGGCTGAGGTGGGTGGATCATGAGGTCAGGAGTTCAAGACCAGCCTGGCCAAGATGGTGAAACTGCCTCTACTAAAAATGCAAAAAAATTAGCTGGGTGTGGTGGCGCGTGCTTGTAATCTCAGCTACTCAGGAGGCTGAGGCAGAGAATTGCTTGAACCCAGGAGGTGGAGGTTGCAGTGAGCCGAGATCATGCCACTGCACTCTAGCCTGGGCGACACAGCAAGACTCCATCTAAAAAAAAAGATGACAGTTTAGAGGTGAAAAGTGATAGGTTTTGACATCTTGGTTTCACCATCTGATGCACGTAATCTGCAAAATATGGATAATGGAATCAAGGGTGGTTGTTAAAGTTTTAACTTTTAAAAACTCTCTTGCTTTCTTCATCTTAAATTCAGTTTATAAATATTTTTGTACTATTTATACATTTACTAAAGTTTAAACAACACATTTTAAAAACACTTTAATTATATGTTAAACTTCATTTATACTTTTAACATATTTAGTTTATTTTTATAAATTATTGCAATTGTCTAATATAACAAAACTTCCAATCTATCTGAATAATTTTTATAAATCTAATGAATTAAACCTAAAAATGATGGATGTGAAGTTCTCATCGGGGTTCCAACATGGTTTACAAACTTAAGATTTCAACTTAATCAGAGTTCCAATGCAGAAAAAAAATTTTTTTCAACTTTAATTCACAAGTCTAAATCAATTATTCAATTACCTATTTTAAATGAAAAT
>NW_012109341.1:77574-79709 GCF_000951045.1 Mandrillus leucophaeus | reverse complement strand
ATTTTTAAATTCATCACAAAAAATGTGAATATTCTAGGTTTGATTTACCTTGTAGCTCTTCTAAATTCTGAATCTCCCCTGGGGTTAGTTTTTCTGGCAAGAAAAACTTTATCAAGAGATAAAATATCATTTAATCAAGGGACAAGATTATGCTACCCCAATTTGGAGCCTATTTTTACAGTCCTTCTATCAAGGCTCCAAAATTCTGAAAGGGATTGGCTGTCATCTCCTCCTAGAAGTCTGCACGGCCCGCATCGCCACCCAGATGACCGTTACAAGATGACATTTTTCTGTTTTTCGTCAGACTTGATATTTAAAAATAGATTAGATTAGATTTTCTGGACTTTTTGTTTGTTTTCTGTTCTTAGGATTGTTAAAATACTTTTCTATCAAACTCCAAATACCTTGAACTTGATGGAATTCTTTCATATGTCCTGTTGCTGTCCCGCTTGATGGGACAGGAGTGGGTGGCAGGATCTCCCTGGTCACGTGAATCTCAGGCCTGCCGGGGCAGCAGGGTGGTAAGAGGCCAGCCAACCCCAGGGAGTGACCCCCGAGGCATATGTTACCAGTCGAATTTAGAGACAGTAGAGAAGAGACCTTGTTCATCAGGGTGAGGGAGGTGCTGGGGGGGTGCCAAGGAGTCACTGGCAGAACAAACTGAGCCAAGAACTGGGAGGGCACCCAGACCCATGCAGTGTCACAGAAGCCGAGGGTGGAAAGTGTTTCCAGAAAGAAGCGTTTATCAAAAATATCAGGCTGGTCGCGGTGGCTCATGCCTGTTATCCCAGCATTTTGGGAGGCTGAGGTGGGCAGATCACGAGGTCAGGAGTTCGAGACCAGCCTGGCCAACCCAACATGGTAAAACCCCATCTCTACTAAAAATACAAAAATTAGCCGGGCATGGTGGCGGACGCCTATAATCCCAGCTACTCCGGAGGCTGAGGCAGGAGAATTGCTTGAACCCAGGAGGCAGAGGCTGCAGTGAATTGAAATTGTGCCACTGCACTCCAGCAGGGACAACAGAGTGAGACTCCGTCTCAAAAAAAAAAAAAAGTCAAAACTAGGTAAAGCTTGATGGCTGGGTGTGGTGGCTCATGTCTGTCATCCTAGCACTTTGGGAGGCTGAGGCAGGCAGGTGTCTCAAGGTCAGGAGTTTGAGACCAGCCTGGCCAGCATGATGAAACTCTGTCTCTACTAAAAATACAAAAATTAGCCAGGCATGGTAGCGGGCACTTGTAATCCCGCTACTTGGGAGGCTGAGACAGGAGAATCACTTGAACCTGGGAGGCAGAAGTTGCAGTGAGCCGAGATCACGCCAATGAACTCCAGCCTGGGTGATAGAGCAAGACTCAGTCTCAAAAAAGAAAAAAACAAAGAAAACAACTATGTAAAGCTTGAGATGGATAAGGGCTTATGAAAGATCAGAAATCATTCGGATTACAACAGCTTGGTTCCTGAACTTGATCGTTAGCTGAAGCTTTTCGGATACCAGGCACAAAGGTCAGCATCATTTCAGAGACTGTACCCTTTTCTTAAAAGGTGTTGGAATTTCTATGTCCCCAGTACTATGTTATAGTTAAAGTGGCAGCTGTGTTTTTTTCATACAGGCTCCATATTGTCATACCAGGTATTTCAAATTTATGTCAAAGTCCCTGGATCTGCTCTGCTGGGGACTAGAAGAAGAAATTGACCATTTGACTTTCCTTAAGGTCACTTCCCTGCGTCTCTTGCAGAGAGGAATTATTCTTCACACAATAAGCTTCGTAGACGAGGCTGGAAAACAGCACCACGCAGTAGATGGGACATAGATTTAGGACAGAGATTGCAAAGTGGCAACCTCTTTGCAGCTCAGGATTTCTTGACTGTGGCACTAATGACTTTCTGGGCTGGATCATTCTTGGTGGTGGGGTCAGTCCTGTGCATTATATTATAGGATCTTCAGCAGCATCACTGGCCTCTACCACTAGATGCCAGTTACACTCCTTGCCCCTAGTTATGACAACACAAATGTCTCAAAGCTTTGCTAAATATCCCCTGTGGGCAAAACTGCCCCAGCTGAGATCCTGTGCTGTGGCTATTTTAAGCAGAGAGGGGTTTAATTCCAGGAATGAGAAGGAGCTTTCAGATCCACA
>NW_012109341.1:64400-72884 GCF_000951045.1 Mandrillus leucophaeus | reverse complement strand
TTTAAAAACTCTCTTGCTTTCTTCATCTTAAATTCAGTTTATAAATATTTTTGTACTATTTATACATTTACTAAAGTTTAAACAACACATTTTAAAAACACTTTAATTATATGTTAAACTTCATTTATACTTTTAACATATTTAGTTTATTTTTATAAATTATTGCAATTGTCTAATATAACAAAACTTCCAATCTATCTGAATAATTTTTATAAGTCTAATGAATTAAACCTAAAAATGATGGATGTGAAGTTCTCATCGGGGTTCCAACATGGTTTACAAACTTAAGATTTCAACTTAATCAGAGTTCCAATGCAGAAAAAAAATTTTTTTCAACTTTAATTCACAAGTCTAAATCAATTATTCAATTACCTATTTTAAATGAAAATCATTGGGTTAGGCCGAGAGTTGTGGCTCACACCTGTAATCCCAGCACTTTGGTAGGCAGAGGCGGGCAGATCAGTTGTGTTCGGGAGTTCAAGTGCAGCCTGGGCAACACGGCGAAACCCCATCTCCACAAGAATTAAAAATATTTAGCTGGGCATGGTGGCATATGCCTGCAGTCCCAGTTACCGGGGAGGCTGAGGTAGGAGGATTGCTTGAGCTTGGGAAGTGGAGGTTGCAATGAGCCGAGATCATGCCACTGCACTCCAGCCTGGGTGATAGAGCCTGACCCCACCTTGAAAAATTAAAAAATTAAACAATTAAATTTTAAAAAAAGAAGCAGGACAACCTGGGGAGGGATGGGGTGAAGGTGGTTCATTGTTTCTCTGGCAATCGCTCTCATCAGAATTGGGAAGCATTTGCAAGCTGGGAGGTTGACAGCTTCAAAGAACATTTGGTGACACAGAAAAGTGTTCACAATATAATGCAGGGAAAAATAGGGAAATCGAAGCTTCTTCATGAAATGATAGCAATTCCATGAACATCTCCATTGGCCATCTCATTTCCATGCCAGTGGTGCCCAAATAACCTTTGTTCGAGACGTGCCCCTGCCTAGTGCCGTGCTTAAGTTATTTTTTGGCTCAGATTCTCCCAGCCTGCAGACAGCAACATGAGAATAGGAAGCCATATTGAATCTGGAGGTAAAACGTTGACTTGGCTTCAAGTAGATAAATCTTAGTAAAAGCCAGCTTTGGTTCCAAGTGGAAAATTCATGCTAATGCACCATCTGGATGGGGTGGGGTGGGTAAGCCATGTCACTCCTGACAGAAACTTCTCCACACCTGCTCTTCTCTACATTGAGCCCAACTAGACAAAGGCTCCTTCAGAGGGTCGATTGCCACCGCTAACATTCTATCACTTTTTGAAGTCAGGCCCCCCCACACCGCCCCACCAGCTGGAACCCTGTTGAAAGGTTCTGGTTACGTCAGCACAGTGGTGTTTTTGGTTAGATTGGTTTTGTTTTGCAGGGAAATGTAAATGCTTTAGGGCGGGGCATGCCTTTTTCACTTTGCCTCAAGCCCCACATTTCCCTATGAGTTACCATCTGGCCATTCCATACATTGTCCTGCTTGCACTAAAGGCACTGAGTTTCTCTCTTTCTTTTTTTAAATTGTCCACCCAGCCCCAAGTTTCGTTTATTAAGTCAATAAATATTCAAAGTATCTATTGTGTTATCAGGCACTTATTAGGCCCAATGAACAAGAAAGCACCCCCCCACCCCAGCCCCCCTACCCCACCATCACCACCAGAGAGTTTATGGTAAGCAAACAATGGGAAAAGTTGAAAATACATAATAATGTTGTAAGTTTGAAGAAAAGGAAAACAAAGCAAAGTAAGGGGTTACATGGCACCCAAGTGGTGGTCAGGGTAGAACTCCTGGAGGAGGCAACATTTGAACAGAGACCTGAGTGAAGCAAGTTGTGCAAATATTTTGGTCATCTAGGAAGGAGGACCAGAAAGGCCAATCAATGGCCCTGAGACAGGAGCATGCGAGTCAAGTTTGAGGAACAGCGGGAACGCTGTGGACAGAGTGGAAGGAAATGGGGTTAGATCAGTTTGGTTTAGTCTTAGAAAGATTTTTTGAGACGGAGTCTCCCTCTGTCACCCAGGCAGGAGTGCAGCAGTGTGACTTCGGCTCACTGCAACCTCCGCCTCCCAGGTTCAAGCAATTCTCCTGCTTCAGCCTCCTGAGTAGCTGAGATTAGAGACACGTGCCACCACGGCCAGCTAATTTTTGTATTTTTAGTAAAGACAGGGTTTCACCATGTTGTCAAGGCTGGTCTTGAACTCCTGATCTCAAGTGATCTGCCCACCTCGGCCTCCCAAAGTGCTGGGATTACAGGCATGAGCTACTGCAACTGAACCAGGAAGACTTTTAGATTGTATTGTAAGTGGGATGGGGAGACATGGGAAGGTTTGAGTAGAAAAGGACACAGTCTAGAGTATGTCAAAGATCTCTTTGGCTGCTGTAGTGGAGAATAGACTGTAGGGGGTTGGAGTGAAGACACTAGACGTAATCCAAGTGGGAACCTAATGGCCAGGGTAGCATGGAAACAGACAGTGAGAAGCGAGTGCATTGGGGATGCATTATGAAGAGAGACATTGGAAGGATTTTATGACAGTAGGTGTGGGGTGAAAAAGTCAAAGGGGTGCAAATTCAGGCTGTAAGATTTTTGATCCAAGCAACTAGGAAAATCATGGCTGAGAAGAGAAGCCTGGGGAGTTGAGTTTGGGGCATGTGAAATTTGAAAGGCTGGTGGGGTGTGCCCATGAAACACTCAGGAGAACTGTCCTGTAGCCTTTAAGATTCAGGTGTAAAGCTCAGCTCCAGGCCAGAGATAATAAAGTTGGAAGTTGTCTGAACATAAAAGGCACTTGAAGACATTTAGAGATGAAGGCAGTGTTTTTCAAGCTACAGTAGTAACCTATTACTGGCTCATGAAGTCTGTTTCATAACTCAACGGTATTCCTGACCATCATTTTTAAGAGTGAGAAGAAAGAAAATAGAAAATTTTAGAGTGCAGTTTACCTAAGGTTTGCCATTGTTTTGTGAAATGTTTTAATTGTATTTGTGTGCATGTCCATGGACTCGGTCAGGATGTGAAATGTATTTCTTACTGTGAGTCACGGTCAGGGAAGTTTGAGAGATGAGTGGCTCTAGAGAGCTGAGGGCTGAGCTCTGGGACGCTTTGATATGTGGAGGTCAGGATGGGACTCCAGTAAGGGAGGCTTACTGGAGGAATGGCCAGCAGTGTAGGAGGAATATCAGAAAAGCAGAGTGATGAAAGCATTTGAAGTCAGCGCAAGGGATTATGAGTATTTGATGCAGTTGATAGGCTGAATCAGATGACTGAGTTTAGCAACATGGGAGCCAGTGATGACCCTTGATGGAAGCACTTCTAGTGGCACATTGGGGACAAAAGACTGGATAGAATCGGTTCAAGGGAGAATGAGATGGAGAAAAGAAGCAGAGAGGGAATATGGACAACTCTTTTCAAGGAATCTTATTGTAAAGAGGACCAAGATAAATGGGACAGTAGCAAAGAGAGATGGGAGGTCAAAGGCAGTAGGGATGGCTTCTAAAGATGGGAGCAAATCTAACAAGTTGTTTGCCAATGGGAAAGATTCCCACTGAGGGAAGAACTAAAAGATGCAAGAGGTGGGGCATTTATGGGAGCACATCAGAGGGGCGAGAGCATCGTGCCTCTGTAAGTGTCTGTCTATGATAGGAACAGACCTGTTTGGCCAGGCAGCAAGAGGAAATGCAGAGTATATGAGTATATGGTACACATTCAGGGAGATCAGTTTATTTGGTGGAAGGATGGGAAGGTGTCTTCTGAGGGCTTCCATTTTTCTCAGCAAGACTAGAAAGAGTATCGCTAGTCCAGAATGAGGAAAGGGGAATTTGTGATCTCTGCTACTTGCTCTACAAAAACCCAAAGTCATCAATGGTTTGTAGCCTGCTGCTAAAGCATGCCCAGCCTCCCCTCTGAGCTGTTGGAGAATGCTTGGCGGAGGCCCACTGTGATGGCTATAACTCTGGCCTCACCCTGGCTCTAAGTGTAATACCACTTTCCTACCCATTTTTCCAAGGGTCCTGGATCTTTCACTTATGCATATCCACACTAACATGCAAGGTCACCGAAAAAGGGCAATTGTGGTTCAAAACAGAATGAAACCAGACCCATGGTGTCAGCCTGGTATAGCTGAAATCTCTGCAACTACATAGTACTCCACCATCAGTCTTCTGTAGGAATTAGGAGGAGATTCTCTGACTCTGATTGGACACAGCCTCAGGTTGAAAAATAACAAAACCCTCTATATAGAAAAATGTAAGAACTGGAAGGGCATGCAGCAGAACCTCAACCGTGGCTTTTCGTTGATAGTAACTGCCCCGTTTTTTGGAAATTTCAGTTTCCGCGATGACTATAGATCCTTTTGTAATAGAAATCTTCAATAAGCTTTTTTTCCCCAAGTAAAAGGGTGGGATCAGATTTTCAAACAGCAACTCAGGAATCCCAGAATCCCACAGCTTTCTCCTGGATATGCACCACCCACCCTGCCCTCCCCATCTTTGTAGGTTATGCCAGGGCAGCAAGGGAGATGGAGAGGAAGAAAGACCGTGGTAGTGTGGAGGGACGATGAGCTCAAGCAATTCTGCTTTTGTTTCATCTGTTTGCACTGGAAAAAGTCACCAGGCTTGACGGTTTCTATGGCTTACTCCAACTTCAACAGTCTGCGCTTCTGTGTTGCCTATAAATAGTTGATGGTCGCAGGACTACACTTTTATCTGAACAAAGGTTTTGGCAGAATTATACACAGGATGGTACCCTACAAGCCTGGAAGGGAAGAGAGTGTTTTGATAGGTTCGTGGTGAGAAGGGGTCAGTGGGTACCACTGATCTGGATTAAAAGGGGTTACTCAGGAAGCTTCTGGAAAGAATTGACATTTGACCAGACTTGTTGTGAGAGAAGAGACTGACTTGTGTATGACCCCAAGTTGGGAAGGCTCCCTTTCTGAAATAGGATGAAAGTAGATTGTGTCTCCCTCCTGTGTCTGCCCACTTGCACGTTCCTACGAGTCACACTCAAGGATCCCAGATCCTGCAGGTCAGGAAGAATGAAGGAAGTTAGCTGTAGCCGTTAAAAATGGCAAGCCTTGTCCGCCTTTCTCAGGGGTTACAAAGCCTGTAGCAAGGTACAAACATACATCAATTTTATGTAGTTCCTTTAAGGTCAAAGAACCTGTATTGTTCCTGTTATCGAGTGCTGTTCCTGGCATACGATCCTCAGGGCACCTAGTTAGTGTTAACATGGACACATCAAAGAGATGAACAGCCCCTCCCAACCCTCCAGTGATGGGATAGAACAGGAAGGGTTTGGGGTGGGAATGCGATGTCTACAATCAGGTGGGCTCTGTTAGTGATCCCAGAACTTCCTGAGATGAACGAGGTTCTGTTAAAGGGAGGAATTAGCACAAAGACAGGCCATGGTATTGGTGGTTTAGGGCTGTCCTCTGTGCCATTCATTCATTCCCACAAATGTCAGTTGAGCTCTGCTCCAAGGCAGACATAGGTTTGGGGGACGCAGCAGTGAGTAAGAGACAAGCACCCCTATCCTCATGCAGAGTATCTTCTGTCAACAAAAAACTTGAGCACCAGGCAGAGGTAATAAGCTGGCAAGCAAGCAGCTAGTGGGCTGCATTTAGCTTGACATGGATTTTGCTTAGCTCCTACAGTTGCTTAAAACTATATATATATATATAAAACCACACTTAAATTCTGAACATTTTTTCATTTATTTTTAAATTATTTATTTTATTTTGAGACTGGGTTAAGAGACTGGTTAATTTTTGTATTTTTGGTAGAGATGGTGTCTCACCCTGTTGGCCAGGCTGTCCACAAGTGAACCGCCCACCTCAGGCCTCCCAAAGTGCTGGGGTTACAGGTGTGAGCCACTGTGCCTGGCTAAAATTCTAAAATTTTACCTGAACGTCTTAATTTCTAGCTTCTGAAATGTGAGAAAGGTAGCAAAACTTGCCCCAATTCCCAACAGCGGCAGTCAGGCAAAGTTGAGGAGTGGCTGCTCCTTTTAGGGGAAAGTCAGTGCGTCAGTTCTCTACTCTGAGATCTTTTTTGTCCCACCTGGCCTTTTTCTGTTTTATTTTTGAGACAGGGTCTTCTTCATCACCCAGGCTGGAGAGCAGTGGCAATTACTGTTCATTGCAGTCTTGACTCCCTGGGCTCAAGCAGCCCTCTTGCCTTAGCCCCCTGAGCAGCTGGGAATACAGGCGTGTGCCACCACGCCCAGCTAATTTTTAAAAAATGTTTGTGTGGAGACAGAGGTCTTTCTATGTTGCCCAGGCTGGTCTTAAACCCCTGGGATCAAGGGATTATCCCGTTCCAGCCTCCCAGAGTGCTGAGATTATAGGCATGAGCCACCACACCAGGCCAAGAGCAGGGGGTTTTAAGGGAACATTTATAACTTTAAAAAACTAATCTCTCGGCCAGGCGCGGTGGCTCATGCCTGTAATCCCAGCCCTTCAGGAGGCTGAGGTGGGCGGATCATGAGGTCAGGAGTTCGAGACCAGCCTGGCCAACATAGTGAAACCCCATCTTTACTAAAAATACAAAAATTAGTCTGGCGTGGTGGCGGGCACCTGTAATCCCAGCTACTTGGGAAGCTGAGGCAAGAGAATTGCTAGAACCCCAGAGGCAGAGGTTACAGTGAGTTGAGATTGCACCACTGTACTCCAGCGTGGGCGACATATTGAGACTCTGTCTCAAAAACAACAACAACAAAAAACTGATCTCTGCCAGGCACGGTGGCTCATGCCTGTAATCCTAGCACTTTGGGAGGTGGAGGCAGGCTGAGGCAGAAGAATCGCTTGATCCTGGGAGGTAGAGGTTACAGTGAGCCGAGATCGCATCCCATTGCACTCCAGCCTGGGCAACAGAGTGAAACTCTGTCTCAAAAAAAAAAAACAAAAACAAAAAAACAGCAACAAAAAAACCTGATTTCATGCGGGCAAGATTCAAATGTCAACTGAAGTTTGAGATTCGGAGGCCCTGATTCATTAAACCCATAGTTATGTATTGGACCTACCATGAGTTGAATGCATGCATACAGTGTGGTGGGAAGGGTCTGTGAGCCCTGAGAGGCCAGAGTTTGAGAGTCTGGTGGTGCTTCTAGTCATAACAGCCACATAATAGGAAATGAAAGGAATAGTATTTACCTACTAGGTACCAGGCCTATGATAATGCTTTATGTTCACTGACTTACCAAATAACTTACAAACTATACAAACTTTATTATCAGGAACTGTTAGTTATATTTAATAACTCAGGCAAAATATTCATATACTCTTACTAGTACTAATAGTCATTACCATGATTGATCTTTTAGGCTGTCTTTGACGTACAGAAATGGACAGTGTCGTACGGTTCCACCTAATAAGTAGCACTTACCTCTTCTCTGCCTCAATCTTACTTACCTACGTTTCTGTTTGCCTCTTCTTTCTCACTTAGTTTCGAATCAGTTACACTTTGTCAATTTGTAAGCTGTCTTAAATCCTTTTAGGAGCAGCATACAAATAGAAAAATACAGTGTCCCCTATGCCACAACCAGCTATAACCACCATGGACATTTTTGTGTGTTGCTTTCCAGTATTTTTCTCTGCATATTTATGTACATATTGAAGCCAGGTTGAAGACAGCCTGTAATTATGTCAGCCCTGTGTTCTGTTCCGTTAGCATTTCTCCATTTAAACCTGACTCTTTGAAGTCTAGTGCTGTCTCACGACTATGTAACACATTATTTGACTTTTCCGGAATTCTGGCTCTATCTAAGGGGATAGGTTTCCTGTCACCGAGCCTGACTGAACAATTCTGAGATTATCAACACTGCCATAGGGCCCTGAAGAAGCGTCTAATGAATGCAAAAGTTCAAAGCGGTTTTGTTCAGGTGTTATTTTTGGAGACACTTTCTCAGGCTTTTATGATGCAATCCTCTTTGTGCCCCTTTCTTGCAGCAGCTGCGGCCAGGAAAAAAGCACTAAGTGGGCTTGCTTACTGGTCCCCAGGGGTGGGTACCCTGGGCAGGCCAGCCTGGAAGTCAGTTGCCTCCTCTCCAGGCCCTGCCTGGACCGCTGAGAGTCAAGCAGACAGTTATTCGCCATCCCTACCTCTATTCTGTCTTCAGTAACTGGCAGCTTCATCCTGCCGGGGAGTTTGGAATGAGCTAGGACTTTCCCATCAGTCTGAACTCCTGGGTTTTCCCAGGCCTGGTGACTCAGAGGGTAAGGCATCGAGCCGAGGAAGAGAAAGGAGAACCTGGACTCCTGGGTGCCTTTGTCTCAGCACACAATCACCTCCCAGGAAGGTTGTCCTCCACTCACTCCTGTGGAATCTCTCTGCCACTTTGTTGTAAAGAAAGTCAGCCCCAATGAAGGGTAAAAAGAAGTGCCAGGGGGCCGTGGGGACAAGACATATACTGGTAGAAAGGGCACTGGGGCAGGGTCTGGACAGCTGAGAATGTGTCT
>NW_012109341.1:50330-64350 GCF_000951045.1 Mandrillus leucophaeus | reverse complement strand
ACATATTGAGACTCTGTCTCAAAAACAACAACAACAAAAAACTGATCTCTGCCAGGCACGGTGGCTCATGCCTGTAATCCTAGCACTTTGGGAGGTGGAGGCAGGCTGAGGCAGAAGAATCGCTTGATCCTGGGAGGTAGAGGTTACAGTGAGCTGAGATCGCATCCCATTGCACTCCAGCCTGGGCAACAGAGTGAAACTCTGTCTCAAAAAAAAAAAACAAAAACAAAAAAACAGCAACAAAAAAACCTGATTTCATGCGGGCAAGATTCAAATGTCAACTGAAGTTTGAGATTCGGAGGCCCTGATTCATTAAACCCATAGTTATGTATTGGACCTACCATGAGTTGAATGCATGCATACAGTGTGGTGGGAAGGGTCTGTGAGCCCTGAGAGGCCAGAGTTTGAGAGTCTGGTGGTGCTTCTAGTCATAACAGCCACATAATAGGAAATGAAAGGAATAGTATTTACCTACTAGGTACCAGGCCTATGATAATGCTTTATGTTCACTGACTTACCAAATAACTTACAAACTATACAAACTTTATTATCAGGAACTGTTAGTTATATTTAATAACTCAGGCAAAATATTCATATACTCTTACTAGTACTAATAGTCATTACCATGATTGATCTTTTAGGCTGTCTTTGACGTACAGAAATGGACAGTGTCGTACGGTTCCACCTAATAAGTAGCACTTACCTCTTCTCTGCCTCAATCTTACTTACCTACGTTTCTGTTTGCCTCTTCTTTCTCACTTAGTTTCGAATCAGTTACACTTTGTCAATTTGTAAGCTGTCTTAAATCCTTTTAGGAGCAGCATACAAATAGAAAAATACAGTGTCCCCTATGCCACAACCAGCTATAACCACCATGGACATTTTTGTGTGTTGCTTTCCAGTATTTTTCTCTGCATATTTATGTACATATTGAAGCCAGGTTGAAGACAGCCTGTAATTATGTCAGCCCTGTGTTCTGTTCCGTTAGCATTTCTCCATTTAAACCTGACTCTTTGAAGTCTAGTGCTGTCTCACGACTATGTAACACATTATTTGACTTTTCCGGAATTCTGGCTCTATCTAAGGGGATAGGTTTCCTGTCACCGAGCCTGACTGAACAATTCTGAGATTATCAACACTGCCATAGGGCCCTGAAGAAGCGTCTAATGAATGCAAAAGTTCAAAGCGGTTTTGTTCAGGTGTTATTTTTGGAGACACTTTCTCAGGCTTTTATGATGCAATCCTCTTTGTGCCCCTTTCTTGCAGCAGCTGCGGCCAGGAAAAAAGCACTAAGTGGGCTTGCTTACTGGTCCCCAGGGGTGGGTACCCTGGGCAGGCCAGCCTGGAAGTCAGTTGCCTCCTCTCCAGGCCCTGCCTGGACCGCTGAGAGTCAAGCAGACAGTTATTCGCCATCCCTACCTCTATTCTGTCTTCAGTAACTGGCAGCTTCATCCTGCCGGGGAGTTTGGAATGAGCTAGGACTTTCCCATCAGTCTGAACTCCTGGGTTTTCCCAGGCCTGGTGACTCAGAGGGTAAGGCATCGAGCCGAGGAAGAGAAAGGAGAACCTGGACTCCTGGGTGCCTTTGTCTCAGCACACAATCACCTCCCAGGAAGGTTGTCCTCCACTCACTCCTGTGGAATCTCTCTGCCACTTTGTTGTAAAGAAAGTCAGCCCCAATGAAGGGTAAAAAGAAGTGCCAGGGGGCCGTGGGGACAAGACATATACTGGTAGAAAGGGCACTGGGGCAGGGTCTGGACAGCTGAGAATGTGTCTAGCACCGGGATGAAAATCAGTAGTTCACAGGGCTACTTTGTTTGGCCTACTCAGTATTTTTTTAATGGTAAATTTCACATAAAGACCTGTATATCCGGCTTCCCTAGAAAAGTCAAGATCTGACAGCATCTGACCATATCTTCTCATGCAATATCTGAGGCTGGGTAGCAGCCGGCCCCGGACGGGCTCTTTCCTCTCCAGATTAACACAGAGCCCACCCACTTGTGAAATCTCACCTCATAGGACGATAGGCACAAAAATATACTGAAATGAGTTGAAACAATGGTAATACTTTTTTGATGAAAGTATTTTTTTTTAATTTAATTTTTTTGAGACAAATCCTTGTTCTGTCACCCAGGCTGGATTGCAGTTAGCGCTCACTGCAACTTCCGCCTCCCGGGTTCAAGTGATTCTCATGACTCAGCCTCTTGAGCAGCTGGGATTTTTAAAATATTTTTAGCAGAGACGGGGTTTTGCCATGTTGGTAGACGGGTTTCCAGCTCCTGGGTTCAAGTGATCTGCCCGCCTCGACCTCCCAAAGTGTTGGGATTACAGGCGTGAGCCACCGCACCCAGTCTCGATGAAAGTATTTTAGATGTTTGTGTTTACACGTAAGGCTCTGTGTTTGAAGTACTAAATGGTGATAGTATTTTGTATCTCAGATGGAATAACAATAGGAAAATGTTCTTCAGGAAATTGTATTCCTCCAAAGGGAGAGATTATAGAGTGATGAACACAGACACTCCATCTACCTTTCCTCCACACTTTGTAAAAAAAATTATATCAATTACCATCCCACACTAGAATCAGATACCATCCCTGATCGGCTACCAAGATCTATACACATTAAGAGAACAATATTCTGGATTGAACCTGTTTTGCCTTTTTAATTGGAACATAAAAGGGATACCTTTTTCTCTTTCCAAGTTTTTAAAATTTTGGTCTCCCTCCTACATTCACTCCTTGTTGAAAGTGATGGAAAGGCAATTAGGTCTGTGTCCTACATGAAAGCCCACAGTCAGGAGGGGAGTCTCAGTGAGGTGATTGTCCGGTTAAGACCTGTTCCTGTGAACCCCCAAGCACAGGGCAGAGCAGGACACGAACTAAGAGCCAGGCTTTGCTGAATCCGGGTCAAGTTCACCGAGAGCAGTGTGTGCAGCACCCTTCCTCCTCTGCACCCTGGCAATAGAGGCCTTTCTCACTGAAAACCCAAGTGGTGTCTGCAGTCCGCCTTGCCCAGGTCTGGAGGCAGAGCTGAGCTTGGTGAACAGGTGCCAGGGGATTCCTGTCGTCACTGGACTCTGCTTCAGAAGCTGCTTATTGCAAAGGTACTGCTTGATCACGGTCTGAGCATTGGATTTGAAGGCCAACACCCGCTAGCAAAACCATCATCCCTCTAATAACAGCAACCCAAGCCGATTTGATTTCTCTAGTGAAGGTTCCAGATGAGTCTAATCAAGGCTTCCCACCCATCTTCTCCCAACACCAGAGGTTCCCTGTGTAAACGATCATGGTTAACTTGCACTGAATACTATTTATATGCCAAGTACCATTCCACATTCTTTACATATTTTAGCTCATTTTACTCAAAGAGGGACCATTATTCCCAGTTTGCATATGAGCAAACGGAGCCAGGGAAAGCAAAGGGCAGAACAGGGAACTGATTTCCCGGAGTTTGGGCCCAGAGTCAGTGTGCTTAACCACGGCCAACACCAGCCCCAGAGAGCTCCAGGCTCTGTGGTTTCTGGAAGTCGTGCTCCCGACTCCTTCCCCTTGCACAGTGGAGAGAACTCGGTGTTGGAATGAAACCAGCTAATTCCAATAGGGCGCTTCGGCTGTTGTGAGGAGCTGGGCAACGAGTAAGCTCGCTAAGCCTCACTTTGCTCCACTACAGAACCAGGAGAGTGCAGCAGAGGAGAGGGTCTGGGTTTCGGAATAAGCCGCGGGTTTTCTTCCTGCTTAGCAAATCCTGGGTAATTGTATCATGTCCCCTAACCCCTTAAACCTCAGCTAGAGAGGGAGCCACTGTAAGCCCCAGGAAAGGCTTTCGTGTGCACATTGGAGACAACCCCTCCCAGCAGCGCCCGGCACAGAACTGGGGCAAGCTGTTGCGATAAGCACGGGGGTGCACTCTCCCTGGGACAGATCGTATCTCACAGCGGTTTGGAGAACTGTTGTATACACAGGGAGGTGACACAGGCAGAGCAGGATGTCCGCAGCAGGCTTAGGACCGAGTGGTGATAACAGCCCCCTTCCCTTTCCTCAGCCTGACGGTCCCAGCCTTTCCCATTGCGGACCTAGAGCCCAGACTCCCAGGGCAGAGAGCTCCCCACAGACTGATAAAGGTGAACAATCCAGACTTTGTTTCTGACAGCTTTATCCCTGACTTTCCAACTGGTTTTTATGTGTGTCTTCACGTCTCTGACCTCCTCAGCCTCACAGGAACTAGACTAGGAGGTTCAAGTTCTTAAGGAGAAGGCAGGAGCGGGAGAGCCTCGCTAGCCCCCACTTGCGGGAATCTCGTGCGGACCGAGTCGGGGCGGGAGAGGGCGCGCACCAGCCAGGCTAGGGCGCACGGGGCGCCAAGGGGCGCGGGGCCGTTCGGGGCCGTTCGGGGCCGTTCGGGCCCGTTCGCGCGGCGGGGCCAGTCGGAGCTTTTCTCTCGGCAGCTTGGTTGGCCGCCCGTCTTCTCCGCGCAGCGGGCGAGGTCTCGATGGGCTCATTAAGGCGGCAGGTAGGCAGTGCCCCGGCGGCGGCGGCAGGCGGTCCTGGAATGTGCGAGGGGCGTGATGACAGCGGCCGCAGGCCTCTTTGCGCAACACCTTCGCCATATATACCCGGGGCGCTGCGCTCCACCTGGCCGCCGCCTCCAGCCCAGCACCTGCGGAGGGAGCGCTGGTGAGTACCGCCGCCGGGGCAGGGGCGCTTCCTGGCTCTTTCAAGGACTTTGATTCACTTAATTCTTGTAAATACCCCTCGATGCTGACTTCAAGGAACTTGGCTGGCTTTGGGCCACAGAAGTGAAAAAAACAAAGCTTTTCACAATGTTCAAGCTGTTTTCTTCTTAATGTCACGGTTACTGATTTTATTACAGCTCTTACTGCTACACTCTTACTATTGACAGTGTTATTAATCAACCACACTTGCGGATTCTAAAATGATCACTGTTTTGAGAGTCGTGGTTTGGAAGAGAAAGGCCCAGGGGATAGAAGGCTCCACCCAGGAATCAGGATGGCTAGGCTCTTTGTGGCTGGGTCACCAACTAGCCATGTGACTTAACGCTAGTCCCTGTGAGCCCCTGGGCTGCCGTCTTCCACCCTTTATAAGAAGGGGAATGCGACAGCTCAGGACCATGAAAATTCTAGGTTTGTGGTGCTTCCTGGTGATGCGACACTGCCCTCCACCCAAGTGTGACTTCCACGTGCTACAGTGCTTGTTTGCAGTTATTTAGGGTACCTAGGAGACAGCCTTAGTTTGTTTCTATTAGGGCCCGTGGCCATCAGCAAAGGGTCCGTCCTTCAGCTGTCTTGGGAAGCAAAACCCACAATTTCTGTTTTCCAAGTCAGAAATGGGTGAGCAGGCTGGGGAGATGACTTACAAAAAGATGTGCACAGAGGTGGTTGGCTTCGGGGACTGCGCATCCTCAGGCCAGAAAGTAGGGGGCTGCATGGCATGGAGGTAGTTCACGTTCCGTGGAGCGATGCCTGCCACGGGTGGCTCGCACTGCGCTGAGGAGAGTTGGAATCTCGTTTTCTTTGAGGAGGTCCCTTTCTCAAACATGTTAATTTCATGGAAGCAGCTTATGGATTTCATCACTCCGAGTCCGCTCTTCCTGTTCAGGTGCCCCAGGGGGTTTATGTGTTAGCCCTGATCGCTCTGGGCCTTGTCCTTCTTTCCTTTTTCCTTCTTCCCTTGTGTGCTGGCAGTTCTTTAACTTGTCCTGGGTTGGGTATTCTTGGAAAACTGTGCCTGTAGGAGTGGCCGTTGTTTCAGATTGTTAAAAAAAATAAATGAAAATAAAAAAGACTGCTTCTTTTGTCCCATGCCAGCTGATCATGATCTTCTCTGCTTTTGTAGTTTGGGAAATGGGTGATAAGAAGGGCGTGCTTTGTAAAAGGATTGGGTACTAAACAAATTGCTCCATCCAAAACTCTCCCCAGATTGCTCAACCGTCTCACTGAAGCAAGTCCCCTGTGGTATGAGGATGGGCTTCTGATTGTTGCTGTTAGACACAAAGGGGACACAAAAATAGCCCGAATTCAATGTAATGAGGAAAACAGTCTCTCAGAATCAGAGTGCTTTGGAATAAACTGGGCTTTAATAACCAGTTTCAGGCATCTTCCATCCCTCCATCCTCACCCACACCCCCACTTCCATTCTGGGGACAGCAGGGGGCAATCAGGACATCCAAGGGAATTTATTCATCTCAGTGAATTTTAAAAATGCAAAGGTACAAAAAGAGGGCTATAAAAAGATTGCGGTATGTTTAAGATGTTTATATTTACAAATTTAACTGCTTTAACCTCCCCCCCAATACAATGCAGCATAACTGATATAGTTACAAGTTATTTACAGGATTTATTTTAAGATGCCAAAAATACAAATTGATAGTGCATGGTGAGGGTGAGGTTTGGTGATATGGCCCAAGTTTAAAGTGATAGAATAAATGTCTTTAAAATTTTATTAGTGTGTGACATCAAAAATGTAAACTGAAGTTATCTAGCCATGTGAGGCCCAGGCCAATTGCTTCTTTGACTCCTCTCATCACTACCACCACTGTGTCCTTGAAGGGATTATTATTAGCAGTAATGTAGGGACAGGGTCTCGCTGTGTTGTCCAAGCTGGTTGCAAACTCACAGGTTCAAGGGACTCCCCCACTTTGGCCTACCAAAGTACTGGGATTACAAGTGTGAGCCACCATCCTTAGCCTATAGGGGTGATTATTGTTCCTTGTGATGGCTGTAAGGGAAGCAGAGGAAAAAGAGCCATCACCCTCTTGGGAATGTTTGAAGCATGGAGTCATTCTTTCAAAGTACAAGAAAGTTTTCCTGGGCATCCTGAGAACATTGGCCTGCATGAGGTTGAACTTATCTCTGCAGTGTTTGGTGCCTATGTGATTTGAAGCAGTTATCTTCTCTGCGGCTCAGGTTTTCCCACTTTAGAACGAGGATACTGTTCATTCTAAAGGAGACTCTAGTTTACATAGATACATGAAATGCTGCGAGTACATTTGTGCATCAATTTGCAAGTGCCAGGCACAAAGTCCTTAATAAACACTGCTGGCTACCATGTGCCTGGCACTGTCCTATGTGCTGTGGATACAGTGGCCATACTGGTGAAGGCCACCATCTGGTGGGAGACTGTGTGTCCATGTCCTGGTTCCTCACAGGACCACTGCCCTGGGCTTCCTCTTCTCCCCATTTCTTCAGATGGCCTTGACTGCTGCTCTGAATACAAGGGGCCCCGGAACAGGTCTTGGTTGGAGAAGCCCAAACAATGTGAATGTAGGGGTTGGGTGATTGCCAGGTGCCCTACATTCCCCTGCTTCCCAAGTCTGAGACGAGTCAAGAAAGTTCCTCTCCTGGGTCTTTGAGAAAGAATAAGAGCTCTTTCTGGCAGTGGGTGCCCATGTGGGACAGGAAGTGGAGCCAAGAGGGTGAGGCACACAGGCAGCTCAGTTATAGAGGCCAGTGTGGGCAGCAGGGGAGCCCCTCGCTGGGCTTTAGTAAAAAGCTTCCAAATGATGACTTCTCCCTTCCTCTGCTGCTTCTGGTAGGTGGCAAGAATGTGCTGGAGTGAGGCCTTGGGAAGGCTGGGAGAAAACAAGGCAGTGGTTACACCAGGTCTATGAGGGTAGGAGAAAGGCTTCAGAGGGGCTCAGAGCTCCAGGGTACATTCTCTGCCGGCACCATGTAATACCTGCCCCCGTCCCACCCTCCTCCCCCCACCCCCAACCGCATGCTCCTGCTCAGCCATTGCAACATTCTTGGGCGGGCATTTCCAGCATCTGAATGACCACGTGGGAGTGACCTGCAGACATGCCAGTCTAGCCAGCTATCCGAAAACACTCAGAGCCCTCAATGTGCCTAGACCTAAGGTCCTTGGGTGCCCTGGTGCTTTGAGGGCTGGAGAATTCCTCCTCCCACCTTTGCCCCTCGCTGTGAGATCTATGGAAAAGCTTCTGGCTTTGGAGCCAGCAGTCTTGGGTTCATATCCTGACACCAGCTCCAGGTAGCTGGGGGCAAGCTTCTTTGTTTCTCTGTGCCTCAGTTTCTTTGTCTGTACACTGAGAAGAAAAACTCCTTCCTTATTAGATTTAATGAGGTCACAAACTGCATAGGACACTCCCCTGCCACAAAACAAATGTTAGCATCTTTCTCCCATGAAGGCTTTGGGTTCATTTATTCAAATATTGACTGAAATTCACTACCGTGCTGAACATTGGAGATGAAGAGCTTATGGTGTAGGGTACACACAGTGCACCCACAATGCATTTCCACATAATAAACACTCTTGTTTATTGTTCGTGACACAGTGCATTTCCACATTGTGTCATGAAGAATAAACAAGAGTTCTGAGTGTTTATTCTGCCAGGAACCATGCTGTAGCCTGACCTACATTTATTAACCAATTAGTCCTCATAACAGCTCAGTAAGCGAGATGGTATCGTCCCCATTTTTGAAATGATGAAACTGAAGCTCAGAGTGGCTCAGGGTTGCATGTAGTGAGAGGCAGGCCTCTGCAGAACCAGCCCTCCCCCACTGTGAGTCCCTCTCTCCAGGTATCACTGAGCCATCTTACCTTTGTGGGTTTAGAGGTTGAGTTGCATCGTTTAAAAGAATTTGAAGATTTTAGAAGAAAATTTAAAAAATCACCCACAGTCTCACCACCCACTTTAACCCCAGAGAACATTTCTGGATCTTGTCTGCCTTGTTGAGATGATGCTGTGAATGGGAAAAAGAAGTGCTTTAGATTCACGGTTTATCTAAAGCATTTTCCTATGGTTTTACTGATGCAGTATAACCTTTTTAATAGCATACTCTTACAATGTATGGACATACTATAGTTAGAAGGAGTAATTTCTCTTTTTTTTATTTTATTTTTTAACACTGTAAATGATAGAGCAGCAAATATCTTTCTGGTCTACATCCCATTCATTCTGTCATAAATACGCCCGGCAGAGCTTAAGACCTTGAAGATGAAGTAATGAACAAGACAAAGTCTCCTTTTTGGTAGGCTTTGCAGTCTGGTAAGCAGGAAATAGGTTGAAGAGGAAAGGGGTCAGGTGGACCCACGCTCTAGAAAGCCCTCTTGGAAGAGGCGATCAGTGCAGATTAGGTATTTCTGAGAGCAAATGTTCCTAGCTTCCTGATTCCTAGAGTGAAATGACTGGGTCACAGATGTGTGATGAACGTAAGGCACTTTGGACAGTTTGCTAACTTTTCCAGAGCTTCTAGCAGTGTTCAACTCATAACATCTTTTCCAGCATAGCATAATAAACTTAAATTCTTTTTGCTACTTTGATAGTTGTCACTGTTTTAGTTTGAATATATTGGATTGCTTCTTTTTTTTTTTTTTTTTTTTTTGAGATGGAGTTTCACACTTTTTGCCCAGGCTGGAGTGCAATGGTGTGATCTCGGCTCACTGCAACCTCTGCCTCCCAGATTCAAGTGATTCTCTGGCCTCTGTCTCCTGAGTAGCTGGGATTACAGGTGCGTGCCACCACGCCTGGCTAAGTTTGTATTTTTAGTAGAGACGGGATTCCACCATGTTGTCCAGGCTGATCTCGAACTCCTGACCTCAGATGATTCACCCGCCTCGGCCTCCCAAAGTGCTGGGATTACAGGCGTGAGCCACTGCACCCATCTTGGAATGCTTCTTTTTTAAAGGGCATTTTAGCCATTTGTTCCTTTTCTGTGAATTGCCTTTTTCCAGTCCTTTGGACTGCTTTGTCTAATGGACAAGGACTAATTGTCTAGTGTCAAAGAAAAAGGACTGCAAGGACTGGAATGTGAGGTGTGTCAAGTGCCTTGTAACTGAGAAAGGCTTTGTGAAGAAAATGGATTGTAGGAAGGTCTTTTATGAAGGCTGAAAAGAATGTGGTTCTAACAAAGGATGATTAATCCAGACAACATGACATAGTAATAATTGCTGCTATTTATTGGATGCCTCCTCGATGCCAGTCACTTTCTAGACTTTTAATTTCACCATTAGTCTCATAACCCTGCAAGAACTGTTCCATTTTATAGATGGATAAACTGGCAGTTTATGCTCAGAGGCATAAAGGGACTTGCCTAAATACACACCCACTAATAGGCGGCACTGCTGGATTTTAAAACCAGGTCCATCACACTTTTCAGAGAAGCCTTGGCTGGTAGGTAAAACACGCAGATGGTATACAAACACTTGCACATATATATATATATATATATATATGTTTTGTTTTGTTTTGTTTTGAGACAGAGACTCGCTCTGTATCCCCCATGCTGGAGTACAGTGGCATGATCTCAGTTCACTACAACCTCTGCCTCCCAGGTTCAAGCAATTCTCATGCCTCAGCCTCCTAAGTAGCTGGGATTACAGGCACCCACCCCCTGCTAATTTTTGTCTTTTTAGTAGAGACAGGGTTTTGACATGTTGCCCAGGCTGGTCTCAAACTTCTGGTCTCAAACCCACCCACCTTGGCCTCCTAACGTGCTGGGGTTACAGGCCTGAGCCACCTCGCCTGGCCCCTGCATATGTATTCACATACACACTAAGTTGTATAAATCTGTTAAATTTCACCGGACAAGGTTTTGCATAGATCTGCAGTGCACTTGTCTTGATATAAGAAGTAGATGGAGTGCCATTGAAGGGTTGTGAGGATTTGGTATGCTATGAGACAACAAAGATGAATGGGCTTGCACCCTGCCTTTTTTTTTTTTTTTTTTTTTTTTTGAGACGGAGTTTCACTCCTGTCACCCAGGCAGGAGTGCAATGGCGCAATCTCGGCTTACCGCAACCTCTGCCTCCCAGGCCTCCCAGGTTCAAGCGATTCTCCTGTCTCAGCCTCCCGAGTAGCTGGGACTACAGGCATGTGCCACCACGCCGGCTAATTTTTGTATTTTTAGTTGCCATGTTTTGTATTTTTAGTTGCAAGGTTGGTCTCGAACTCCTGACCTTAGGTGATCCACCTGTCTCAGCCTCCCAAAGTGCTGGGATTACAGGCATGAGCCACGGCACCCGTTGCTCCCTGCTTTTGACTGAAGGAGAGAGTCAAGACAAAAACAAGTTTAGGAGATTAAAGGTGGTGCGTGCAGCTAACTCAACATTGTAAGAAGTAGTTTGCTTTAGTGACCGGATGAGTGAGGCGGAACCACAGAGGACTGAAATATGGCGCTTAAGATGCCACACTTAGGGGGCATAAGTATGAAATCCTTCCTTCCTTTTGCTGCCACCTCCCCCCGAACCCCCCACCCAGTAGACGCTTTGCAACTGATGATTCTTCCTCTTATAGCATCTCGGTGTGCCTCCTTTCCATGACTGCTGCTTTAAACTGTTTTCTTATCCACAGACCATGGCTCCCTGGCCTGAATTGGGAGATGCCCAGCCCAACCCCAGTAAGTACCTCGAAGGGGCTACAAGTCAGCAACCCATCACCCCTGATAAAAGCAAAGAGACCAACAAAAGTAAGTGTCGCTCGTTTGTCTGCAGATCGGCCTCTTGTGAGGGGTCTGCAGGAGACCCAGGTCTGATTCCTCATGACCCCTTTTGCTTGTTTCAGCAGATAACACTGAGGTACCTGTAACCAAGTTTGAACTTCTGCCGACCTACTCCACGGCTACACTGATAGAGGAGCCCACGGAGGTGGACGACCCCTGGAACCTACCCACTCTTCAGGACTCGGGGATCAAGTGGTCAGGTAAGAGTGAAGCCAGCTGAGACATTCAGGAAGGAAACAGGAAACTTCCTGTGGTTCACGGTGTCACCATCCTCGTGTCCCTCCCCCTTTTCATTGTTCTGATGCCCTTGAAGCAAGGGTCCTGGCTAGGGATGTCACCCTCCCATCATCTTTTTTTTTCTTTTTTTGAGACAGAGTCTTGCTCTGTCGCCCAGGCTGGAGTGCAATGGTGCGATATTGGCTCAGTGCAACCTCCACCTCGTGGGTTCGAGCAATTATCCTGCCTCAGCCTCCCGAGTAGCTGAGATTACAGGCTAATTTTTGTATTTTTAATAGAGATGGGATTTCACCATGTTGGCCAGGCTGGACTTGAACTTCTAACCTTGTGATCCATCCGCCTTGGCCTCCCAAAGTGCTGAGATTACAGGCATGAGCCACGGTGTCTGGCCACCCTCCCATCTTTGAGGTTGAGTCAAAGCATGTTGGAGTAATTGGGGGTCATTCATTCAACAAATGTGCCCGGCACTGTGGTTGTAGCAAAGATGGACATTGTCTGGCTCCTTATAATTCGCTGTCGGAGAACAGTTTCCAGGTACTGGTTTGGAGATGCTGTGGATACAGTGATAAACAGAAAAGGCCCCTCTTCTCAGAGAGATTTCAGAGGGGTCCCCTCATCCAAATATGGGCATTAGGGAAGGTTTCTAGAAAAACAAAATACGCAGCCAGACAGCTGGTGCAAACAATCACTGTTTCATTTCCAAGTGTATGTAGGGCAGAAGGTCTGCCAGTGAACTAGACAGCAAGGAGGAAAAAGGAGATTGGGGTGTGGGGTGGGGAGGAGAGGTAGGAAGGAAAGAGCTGGGAGGGGTAAGATGAGAAGCATTTTAAAAGCCAGTGGAGTAAACAGTAGTTAACGATGAACGATGTAGCATCCCAGGATGTATGATGCCCCAAGCCCTCCATAAATTGAGGCTGATTGCTGCTGTGCAGCTGCATTCTGGAAAATACTCTGCTGTTCGGAACGTGACAGCCATTATCTCCGACCCTGCACTTAGCAGGTGGCGAGTGCTGTTAACTGCCTCACTCAGCGACACTGTGGCTCAGCTGAGCATGGAGCCTGGTTTTTCTGTCACAGACCACATTGAACCCCTCCTCCCAAATGCAAATCCTTTAGAGGCACTTTACCAGGGGTTTCAGCTAAATGGACCACAGTGGTAACTGCTTTGAAAGCTACAGCGATGGCTGCGTCCCATCTGTAAGCCTCGCTAGACATAAGAACTTACGGCTGCCAGGCTGGGAAGGGAGGGGAGGCGGGGGGAGCTCTGAGCTCATTGCTGAACTTCTCAGTGTTTCCAATACTAAAAGTTTCATGTCTTTCTCTCTCTCCCGCCACCCCACCCCGCTGCAGAGAGAGACACCAGAGGGAAGATTCTCTGTGTCTTCCAAGGGATTGGGAGATTGATTTTACTTCTTGGATTTCTCTACTTTTTTGTGTGCTCCCTGGATGTTCTTAGTAGCGCCTTCCAGCTGGTTGGAGGTAAGAATGAAAGACCGAAAGGTCTGGGGGTGAGGGGCGTTATCATGAAATGTGGTTCCGAGAATAAAACTCAGCAAGCCCTCTCCAGCTGCAGCCTCCTCGAGTGTTTTAGGACTGGAACCCACCTCAGATCATTTACGAAGTCTATGCTTTCTGTTACAGAAGAGAAAACCGAGGCCTACACAAAGGGCTATGACTTGGCCCAGGTGGCTTAGGCCAGGAACTGGGGCTAGAGGCTATTCCAAGCTATCAGCCAGTTGAGTTTGTCCACAAACCCCAGGCAGGAAGTTGTTTGACATAAAGACTTAGCTGAGGAATTCCTATATCCTCCCCACCAGAGAGAATTCTGGAATGAGAAAGAGCGCCCTTTCAAAGGTGGGCCCTTGCTGGGGGAAGGACAGAGCCCCTTCTCTGGGCTGGAGGAATCTGCATCCATTGTAGTTACCTACACAGCCCTCAGGGCTGCGTGTGCCCATGCAGTGTGAGAACCCGGAAGGGAAGTCACCCTGTGCTTGGTTACCTTGGTACCTCAATGGTGACATCAGAAACAAACAGGCAGCACTCTGAGTGTCTACTGGGTGCAGGCATTTTTGGGGGCCCTCTATCAAACATTCTTTCTCAAAGCTCTCCCATTTACGGAGATATCATGAACCAGACCTGAGACTCACAGCCTGTAATTAGCAGAGTAAGATTCAGTCTCAGATCTGGGTGTCACAAAGGACCATGGATTTCTGCAACCCTTGGTGCCTCTCTTGGGAACCCATCTGTGTGGCTTGGGAGAGTTGGGGAGGTGGGCATTCATGGGAGAACATGAGGGGCAAAAACTT
>NW_012109341.1:44339-45224 GCF_000951045.1 Mandrillus leucophaeus | reverse complement strand
TTTCATCAGATTCATAGTGAGGTGCATAGTGAGGGGCAAAAAAAAAAAAAAAAAAGTTTAAGAATTCACTTGCATAGGGGATAAAAACTACTTCTTTAGAGGATATCAGCTTGGGTCACTTTAGCCTGTCTCCAAGCTGCCTTTCTAAGCTTGCTAATGGCACTTTTCCATATTCTAGTGCTCACTGTTCGGGCTGCCATCCCCATTATCATGGGGGCCAACATTGGAACGTCAATCACCAATACTATTGTTGCGCTCATGCAGGTGGGAGACCGAAGTGAATTCAGAAGGTAAGAGGCTCAAAACCAGCCTTTGCGATATCAGCTCTATTGTTCTCGGCCATGTTGTTGTAACTACTTTTAACCAGTCAAAGATGACATGCTTATCAGGTTCATTCCTGGAGTTCCTAGAAGTAATCACAGGGAGGTATGGCTAGGGTTGGATCACATACTCACCAGCTGATTAGACTCAGCTCCGTGATCGGCAGAGCTGGGATAATACTATCTCTCACCACTGATTAAATATACAATCCAGCAGGTAGAGCACACAGCACATTGAGTTCACTAAATAAATGCAAACTCTAGCTAGAAACTTAGCCGCTGGGTGGCGGAATTGAAACAAGGCCAGTTAGAAGAGTAGAATTTATTAGGACTGGGGATGGTGGCTCATGCCTGTAATCCCAGCACTCTGGGAGGCCAAGGCGGGCGGATCGCCTGAGGTCAGGAGCCTGACGAACATGGTGAAACCCCATCTCTACTAAAAACACAAAAATTATCCAGCCATGGTGGCAAGTGTCTGTAGTCCCAGCTACTATGGAGGCTGAGGCAGGAGAATCTCTTGAACCCAGGAGGTGGAGGTTGCAGTGAGTCGAGATCACGCCACTGC
>NW_012109341.1:39394-42954 GCF_000951045.1 Mandrillus leucophaeus | reverse complement strand
CTTTCTCTCTCTCCCGCCACCCCACCCCGCTGCAGAGAGAGACACCAGAGGGAAGATTCTCTGTGTCTTCCAAGGGATTGGGAGATTGATTTTACTTCTTGGATTTCTCTACTTTTTTGTGTGCTCCCTGGATGTTCTTAGTAGCGCCTTCCAGCTGGTTGGAGGTAAGAATGAAAGACCGAAAGGTCTGGGGGTGAGGGGCGTTATCATGAAATGTGGTTCCGAGAATAAAACTCAGCAAGCCCTCTCCAGCTGCAGCCTCCTCGAGTGTTTTAGGACTGGAACCCACCTCAGATCATTTACGAAGTCTATGCTTTCTGTTACAGAAGAGAAAACCGAGGCCTACACAAAGGGCTATGACTTGGCCCAGGTGGCTTAGGCCAGGAACTGGGGCTAGAGGCTATTCCAAGCTATCAGCCAGTTGAGTTTGTCCACAAACCCCAGGCAGGAAGTTGTTTGACATAAAGACTTAGCTGAGGAATTCCTATATCCTCCCCACCAGAGAGAATTCTGGAATGAGAAAGAGCGCCCTTTCAAAGGTGGGCCCTTGCTGGGGGAAGGACAGAGCCCCTTCTCTGGGCTGGAGGAATCTGCATCCATTGTAGTTACCTACACAGCCCTCAGGGCTGCGTGTGCCCATGCAGTGTGAGAACCCGGAAGGGAAGTCACCCTGTGCTTGGTTACCTTGGTACCTCAATGGTGACATCAGAAACAAACAGGCAGCACTCTGAGTGTCTACTGGGTGCAGGCATTTTTGGGGGCCCTCTATCAAACATTCTTTCTCAAAGCTCTCCCATTTACGGAGATATCATGAACCAGACCTGAGACTCACAGCCTGTAATTAGCAGAGTAAGATTCAGTCTCAGATCTGGGTGTCACAAAGGACCATGGATTTCTGCAACCCTTGGTGCCTCTCTTGGGAACCCATCTGTGTGGCTTGGGAGAGTTGGGGAGGTGGGCATTCATGGGAGAACATGAGGGGCAAAAACTTCTTTTTTTTTTTTTTTTTTGAGACAGAGTTTCATTCTTGTTGTCCAGGCTGGAGTGCAATGGCGCGATCTTGGCTCACCGCAACCTCCGCCTCCCGGGTTCAAGCGATTCTTCTGCCTCAGCCTCCTGAGTAGCTGGGATTACAGACATGCACCACCATGTCTGGCTAATTTTTGTGTTTTTAGTAGAGACGGGGTTTCTCCGTGTTGGTCAGGCTGGTCTCCAACTACCGACCTCAGTTGATCTACCCGCCTCGGCCTCCCAAAGTGCTGGGATTACAGGCGTGAGCCACTGCGCCCGGCCTCCTGAACATTGTTTCTGGGCTCCCTGGTCCATGGGAACATCGGCTATGGGCTTTGCTGTCTGGTTATCTCAGACAATTCATCTGCATCCTCTGGGCTTCCATCTTCTTTATACCATGGACTTGGGAATGCATTGATGGTCTCAGGCACACTCCTGAGGATAACTCTCCCAGCATTCAATTACAGGCTGGTGCTAGGGCTAAGGATGGATAGAGAGATCTACTCTTGGAGGATAAATCTGAATTAGGTATACACCCCAGAGACATCCAGGAGGCTCACTGGCACCCACTGGTCCCAGTACAAAGTTGAGGCTGTATTCCTGAGCATGGAAGGGCTTGCTGACCGAGGAGTGTTTGAAGAGTGGGAGGATGCAGGGCGAAGGAACAAGAGTAACCGGGGGCTCACAGTGGGTCGGGAACCAGGGCAGAGAGACAGAGACAGGAGGCACGTGTGGGCAGCCAGTGAGTTTCCTGCCTTATCAGCAGCACTGGGAAGAGACATGGGGAAGCAAGATTCCCTGGGTGACTGCCGGGATGGAGACTGGAGGCTGGACTCTCCAACCCACAGCCAGCTGGCCTTGGATGGAGGCTTCTGTTTACTCATTGCCTACCTAATCCCCCTCGATCACGTTATGATTGTTTTTTGTTTTTTTTCCCTAGGAAAAATGGCAGGACAGTTCTTCAGCAACAGCTCTATTATGTCCAACCCTTTGTTGGGGCTGGTGATCGGGGTGCTGGTGACCGTCTTCGTGCAGAGCTCCAGCACCTCAACGTCCATCGTTGTCAGCATGGTGGCCTCTTCATGTGAGTCAGGGCACCCATGAGCCCATCTGCATTCCAGACACTCTTCTGTCTGTCTGGGGGAGGGAAGGGGTGGGCAGGAATTCAAGCTGAGTATGTCCAGGCCTTGTTACCATTGTCTTCCTATCTTGTCCTGGCTACAGTGTGTTCCCCTCTTGATCCAAGGCAACTTCCTGTTTCCATTTCGATGGCAGGATCTGGAAATAGACCCTGCTGCTGGAGTTCTCAGCTCTGAATTCTCTAGGACTGTGCTTTCCAGACCTGTAGCCACTAGCCACATGTGGCAATATTAATTTTATTGAACCTTAATTGATTTAAAATTAAAATATAACATTCAGTTCCTCAGTTGTACTAGTTACGTTTCAAGTGTTCAAGAGCCACCTGTGGCTGGCAGCTACCCTACCGAGAAGTAGAGACACAGAACATTTCCATCACTGCAGAAAGTTAGTTCTCTGGGACTGGGCCACTCTCAGTGCTAAGCAGAAAGACAACTAATCTCATCACAAA
The DNA here is from genome assembly GCF_000951045.1 of Mandrillus leucophaeus. Taxonomy (NCBI): domain Eukaryota; kingdom Metazoa; phylum Chordata; class Mammalia; order Primates; family Cercopithecidae; genus Mandrillus; species Mandrillus leucophaeus. Next base: position 40,355 of record NW_012109341.1, on the reverse strand, counting down.
TTGCTCTGGGACAACTGAGCTTGGGGAGATGGCACACTAAACTTGTACCTGCCTGATAATTGCTGCGGCTAGGTTGGACAGACTCTCTGAGGGGGACCAGTTTGAACTGATGATTATTATTCTTTTCTCTATTTTCTTTTTAAATAGAGACTTGGGTCTCACTGTGTTGCCCAGGCTGGTCTCAAACTCCTGGGCTCAAGTTATCCTCCCACTTCGGCCTCCCAAAGTGCTGAGATTACAGGCCTGAGCCACTGCCCCTGGCCAGAACTATTTTTCTTCCCAAGCCAGCATCGTAGCCAAAATTAACTAGAATGTTTCTGGTCCAGTTAGAAAAAGGTATTACACTTTCAAAATATTTTACTTGTTTATGTCAGAAAAAGTGCAGCAATATGCTGAGTTTGTTTGAAAAAGTTGCACTGCCTGGAATGAAGTGTCTGATATCTAGCACAGAAATGATGCTTCCTGGCGGGGCCCAGTGGCTCACGCCTGTAATCCCAGCACTCTGGGAGGCTGGGACCAGCCTGACCAACATGGTGAAACCCTGTCTGTACTAAAAATACAAAAATTAGCTGGATGTGGTGGCGCGTGCTTCCAATCTCAGCTACTCGGGAGGCTGAGGCAAGAGAATCGCTTGAACCTGGGAGGTAGAGGTTGCAGTGAGCTGAGATCGCGCCATTGCACTCCAACCTGGGTGACAGAGCGAGATTCGTCTCAAAAAAAGAAAAAAAAGAAGGAAAGAAATGATGCTTCCTTAAAAGCGAGCCTTTGTGCCATGCACAACTGACTCACCTGTACGTGCAAGCCCTGGCACTCCACCTAAGTCCTTAATCAGCGGGTGCCTCCGGGTCTCCTTCAGGCTAGCCTTGGATCTGCAATAGGGAGGAGGGAGGAATCTAGAAAGGCACTTTCATCAGATTCATAGTGAGGTGCATAGTGAGGTGCCAAAAAAAAAAAAAAAAAA
>NW_012109341.1:23816-38814 GCF_000951045.1 Mandrillus leucophaeus | reverse complement strand
CAGCACTCTGGGAGGCCAAGGCGGGCGGATCGCCTGAGGTCAGGAGCCTGACGAACATGGTGAAACCCCATCTCTACTAAAAACACAAAAATTATCCAGCCATGGTGGCAAGTGTCTGTAGTCCCAGCTACTATGGAGGCTGAGGCAGGAGAATCTCTTGAACCCAGGAGGTGGAGGTTGCAGTGAGTCGAGATCACGCCACTGCACTCCAGCCTGGGTGACACAGCGAGACTCCATCTCAAAAAAAAAAAGAAAAAAGATTAATAAATAAATATTGTTTTGTTTGGTCATAATTATAACTTATTAAAACTTCCACTTTCGGTCAGCTCAACCCATTCTACCTTTTCTTTGTTCTTCACTTACAAGTTAATAAAAAACAAAATGCAGTTTCTGGCATGCATAAAATCTGAAAATAGAGCAAGTAGACAGTTGGAAACTCTTTTCTTTCAAAAAGGTTAATGTGAAAATTAAGTGTTTCTCAGCCTCTTCTAGCTGGGTTTTTTTTTTTTTTTTTTCCTTCAGTTTTTTTTTTAAGGGGAAGCTGTTTCATTGAAGACAACATCCAGAACAGAGTTTTTTAAATCTGGAGATAAGATGGAATCGAGCAGGAATCTTTGAACCTCCTCAGATGGATGCAAAATATTTTAGCCTTGTTTCCCATGGAAACTATTCATGTTTCATCACTTTCAAGATCTTAAAAAAAAAAAAAAAAAAAAAAAGTTTAAGAATTCAGTTGCGTGGAGGTCTTTTTAAGTTAAATTTTTAAAAATTGCTTTGGGGATTTATGACTTCTATGTGTTTGGAACAATTAAACTCCTCATAGAGGGCTTTGGTTGCCTTTATACTGGTCCCCAGCTTTCCAAAAGAAGGTGGGCTTCGATATACTTGATACAAAAGTGCCCTTGATGCAATTCTTCGAAACAGTGATTGCTGAGCTAATTATTCCAGCCATAACATGCTTGCTGGCCCGCAGCTTCCTCATCTGGCCAACGGGAATATAGATACCAGCCACTCTGGGGATTGCTATGAGAGAACAAAAATGAGATTGCATACATGTGCACACTTCCATAGGTGACACCTAGCAGAGGGTGGCAGATGACACAGGTAATGGCCCACCTCACATGGTGCCCACTTTCTTAGTGACTAATCTGGCTGTCGGGGTTTCCCTCCCATAGAGCTTTTGCAGGAGCCACTGTCCATGACTTCTTCAACTGGCTCTCCGTGTTGGTGCTGTTGCCTGTGGAGGTGGCCACCCATTACCTTGAGATTGTAACCCAGTTTATAGTGGAGAGCTTCCACTTCAAGAATGGAGAAGATGCACCAGATCTTCTGAAAGTCATCACTAAGCCCTTCACAAAGCTCATTGTCCAGGTAACTTGGCTCCTTCAGAGAGAGAAAGGGACAGATTTCCTATCCACCACATCCCCTACCTGAGCTGACAGATATAGAGTGTCTACAACACTATTCTGGTCCTGGCACAGTGGCTCACCCTTGTTTTCCCAGCCCTTTGGGAGGCCGAGGCGGGTAGATTGCTTGAGGTCAGGAATCCAAGACCAGCCTGGCCAACATGGCATAACCCCGTCTCTACTAAAATACAAAACATTAGCTGGGCATGGTGGCGTGCACCTGTAGTCTCAGCTAGGTGGGGGGCTGAGGCAGGAGGATCGCCTGAACCCTGGGAGGTTGAGGCTGCAGTGAGCTGAGAATTGTGCCATTGCACTCCAGCCTGGGTGACAAAGTGAGACTGTTTTTAAAAAATAAATGGATGAATAAACACTACTCTGTAGCTGCCTCTGGAAAAGGCCAAGGGAGGCAGAACTTTAGGGCCACCTGATAGAGTGACCTTGACAGTTACTTTGACTTGCATGATATGCCACCTTTATTGGGGTGGAGGTGCTTCTTAAGACTGGACACTTGAGACCACTTTGTTCCCACTGCTGTCCTCAATACCAGTGGACTTAATAAAGTATGTTCTACCCTTTCCTGCCTAGAGTCATCTCAGTCCCTTCTCCCTGGGTCCTTGCTAGGACCTTGTGATTTCACTCTTACTGGTTTTCTTGGCCATTCAGTCATCCAGAAACTATCTACTGCCTACCCCCTAGATATCAGTGCCTCTGCAGATAGAGCGAGCCCCACTTTGCCTCTCTGGGGGCTCACAGTGACATTTATCTCCTTAGAGCCCCTCTCACTGCAACCGCCTGGGTTTGTGTCCTAAATCGGTTCTGAGGATGTACTGATGGTCTCCTGTCTACTGTTTCCACAGCTGGATAAAAAAGTTATCAGCCAAATTGCAATGAACGATGAAACCGCGAAAAACAAGAGTCTTGTCAAGATTTGGTGCAAAACTTTTACCAACATGGTACGTTTCCAAGATATTCCCGGGTGGGTGAACCTTTGCATCCCAACATTAAGCCAAATCTTGCCTTCAAGGAATTTAAATAGAAAGTCAGGGGAAAGAAATATTGGGAGCCCCTGAAAAGTCAAAAGTGACCAGTGAATGCCTTTAGAAAACAAGTCCCTGAATGAATGCCGAATGCAGGTAAACAGTAGGACAGACAGACTCCCTTTTGCCCCATCCCAGGGATACATTATTCCTGGTTTGTTATTTCCATGCTTCTTGGACACGACTTAGCTCTCCCTGCCATTCTGTTCTCATTTTTGGAGGGACTTGTGGAAATAGTCCAGCACGCCCTATGGGTGTTGGCAGCAAGTATCGTCTCTCTTACTTTCCAGACTCTTCCAGAGTATTCCCCCTGCTTGGGCCCAGAGCATTCATGCCCTCTGTCAGGAACCTACCCAGCCTGCTTTGCACCTGGGTTGTGGCTTGCCCTTGCTTCTGGGGTGTACGTGTATTTTTTTTTTGTGGGGTGCTAAAGACTGGAGACTAAAATAAACAAACTAGATGTTTTTAAATGGTGAAGGCTGATTTCAGTTGTCCTCAGTTATTCTAAGAGATTCCTAATAAAGGTGACAAATAAGTCTTCGAGAGAAAAGAACTGTTCTGTTGGGACCACACTACATGCACCGTGTGTGGTGTCTGTGCCCGTTCATTCCCACCCCCCCATTGCCTTCCATTCCCCACTAAAAGCCAACGTTGTGGGCATTTGTCATGTTTGTCATCCAGACCCAGATGAATGTCACTGTTCCTTCAATGGCTAACTGCACCTCCCCTTCCCTCTGTTGGACGGATGGCATCCAAACCTGGACCATGAAGAACGTGACCTACAAGGAGAACATCGCCAAATGTGAGTGGAGCTCAGTGGATTGGCCGCTATGACAGGTGTTGTCTGGGGGTGACGTATTTATCTGTGTGAAGTCCCAGTAAGTGAAGACAAGGACAGTAGGAGTCACTAAGCACCTACCCTACATCAAGCAGGAGCCACACGCTTTCACAGCAGAGTAAACTATGGCTTAGGAACTGAGGTGACAGGCCCAAGGTCCCACAGCAAGGGCAAAACTGGAACTTGGAGTCCATTTCCTTTGCCAGCTCCACACCACCTCAGAAAAGCCCAACAGATTCTATAGGGTTTCCTGTACGTGCTTTGTTCAGACTCCTTTAGTCAATAACTCTAGGGGCCAGGCATGGTGTCTCATGACTATAATCCCAGCACTTTGGGGAAGCTAAGGTGGGCTGATCACTTGAGGCCAGGGGTTCGAGACCAGCCTGGCCAACATGGTGAAATGCTGTTTCTACTACAAATAATACAAAAAAATTAGGCAGGCATGGTGGCACAAGTCTATAATTCCAGCTACTTTGGAGACTGAGGCATGAGAATCGTTTGAACCCCAGGAGGCAGAGGTTGCAGTGAGCCAAGATCACACCACTGCCCTCCAGCCTGGGCAACAGGGAGGTAGCTTGTCTCAAAATAGAATAACTTTAGGGAGATGACAACCAGATTTGAAGGAAGATGTGGGACCCACATAGAACAGATATATTCACTCAGTTAGTCCCCACTGTACAGCAGGCCCCATTTCAGGGCACTGGGGCTATAGCACTTGAACAGACAGTGAGCTTGCATGATGCTCTGATTATTAAGAAGCTGTAATGTTTTTTCCAACCCAGCTACCCTTCGTTATTCTAATTACTCCTTACATATACTTTTGTATATCTCTGCTTCTCTCTTCCCACCCTCCCACCACATTAATTTTGAGCAGTATACTTTAATACTCTAGGTATGATTACCCCAAAGAATCAAGTTAACATACCACCTCCCACATTCTAGGCACTATATAATGGTTATATATTAATTCGTATAACCATGTTTTGCTGGAATTATCTAGGGCATGCAGAAGGGGCTTTATAATTAGCAATGCCCCTTACTTTGACTTGCCCATGGAACCCCTCAAAGCATACTTATCATTAGTAAAAAAATTAGACCATCCACAGCATGATCTTTAGAGACAGAACTGGGCTGGGTCTGCCCCTGAGTAGTTGTGTGATTTTTAAAGTCATCACTTGATCTTCCAGCCTCATGCGATCCCACTGGTTATGACATAATCTCTGTGGTGCCCTTTGCTGCAAAGGAGGCTGAGAAGAGCTGTCTTGATTTGGGGCTGCCATATGTCAAACTAACAACCAGGAATCTGTTCGTAGGAAAGATAGGATCTGGGGGAATAAATAACAATCTGTAGCCGTGGTGGCTCCATGCCCTCCTGACAAGGTTCTTCGTGGTCTTTTTAGGCCAGCATATCTTCGTGAATTTCCACCTTCCGGATCTTGCTGTGGGTATCATCTTGCTCATAATCTCCCTGCTGGTCCTCTGTGGTTGCCTGATCATGATTGTCAAGATCCTGGGCTCTGTGCTCAAGGGGCAGGTCGCCACTGTCATCAAGAAGACCATCAACACTGGTAGGTACACTGCCCTCACTTGTGGGCCTTGAGGGATGGTGTCATCATGGCCACTGCATGGGGTGTGAGGGTGCTTTAGATTCCCATCTAGCAATGGCTTCTGCATGGAGTTTCTCTCTCAGATTGGATCAGCAGCAGAAGTGAGGATGTCATTCACGTGGAAATGTTCTTGGTGTCCTGGGTGGGGTCTAGGGAGCACGCCCAAGCTTCCATTGCATGTTGGCAAAGTCCTGAGAAGGAGTTCCTATCTGGAGAACTGTGAATCAGGCCTTCCTTCCTAGTGGGTTTCCTATATGGTCAGTGCTTTACAGGCTCTGTCAAGACCCCTTAGAAAAAGGACCCCAGGTGTCCACCCTCACCCCCACCTCCCTTCACTCTTGTGAAGGAAATGTGATGTGTAAATACATTAGCATCTAGAGGTGGCCAATGAGACTGCTGGCCAAGAGGATTTCCTGCCAAGTAGGGTGTCCTGGCCAATGAGAGCTCACTAAGCCAATGACATCATCACTCCATGACAACTCAGTTAAATATAGCCAAGAAAATTCGCCCCCCACCCCAGGTTGTCTTGGGGGAACAGAGCAACTCTGAATGCTTGTGGGAAAGGCAGGGCCTGATCTGGTGCTGGTTGGGTGGAAGACTCAGTTAGTAGGCATGTTCCAAGCTGCTGCGTTTTCCTGATACTCCTTAAGGCGGACATGAAGGTTGAAGGTCGAATGTGGGTGCTAATGGGAGGCCAGGGCAGGGGAGGAAGCATGCTCTCAGCCCTTTCTGGAAGGAGAGTGCTTACTTGGGTGGGTTCACTCTTTCTAACCTGACCTCCAGGGAGTCTGTGTTTTTGTTTCCATAACACTTACCTGCATCCTTGGTTTTTCCATCTGAATATGTGGAGCAAAAGACAATGGGGAATGAAACTGGATTCTAAAACTCTACTCTGTAATCTGAGACCATATATGGGATGAGGAGGTGCCTGTACAACCTCACCCGTAAGCCCAGCCCCTGCCCCAGGCCACTAGCCCATTCCTTCTCCAGAGAGGCCCTGACATATCTTCCTTCTGTCTTCCAGATTTCCCTTTTCCCTTTGCATGGTTGACTGGCTACCTGGCCATCCTCGTTGGGGCAGGCATGACCTTCATCGTGCAGAGCAGCTCTGTGTTCACGTCGGCCTTGACTCCCCTGATTGGTGAGTTATTCCTGAGCTTCTCCTTCTGGCCACCACTGCCATTTCCTGTCATCCCATGGGGCTGATGTGTTTGTGTTTGTATCCCCCCCAAGGAATCGGAGTGATAACCATTGAGAGGGCTTATCCACTCACGCTGGGCTCCAACATCGGCACCACCACCACCGCCATCCTGGCCGCCTTAGCTAGCCCTGGCAATACATTGAGGAGTTCACTCCAGGTGAGGGCTCGGGGCCCGGGGGCAGGGGCCCTGGGGGTGGGACCACACATGGTCTTGCAAACTGGTCTCTAACAAGAGCTGGGCTTTTCTCTGTGCTGTCCAAAAGATGGAACTGATATGTGGAGGGGAAGCCACGGGTAAAGTTTTCAGGACCTTGATATGAGAACAATCAAAACTATCAGTTCTGAGAGAGGCAGTAAGACTCCCATAACTGGTGGTGGTTTCAGCAGAAGTGGGGTGGCCCCTTGATATAGATGTAGAAAGGGTACTTAAGAAGCACAACCACCACCTCCCATCTCCTCACTGCCTCCTGTGGGGAACTTTACAATTAGGAGAACTCCTTGGTGTGGACCATCTAGGTTACTTTGTGCAAGACCTTTGGGATTTGAATTTATTTTATTTTATTTTTTTGAGACAGTCTCGCACTGTTGCCCAGGCTGGAGTGCAGTGGCGTGATCTCCACTCACTGCAACCTCCGCCTCCCGGATTCAAGTGATTCTCCTGCCTCAGCCTCCCGAGTAGCTGCGATTACTGGCACCTGCCACCACACCTGACTGATTTTTTTGAATTTTTAGTAGAGACGGGGCTTCACTACGTTGGCCAAGCTGGTCTTGAACTCCGGACCTCATGATGCACTTGCCTTGGCCTCCCAAAGAGCTGGGATTACAGGCGTGAGCCACTGCACCCAGCCTGAGATTTGAATTCTTATCTCGCCATTTACATCCCAAATGACCTTTGGCAAGTGATCTAACCTGAGCGTCAATTCCCTCATCTGAAAGATGGAGGATATAACCCCTATCTCATTAGGATTACTATAAAGATCTGATGAGGCAAAGCAATCTATGCAACAGAAATAGAAATTCAAGCATATAATATAAACTAACCACATATGTCATCCTAAAAGATTTTAGCAGATACATTTTTAAAAGTAGAAACAGGCAGATTCATTCTTCAATAATGTGCTTGATTTAAACCATTATCACTTTAACATGTAATCAGTCTGTCAAAAATTGAGATATTTGACATTGTTCTTTTCTGGGACTAAGTCTTTGAAATCTAGTATGTATTTCGTACTTAAAGCAAATCTCCGTGTGGACATGTGGCTAGTGTATTGGACAGTGCTGGTTCATAGCCTGGGCATGGTACTTTGCACCTTGGCAGCCTTGGAAAAGTGACTAAGCGCCTGGCCTCTGGAGCCAGGATCCCAGGATGTGAATTTCCACCTCTTCCATCTCCCACCTGTGGGAGTTGAGGAGCCTCCATTATCTCATGTCAAGAAATAATGATTGCCACTCTGTAGAGTGTTTTTTGAGGATTGAGCTAATGCACAGTTGAGTGCTCCTGGCCCTCCCAGACATGTAGTAGGTCCTCATGGAAACCAGGTACCCTCTGGGCTGAACCGTAAAGACAAGGAAGGCCTGGAAGGCCCGAGACTATGCTACCTGTGATGCCTGCTAGCTTACCTCCCCCGTCCCCTCCTCCCTACTGCCACCCCATTAGGCAACAGGCCCCTCACCTGTCCAACCTCTTGTGTTGCAGATCGCCCTGTGCCACTTTTTCTTCAACATCTCCGGCATCTTACTGTGGTACCCGATCCCGTTCACTCGTCTGCCCATCCGCATGGCCAAGGGGCTGGGCAACATCTCTGCCAAGTATCGCTGGTTCGCCGTCTTCTACCTGATCATCTTCTTCTTCCTGATCCCGCTGACGGTGTTTGGCCTCTCGTTGGCCGGCTGGCCGGTGCTGGTGGGCGTCGGGGTTCCCGTCGTCTTCATCATCATCCTGGTACTGTGCCTCCGACTCCTGCAGTCCCGTTGTCCACGCGTCCTGCCCAAGAAACTCCAGAACTGGAACTTCCTGCCACTGTGCATGCACTCGCTAAAGCCCTGGGATGCCGTCATCTCCAAGTTCACCGGCTGTTTCCAGATGCCCTGCTGCTGCTGCTGCCGAGTGTGCTGCCGCGTGTGCTGCTTGCTGTGTGGCTGCCCCAAGTGCTGCCGCTGCAGCAAGTGCTGCCAGGACTTGGAGGAGGGTCAGGAAGCGCAGGGTGTCCCTGTCAAGGCCCCTGAGACCTTTGATAACATAACCATTAGCAGAGAGGCTCAGGGTGAGGTCCGTGCCCCAGACTCAAAGACCGAATGCACAGCCTTGTAGGGGGAGGCCCAGATCGTCAGAGGTGGGGGGATGGGCCTTGAGTTTTGCATGCTCTCCTCTCTCCCACTTCTGCACCCTGCACCCTTTCACCACCTTGAGGAGATTTGTTCCCCATTAGCGAATGAAACTGGTGCAGTCCTACCTAACTCGATTCCCTTTGGCTTGGTGGATAGGCCTGCAGGGCACTTTCATTCCTGCCCCTGGTCACTCAGTAGTCTTTTACTCCAGGAAGGCACAGGACGGTACCTAAAGAGAATTAGAGAATGCACCTGGCTGGACAGGGGTCTAATCCTGCACCTAGCTGAGTTGGTCAGTAGAACCTGTTTTCAGACTCAAAAACCATCTTCAGAAAGAAAAGGCCCAGGGAAGGAATGTATGAGAGGCTCTCTAAGATAAGGAAGTGTATTCTTCATGACTATCAAGCTCAGGCCTCTCTCTTTTTTTAAACCAAAGTCTGGCAACCAAGAGCAGCAGCTCCATGGCCTCCTTGCCCCAGATCAGCCCGGGTCAGGGGACATAGTGTCATTGTTTGGAAACTGCAGACCACAGGTGTGGGTCTATCCCACTTCCTACTACACCCCACATTCCCAGTCAGAGTTTCCTCACGTGGGCAGGTGTGCTAGTCCAAGCAGTTCACTTGCAGTGTCCTTGTCCTCATGCTTCGGGAATGGGAGCCACACCTGAACTACAGAGAGTTCAGGCTGGATACACGTGCTCACCTGCTGCTCTTGTCTTCCTAAGAGACAGAGAGAGTGGGGCAGATGGAAGAGAAGAAAGTGGGGAATGGGTAGCATAGCATTCAGGGGATATGGTTTATCTGCCAAAAGGGCCTCAGGTTCTTAATTTAGCAGACTAAGATGCCAAATTAAAAAGCATTGTGGCTAAAGCCTAATGCTCCTCTCTTGGTTAGATAACAAAAACCGTCCCTATTGGATCTTTTGAAATAAAACGTGCAAGTTCTCCAGGCTCATAGCCTGCATGCTGCCACCTTGAAACCCAGGGAGTATCTGCGCCTGGAATAGCTCTACCCCCGTTCTCTGCTTCCTCACTTTCTGTGCAAGATGACTTGCAGGGTTTACTTCCTTCTTTCCATGCACCCACCCACTGGAATCTCTTTCCAAACATTTTTCCATTTTTCCATAGATGGGCTTTGATTAGTTGTCCTCTTTCCATGCCTGCAAAACTCCAGATTTTTGGGGAAAGCTGTACCCAACTGAACTGCCCAGTGAACTGGGATCACTGAGTACAGTCTAGCACAGGTATGTCGCCGGGTCAAAGGGGTGTGCTCCTTCTCATCCTAGATGCCTTCTCTGTGCCTTCCACAGCCTCCTGCCTTATTACACGACTGCCCCAGCCCCACCCTCAGCCATTCCAATTCTTCCCGGCCAGTGAGCTCCAGCCTTATCTAGGAAAGGAGGAGTGGGTGTAGCTGTGTGGCAAGACTGGGGCCTCCCCCATCCCAGCTTCTCCACCACCCCAGCAGGTCAGGATATCAGACAGTCCTCCCCTGACCCTCCCCCTTGTAAATACCAATTCCCAACCAGAGCCGAATACTCGATATTTATAGTCACACCCCTGTACAGCATTTTTCATAAGTTATATGGTAAACGGTCTGGATGATTTGTGCTTCTAGTGCTCTAATTTGGAAATGAGGCAGGGTTCTTCTATGAAATGTAAAGAAAGAAACCACTTTGTATATTTTGTAATACCACCTCTGTGGCCATGCCCGCCCCACCCACTCTGTATATACGTAAGTTAAACCCGGGCGGGGGCTGTGGCCATCTTTGTACTCCGGTGATTTTTAAAAATTGAATCTTTGTACTTGCATTGATTGTATAATAATTTTGAGACCAGGTCTCACTGTATTGCTCAGGCTGGTCTCAAACTCCTGAGCTCAAGCAATCCGCCCTCCTCAGCCTTCCAAAGTGCTGAGATGACAGGCGTGAGCCACCACACCAGGCCTGATTGTAATTTTTTTTTTTTTAACTGGTTGTGGGAAGGGATAAATAAAATAATCAAACCCAAAAGGAGTGTGTTGTTTTTAATTACAGGGAAATAGGAACCTCCTTGGATCTATTTTATAAAGAAGTGAGATCTCTTCCCTTACCGAATGTCACTACCCACCACTTACTATCTGACCCTCCGGCTGCATAATTTGTGGAGCCTCTTGTTCAAAAACCTGGTGAAAAGTGTAGTTTTATATTGTGCAATGCCAATTTCAAACACAAAGATAAGGCCTGTTAACTTGTCTGTGGAATCACTGACATGACGTAGCTCTTATGTGTAGCTCACACATGTATTTTATTCCTAAAAGAACAGTGAGAGCATTGCACAAAACTAACTCAGTTGTTTTCATTTCACTAATTTGTTTTTTTTTTTTTTGAGACAGTGTCTTGCTCTGTCGCCCAGGCTAGAGTGCAGTGGTGTGATTTCTGCTCACTGCAACCTCTGCCTCCAGGATTCAAGTAATTCTCCTGCCTCAGCCTCCCAAGTAGCTGGGATTACAGGTGTGTGCCACCACGCCCAGCTAATTTTTGTATTTTTAGTAGAGACGGGGTTTCACCATGTTGGCCAGGCTGGTCTGGAACTCCTGACCTCAGGTGATCCACCCGCCTCGGCCTCCCAAAGTGCTGGGATTACAGGCATGAGCCACCGTGCCCAGCCTGATTTCACTTTTTGTACACGTTCTGCCCATGCTCTCTGCCTTCCTGATGAGTAAGGAAGAACTGAAAGGAAAAAGAGCAATGGGCCACCCTTTCCAAGTCAGCGTTTTTCAGCCTAAGTGAGAAAAACAGGATAGAGTTTCTTAGTTGTTCCTTGCTTGTTTCCTTGGAGTGCCACTACCTTTTTGCTGCATTCAAACAAAGTTCTGGTTTGAATGGAAAGTATGGCCTTTCAGTGCTGTGTGTTCTGCCAACCACCTGTGCTAGTCAAAATAACATGTTGGTTGGGTGCGGTGGCTCATGCCTGTAATCCCAGCACTTTGGGAGGGAGGCCGAGGCAGGTGGATCACTTGAGGTCAGGAGTTCAAGACTAGCCTGGCCAACATGGTAAAACCCTGTCTCTACTAAAAATACAAAACTAGGTGGGGTGCAGTGGCTCCCACCTGTAATCCCAGCACTTTGGGAGGCCGAGGAGGGTGGATCACAAGGTCAGGAGATCAAGACCATCCTGGCTAACACAGTGAAACCCCATCTCTACTAAAAATACAAAAAATTAGCTGGGCGTGATGGTGGGCACCTATAGTCCCAGCTACTTGGGAGGCTGAGGCAGGAGAATCGCTTGAACCTGGGAGGCGGAGCTTGAAGTGAGCCGAGATCACGCCACTGCACTCCAACCTGGGCGACAGAGTGAGACTCCGTCTGAAATAAATAAATAAGTAAATAAATAAATAAATAAATAATACAAAACTAGCTGGGTGTGGTAGCGGGTGCCTGTAATCCCAGCTACTCAGGAGGGTGAAGCAGGAGAAACACTTGAACCTGGGAATAGGAGGTTGCAGTGAACCAAGATCGTGCCGCTGCACTTCAGCCTGGGCAAAAAGAGCTAAACTCTTAAATAAATAAATAAATAACTTGCTACGGAAGAGTTGACTTTAAGAAACATTTGCAGGACTAAGCAGGTCACACCTCTTTGTAGGTCAGCTGTACTGAGGGCTTAATCCGGATTGCAGAGCACAGTGAATTTGGACTTGGAATCACTCAGGTTGCTGGGTTTCACTCGTAGTTCTGTCATTTACTGTCTCAATAGCAACTTCCTCATCTGGAATATGGGACAGTAACACTTGGTTTCCTGTGATTATGCAAATGAAGCAATATATGTAAATATTTAGCCAGGGTGGGTTTACTGTAAGTGCTTGGCATATGGCTCTGCCTCAAAATATAGGGGATGAACATGCATGGCAGATGTACAAGACACACTTCCCACGCTTGTTTGCATTTTTCTCCCTCTGAGTATTTCCAAAGTGACATGCCAAGTCAAGAAGGCTGCTACCAACCCAAGAAACCGAGGCCAGCACTGGCCTGGAATTATTAGGATGAGCTGAATAAATGCCACATGGCCTGGGAGCAGTCCTCGGACTGGGTTCCGCAGCCACGGGACAGGAGCCAAGGACCACTCAACATTTCCAAAACAAATCGTTGCTCTGTAAACTCACTTTCTAGTCCCAACTAATGGCAGTGGTGAGTGTTATTTTAAAGGAGGTTTTGTTTTTGTTTTTGAGTCAGAGTCTTGCTCTGTCACCCAGGCTGGAGTGCAGTGGCATGATCTCGGCTCACTGTAACCTCCACCTCCTGGGTTCAAGTGATTCTCCTGCCTGAGCCTCCCAAGTAGCTGAGACCGCAGGTGCCCACCACCATGGCTAGCTAATTTTTGTATTTTTAGTAGAGACGAGATTTCACCATGTTGACCAGGCTGATCTCGAACTCCTGACCTCAAGTGATCCACCTGCCTTGGCATCCCAAAGTGATGGGATTACAGGCGCAAGCCACTGCGCCTGGCCTTAAAAGGGTTTTTTACATTATTATTTGTCAAGATTGAAGATCACATATGTCTGGCCGGGTGCAATGGCTCATGCCTATAATCCCAGCACTTTGGCAGGCCAAGGCAGGCAGATCAGTTGAGGTCAGGAGTTTGAGACCAGCCTGGCCAACATGGTGAAACCTTATCTCTATTAAAAATACAAAAAATTAGCCAGAAGTGGTGGGTGCCTGTAATCCCAGCTCCTTGGGAGGCTGAGGCAGGAGAATCGCTTGAACCTGGGAGGTAGAGGTTGCAGCGAGCTGAGATCGTGTCACTGCACTCCAGCCTGGGTAACAAAGCAAGACTCCATCTCAGAAAAAAAATCAAATGTCTAGAGATGTACAATAAACAACATTGCCATTTGCTCTGCTCCCCTCTCTGTCCAGTACTCCTGTCTGGCTCCCCAGGGGCAATCATCCTTTCCAGCTCTTTCAGTGCTTTCTTCTGTATTTTGTTCTGCAGTTATCACATGATTATAGTGGCTTTTTCTTAATGCAACCATTGATCTGTTTTGGAGAAGATAGAATTTAGTTCTCATGCCACTCACCCTCAGTACCAATGACTCCTTCTCCCAACCAGTAGTTAATATTTACAATATTATTATATAGATGTGATAAACTGCAGAACTAAATAGTGCACCAACATTTTCTTTCTTTGTTTTCATCAGTGCTGTCATCTACCTATAAATAATCTTCCCCAGTTGCTTTCAATCACCTGACAACCTTTTGGCTTCTTCCCTCCCCTCTCTCTTCCCCTTCCCTCACGTCCTCTCCCCTTCCTCCCTCTCTCTGTCTCTCTTTCTTTCGTTCACCTTCTGCACTTTCTCCCTCCCTCTCTGCCTCCTTTTTTCTTTCTCTCTCTTTCTTTCATACCCAAGAAAGGATACAGAGAAAATAAAATTTTTGAGTCTATGCATTGAGTCCATGTGTGTGTGAAAATGTATTTTTGCCCCAAGATTGATCAATAGTTTGAAAACCACTGCCTCGGCATAAGGAAAGTATTGCTCCATTGTCTTCTAGAATCTTGTGGATAAGTGACCTGGAGCAGAGACAGGCCCAGCATCCAGTCAGCACTGTCACCAGACATGCAAATGAAGCCACCATAGAGCATCCAGCCAGCATCCTGCCTGACTGGTGGGGTCAGCAGAACAGCCCAGAAAAGTCCACCCCTGATTGCTGACCATGGAGTAACCAAATAAAATGGTGATTGTTTTTAAGACGTTACAAATTTGAGGTTGTTTGTTACACAGCACAAGATAACAGATACAGAATTCAACACTGAAGTGTAGACTGTGTTTTCAGTCTGATATATTTCCTGTAGCTCATCACCCACCCTTTGTCTTTCTTACTGTGGCTCCTTTGGTTAATTCCTTCAGAGAAGAAACTTCCTGTCTCTTGCCTGGCGTGGTGACACAGGTTCACCAGGGTGCATTAGTTAATCATTAGCTTCAGGCCAGGCACAATGACTCAACCTCGCAATCCCAGTGCTTTGGGAGGCTGAGGTGGGACAATCACTTGAGCCCAGGAGTTCAACACCAGCCTGGGCAACAAAGTGAGACCCTGTCACTACAAAAAATTGTCTAGGCCAGGCGCGGTGGCTTGTGCCTGTAATCCCAGCACTTTGGGAGACTGAGGTGGGTGGATCACTTGAGGTCAGGAACTCGAGACCAGCCTGTCCAACATGGTGAAATTCTGTCTCTACTGAAATACAAAAATTAGCTGGGTATGGTGGCGGGCACCTGTAGTCCCTTAGTAGCTACTCAGGAGGCTACTGAGGAGACTGAGGCATAAGAATTGTTTGAACCTGGGAGGCAGAAGTTGTAGTGAGCCAAGAATCGTGCCACTGGGTGACAGAATGAAACTGTGTCTCACAATAACAACAACAATAATAATTTTTAAAAATTAGCCAGGTATGATGGTGTGAGCCTGTAGTCCCAGCTACTTAGAAGGCTGAGGCAAGGGGATCACGAAAGCCCAGGAGTTGGAGGCTGCAGTGGGCTATGATTCGCCACTGCACAGCAGCCTGGGCAACAGAGCAAGACTCTGTCTCTAAAAAAAATTTTTGTTTTTTTTTTTTT
>NW_012109341.1:22135-23766 GCF_000951045.1 Mandrillus leucophaeus | reverse complement strand
TTTTTTTTTTTTTGTATTTTTAGTAGAGACGGGGTTTCACCATGTTGGCCAGGCTGGTCTCAAACTCCTGACCTCAAGAGGTTCACCTGCCTCAGCCTCCCAAAGTGCTGGGATTATACGTGTGAGCCACCACGCCTGGCCACCTTACAGAATTTAGAATCAACTGAAAAATAAGACACACAGGACAGAATGATGGAGATGAAAATATTCATTTTATTATTTATTAAGGAAGCTAATTGTAAGATGTGGCATTTAGAATTGCCAGGAGGTGGGGAAAGGGGAACTTACTAACACTTTACCTTTGAATTAAACCAATTTTCTCACCCAGGCTCAGGCAGAGGTGAATCTACAGGCCTTTCCCACGAGAATGGAGCCTGTCATGAGGTTCCCCAGCTGACCCATGGGTGGGCGAGCTCCAGAGCTCAGCATGCTCTGTTTCTCCTCCCAGACTTGACAATCAGATGCCATGGAGGCCCAGATGTGACAACCGTGGATGCTCTGCGTGGTTGAAGGTCCCACTCTAACATCCTAGTAAGGTCGGGTGCAGCGGCTCATGCCTGTAATCCCAATACTTTGGGAGGCTGAGAAAGGCGGATCACTTGAGGAGTTCAAGACCAGCCTGGCCAACATGGAGAAACCTCATCTCTACTAAAAATACAAAAATTAGACAGGCATGGTGGTGCACGCCTGTAATCTCGGCTACTTGGGAGGCTGAGGCAGGAGAATTGCTTGAACCCAGGAGGTGGAGGTTGCAGTGAGCCAAGATCGCGCCACTGCACTCCAGCCTGGGCAACAGAGCAAGACTCTGTCTCTAAAAAAAATTTTTGTTTTTTTTTTTTTGAGATGGAATTTTGCTCTTGTCTCCCAGGCTGGAATACAATGGCATGATCTTGGCTCACTACAACCTCTGCCTCCCAGATTCAAGTGATTCTCCTGCCTCAGTCTCCTGGGTAGCTGGGGTTACAGGCACACAGCACCACATTAAGCTAATTTTTGTATTTTTAGTAGAGACGGGGTTTCACCATGTTGGCAGGCTGGTCTTGAACTTCTGACCTCAAGTGATCCACCCACCTTAGCCTCTCAAAGCGCTAGGATTACAGGTGTGAGCCACCATGCCCGGCCTAGGAAATATTTTTTTAGTTAAAAACAAATCACTAGCTTCAGCTTCAAGTCATTGGTGTGCCGTATTAGCAGAGTGAATCATCCTCTGCAGGCCCTGGTTAACATATGGCCTGTGAGGACAGCATAAATTATGCTGCCATGAAGTAAAATTACGCCTTCTCATTTGGCTCAGGTTAATTACCTAGGACCCAGAGGGGCTCTGGAACCTGCCTGTTGGTGCTGAGATTGTAGTTTTGCATTTTTCACTTCGTTGGAGTCTTAGGAAGTCAGTAAATAACATCCCTTTCTTCCCTTACAGAATGTATTTATTTATTATTTATTTACTTTATTTATTTACTTATTTATTTTTTGAGGCCGAGCCTTGCTCTATTGGAGTACAGTGGTGCCACCTCAGCTCAGTGCCACCTCCGCCTCCCAGGTTCCAGTGATTCTTGCACCTCGGCCTCCCAAGTAGCTGGGATTACAGGCGAGCGCCACCACGTCCGGCTCTTTTTTTTTTTTTTTTTTTT
>NW_012109341.1:9688-21765 GCF_000951045.1 Mandrillus leucophaeus | reverse complement strand
CATCTCTACTAAAAATACAAAAATTAGACAGGCATGGTGGTGCACGCCTGTAATCTCGGCTACTCAGGAGGCTAAGACACGAGGGTTGTGTGAGCTTGGGAAGCGAAGGTTGCGGTGAGCCAAGATTGCCACTGCACTCTAGCCTGGACAACAGAGCAAGACTCTGTCTCATAAAATAAAAAACAAACAAAAAACATCATAATAGGAACTGCAGGTGACTTCCCAAAATAGGCATTTTCTTTCTTTCTTTTTTCTTATATAATCCTCATTATTTTGGAGGCATTTTCTTTTTTTTAAAAAAAATATGTTTTTTCAGAGTCGGTTCCCTCTTGTCACTCAGGCTGGAGTGTCGTGGCATGATCATGGCTCACTGCAGCTTCCAACTCCTAGGCCCAAGCAATCCTCTCCCCTTACCCTCCCAACGTGCTGAGATTACAGGTGTGAGCCACTGCACCCAGCCCTACATAGGCCTTCTCCATTCATCACCTCACTGACTCATCATATAGCCTGAGAAATAGGAGTTATTTATCTCCATTTAGTAGAGAGAGAGATGCAGAAGCTTCCAGGGACATAGCTGAGGGTCCCAAGATGAGAGGATTAAGATCCACAGCCCACTCCTCGGATCACTGAATTGTGCTGCCTTGGGATTCACTGACCTCACAGTAATCACAGTTACTAGAGCAGGACAGACGCATGGGAGTTGAAGGATCAAGGTGTCTGGAAGGAAGGACTTATAGAAAGGCTGCAGAGCCACCCAGATACAAGAATAAAGGGCAGGCCAGGTGCGGTGGCTCATGCCTGTAATCTTAGAACTTTGGGAGACCGAAGCGCATGTATCCCTTGAGGTCAGGAGTTCTAGACCAGCCTGGCCAACATGGTGAAACCCTGTCTCTACTAAAAATACAAAAATTAGCCACGTGTGGTGGCATGGGCCTATAATCCCAGCTACTTGGGAGGCTGAGGAAGAGAATCACTTGAACCCAGGAGGTAGAGGTTGGAATGAACCAAGATCACGCCACTGCACTCCAGCCTGGGCGACAGAGTGAGACTCTGTCTCAAAAGAAAAAAAAAAAAAGGAAAAGGTTGGAGACTCAGAGACTCGGTCTTACTGAAGGTCATTAAGCCCCAGCTTCCTTGTCCTCGGGAGTGACCTGGTCCTTGCATTTCACAACTGCATGAAGTATTTGTGGGACACGTTGTGTGTCAAGGCAGGAAGGTCACTTCCCAAATATCCACGACTGTGGGGAAAGGGAATGAGGTTATCATTGCAGGCTGCCTTGGAACCAGGTGAGAACCTTGAGGTTAGCTGGTGGAGGGAAGAAGCTGTCACCCTTCTTTCCCTTCGAGTTTATCGTCCCTGGTAGCCAACGAGGACATTTGTTTGTTCGTTTGTTGTTTTTCTCAGTTATGTTAACTTTATTTAATAGGCTGAAACGGTCTTAAAAATTTTTCTCTTCATCATCAGATGTTTGCAAAACTTTTGGCCTTTGAGCTTAAACCTGGAGCTTTACTCCACCTATAATATGATTTTCCTGCTGTAGTGCATTCTGAAGTTCTGAAGAAAACTAAACCCAACCCAAACCTCTGTGAAAGCCAGTCTCCTTGTCTTGAAGCCGTGGTCCAAGGAATTTTTCTCACAGAAACAACTGGCCGACTGATACTTCCACACAGTGCCATGGCACCTCTCCCTGCTAAGGCCGCCATCTTTAGACTTTTTTTTTTTTTTTTTTTTTCCCCTGAGACAGAGTCTCGCTCTGTTGCCCAGGCTGGAGTGCAGAGGCACGATTTCAGCTCATGGCAACCTCTACCTCCCAGGTTCAAGTGATTCTCCTGTCTCAGCCTCCTGACGAGTGGGACTACAGGTGCCCGCCACCACGCTCAGCTAATTTTTTTGTATTTTTAGTGGAGACGAGGTTTCACCATGTTGGCCAGGCTGGTCTCGAACTCCTGGCCTCATGTGATCCGCCCGCCTGGACCTCCCAATGTGCTGGAATCACAGGCGTGAGCCCCCAGGCCTGGCCACCAATGGGAAAATTTGGTTAGAAAATTGTGTCCACTTCTGGCCCTGTTCCTGCCCCTGGTCCCCCAACATTCTGTATGAAAACAGTGAGAAAATCTTGTTCCTTCTGTTAAAATAATTAAATGACAGGCCATTAGCCTGGAATCCTACATAAGCAAAGGGAAACTTAACTCAGAATTTAAAGGAAAAGGAAGCTTAAACTCTGCCCAGCACAGGCAGCTACCTGGGCATTGGTTTCTTCCCATTAATCTCCCACTGGGCTAGGCCAAGTAAAGCAATGGCTCAAACTTGAACCAATCACAGAGTTTCTTTGCTCTGCCTCTTCATTCACCCTATAAAAGCCTCACCTTCATGCCCCTACCTGATTCATCCTTGCCTGCTCAGATAAACTCTACTTCTTTTCCCGTTTAGAGAACAAAAAGTGCAGCTCACTGGCAGCGCTCATTTAATTTTACATAAACACACTCTTGGAGGCTGAAGCAAATCTGACTGATTTTCAATGTAATAAGAAGATATAAAAACTGTTCCTGGAGTTCTTTCTAAACATAGCTAGCATCAGCATCCTCCAAATCATCAGAATGGTCTTTTTTTTGAAAAATCAAATTCATCAAATGAATCTGTGGCCAACAAGTATTCAAGAACAATGCTAACATCATGCGTAGGAATGTTTTGTTTTCTAGGATTTCACATTTTCAGTGATTGAGAATGACTATATTTTGTCAATGGAAATACCACTACTGAAAACAGAATGCTCTAAGTAGAATGATGGCTTTTGTTTCCAAAATCTATATCATAGAGCAATGCAAAAATGATTTTAAAAAGCGCCAGGTGCGGTGGCTCACGCCTGCAATCCCAGCATTTTGGAAGGCCGAGGCGGGTGGATCACGAGGTCAGGAGTTCAAGACCAGCCTGGCCAAGATGGTGAAACTCCATCTCTACTAAAAATACAAAAAATTAGCCAGGCGTGGTGACAGGCGCTTGTAATCCCAGCTACTCGGTAGGCTGAGGCAGAGAATTGCTTGAACCTGGGAGGCAGAGGTTGCAGTGAGTGGAGATCGAGCCACTGCACTCCAGCCTCGGTGACAAAGCAAGACTCTGTCTCAAAAAAAAAAAAAAAAAAAAAAAGCGAGATCTTTTGTGGCAAAATTATCTCAGGGTAAACACTGTGGCTGCAAGTGCCACTGGCAAGTATTTTGGGGGGCAAGCAGGAAATGGGTTGAAATTTTAACATGACCAAGCTTATTTTATGACACTTCTTTGATCTTCCTATCACTCTCATTCTTACGCCCCAAGGAAAAAAGGAAAGTAAGTATTAAGAATCTGTATGTGGTGGATGGAAGACATTATCAAGAGATATTTTTAGACAAAGCAAGAAGTGTGGGCAGAAGCAGGCCTGGCTGTTGGTGGCCCAAGCTAAGCTGAGGAATGTTGGCTGTGATCACTAACTTCCTGCTCCCCACCCCTCCATATGTTTTCATGTGACAGCCAGTCCAAGATGGGTGCTATGATTGGAATATCTGTCCCCTCCAAAACTCAGGTTAAAATCTAGTCCCCAATTCAACAGTGTTAAGAGGCGGGGCCTTTAAGAGGTGATTGAGACTGGGCGTGCTGGCTCACACCTGTAATCCCAACATTTTGAGAGGCTGAGGCAGGCAGATCATAAGGTTAGGAGATCGAGACCAGCCTGGCCAACATGGTAAAAACCCATCTCTACTAAAAATACAAAAATTAACCAGCCATGGTGGCAGGCGCCTGTAGTTTCAGCTACTCGAGAGGCTGAGGCAGGAGAATTGTTTGAACTCCAGAGTCAGAGGTTGCAGTAAGCCAAGGTTTCACCACTGCACTCCAACCTGGGCAACAGAGCAAAACATCATCTCAAAATAAATAAATAAATACATAAATAAATACGAGGTGATTGGGTCATGAAGACTGCACCCACAAATGGATTAATCCATACATGAATGAATGGATCAATGGGTTATCGTGGGTATAGAACTTCATAAGAACTTCATAAGAACATAAGGAGACCTGAGCTATCACGCTTACCCCCTCACTTTGTGATGACCTGTGCCACCTTGGGACTCTACAGAGTCCCCAGTGGCAAGAAGGCCCTCACCAGATGTGTCTCCTCAACTTGGGACTTCCCAGCCTCCATGGTTGTAAGAAATAAATTTATTTTCTTATAAATTACCCAGTTTCAGGTATTAAAATGCAACAGAAAATGAACTAAGACAATGGGCATGCTTCCTTCTCCCTCGAAGTCTGGTGAGATGGCTTTAGTGGAACCCTCAGAGAGCTAGGTAGGAGTTCTCTGCAACTGGAAGCATGAAGGTCTGCTAGCTGACTTGTTGTCCGAGAAGAAAAGGTTGTATTTAAGAAATAAACAGCCGGGCGCAGTGGCTCACACCTATACTCCCTGCACTTTGGGAGGCTGAGGAAGGTGGATCACCTGAGGTCAGGAGTTCAAGACCAGCCTGGTCAACATGGTGAAACCCCGTCTCTATTAAAAATACAAAAAATAGCTGGGTGTGGTGGTGGGCACCTGTAATCCTAGCTTCTTGGGAGGCTGAGGCCGGAGAATAGCTTGAGCCCGGGGAGATGAAAGTTGCAGTGAGCCTAGATCGTACCACTGCACTTTAGCCTGGGCAACAGAGTGAGACTCCATCTCAAAAAACAAAACAAAGCAAAACAAAAACACCTCACTATTATTCTGGTCACTCTTATATTTTTAAAGAAAGTTTTATTTTTGTAGTCAATATAAAGTATACTAATGAGATATTTTGCATTCCTTTTTCATACAAAGGCTTCAAAATTCAGTGTGAATTTTGCATTTACACCACATCTCAATTCAGATGCTAAATGATCACTGGAAATACTTTACTTGTTTTGTGATCACTGTAAGCATAAATCTCATGGATTAAAGAAGGCCACACAAGTTTTGCCATTCTTCCACTGGAGAGGTGGAATTATACATATATATAATTTTTGTGTGTGACATAGTCTCTGTCTGCCACCCAGGCTGGAGTACAAAGGCACAATCTCTTGAATCCCAGGTTCAAGCAATTCTCCTGCCTCAGCCTCCTGAGTAGCTGCGACTACAGGCTTGTACCACCATGCCCAGCTAATTTTTGTATTTTTTGTAGAGACAGGTGATCTTGCTTGGTTGGCCAGGCTGGTCTCGAACTCCTGATCTCAGGTGATCTGCCCTACTCAGTCTCCCAAAGTGCAAGGATTATGGGTGTGAGCCACCATGCCAGGGCTCTACAAAATATATATTTCTAAAATTTAGCTGGATATGGTGATGTGTGCCTGTAGTCCCAGCTACTCAGGAGGCTGAGGTGGAAGAAATCACATCACTTGAGCCTAGAAAGTCGAGGCTGCAGTGAACCATGATCATGCCACTGCACTCCAGCTTGGGTGACAGACCAAGATCTTGTCTCAATAAATAAATAAATAAATAAATAAATAAATAAATAAGGGCGTAAAGCTGCCTGTTCAGTACAGCAGATTGTAGCCATGTGTGGCTGCTGAGCCTCTGAAATGTGGTTAAGGTGATTGAGAAATTGAATTTTTAATTTTATTTAATTAATTTTAATCTATTTAAATATGATTTTAAAATGATTAATAATTTTTAAAATAAATTCATGGGATGCAGCTTAAGTGGGGCTTAGAAGGAAGTGAAAAGAAAATGCCCCTGCGTAATTCTAATGCAGGTGATTCTCAAACCATACTTTCAAAAACCCTGACTCCAGCAAAGGGCAAATACTATGATTTTTTTTTTTTTTTTTTTGAGACGGAGTCTTGCTCTGTCGCCCAGGCTGGAGTGCAGTGGCACGATCTCGGCTCACTGCAAGCCCCTTCTCCCAGGTTCATGCCATTCTCCTGCCTCAGCCTCCTGAGTAGCTGGGACTACAGGTGCCCACCACCACGCCCGGCTAAATTTTTGTATGTTTAGTAGAGACGGGGTTTCACCGTGTTAGCCAGCGTGGTCTCGATCTCCTGACCTCGTGATCTGCCTGCCTCGGCCTCCCAAAGTGCTGGGATTACAGGCGTGAGCCACTGCGCCTGGCCAACCCCAGGCCTTCTCTTCTCCTTTCCTACCTTTCCCTCTCTTCCTCCCTTCCTGCCTTCCTTGTCTTTTCTTCCTTTTTCTCTTTCTACTTTCTTTTTCGTCTTCCTCCTCTTCTTCTCCCCTCTCTTCCTCTCTTCCTCCTTCTCTTCTACTTTTTTCTTTTTTTGAGTTGGAGTCTTGCTCCGTTGTCCAGGCTGGAGCGCAGTGGCATGATCTCGGCTCACTACAACCTCTGCTTCCCGGATTCAAGTGATTCTCCTGCCTCAGCCTCCCAAGTAGCTGGGATTACAGGCACGCACCACCACACCCAGCTAATTTTTGTGTTTTTAGTAGAGACAAGGTTTCACCATATTGGCCAGGCTGGTCTGGAACTCCTGTCCACGGGGCTCATGCCTATAATCCCTTCCACAGTGCTGGGATTATAGGCATGAGCCCCGCACCCAGCCTGTTATAGGTCATTTTAATTTTTGTATTTAATTTTTCTACCCTCTTCCCATTTTTTTCCACTGTGAACTTCTATTATTTTGTCATTAGCAAGACAATATAATGAAGCATAAAAAATTTTGAATTGATACTGGATTAGGGTGGGCACTAAATTTTCTTTAAAATATGAAAAAGAAAAGAAAAAGAAAACCTAGGCTGGGTGCAGTGGTTCATGCCTGTAATCCCAGCACTTTGGGAGCCTGAGGCAGGCAGATCACCTGAGGTCAGGAGATTGAGACCAGCCTGGGCAACATGGCAAAACCCCATCTGCACTAAAAATACAAAAATTAGCCAGGCATGGTGGTGCATGACTGTAATCCCAGCCAGTCAGGAAGCTGAAGCACAAAAATTGCTTGAACTTGGGAGGCAGAGGTTGCAGTGAGCCAAGATTGTGCCCCTGCACTCCAGCCAGGGCAACAGAGTAAGACTCTGTCTAAAACAAAACAAAACAAACAAACAAAGAAAAATAGCTGGGTATGTGGCAGGTGCCTGTAATTCCATCTACTCAGGAGGCTGAAGCACAAGAGTCGCTTGAACTCTGGAGGCAGAGGTTGCAGTGAACCAAGATTGTGCCACTGCACTCCAGCCTGGACAACAGAGTGAGACTCTGTTGCAAAAAAAAAAAAAAAAGAAGAAGAAGAAGAAGAAGAAGGAAGAAGAAAGAAGAAGAAGAAGAAGAAGAAAGAAGAAGAAGGAGAAGAAGAAGGGGAAGGGGAAGGGGAAGAAGAGGAAGAAGAGGAAGAAGAGGAAGAAGAAGAAGAAGAAGAAAAGAAGAAAGAAGGAGAAGGAGAAAAAGAAAATCTTGCATGACTCCCAGGAAGCATGTCAACTAGGAAGCTGGGTTTTGCTCAGAAGCATCCTTTGCTCAGGGGAAACACATCATCTCCTTATATCTTATCTCAATAAGGGACATGTTTCTAGGAATCCAAAGAAACATCCCAAGTGATAGTGTGTACTCAGGACAGGAAGTTCCTGTGGTTCGGGGCTGCTGAGGTCAGAGCCTAGAAAGAGAAAGGGTACTAGAGGTTAAAGAACATCCGCCTCCCAGGTCTGCGGAGCAGATAATTTTCTTATTATTCTCTGTCCTTCCCTCTCTATCTCCCACCCTCCTACCCTCTCCTGCCCCACCCTCCAACACATCTCTGGGGCCTTTCTGGTCTCCTGTCAGTTTGATCCTACGCTGCTTTTCTCTTACTGTGAAGGCCAGAGTCATTATCAGTGCTCTCTCCTGTGAAACAGAGAAGAGGAATAATCATATTTTCTACAGAAGGGTGTTGGAAGAATTAAATAGAAATGCTTGTGTGGCTGGGAACAGTGGCTCACACCTGTAATCCCAGCACTTTGGGAGGCTGAGGTGGGAGAAATGCTTGAGCCCAGGAGTTCGAGACTAGCCTGGGTAGCAAAGGAGACACCGTCTCTACAAAAAAATTTTAAAAAGAAATTAATCAGGTGTGCAGCGCATACCTGCAATCCCAGCTACTGGAGAGGCTCAGGTAGGAAGAGTACTTGAACCCATGACATCTAAGGCTACAGTGAGCTGTGATCACACCATTGCACTCCAGCCTGGGTGACAGAGCAAAACCCTGTCTTAAAATAAATAAATAAATAAAATAAACAAACAAAGAAATAAATAAAGGCCAGGCACGATGGCCCACACCTGTAATCCCAGCACTTTGGGAGGCCAAGGCGGGCAGATCACCTGAAGTCAGGAGTTCGAGACTAGCCTGGGCAACACAGCAAAACCCCGTCTGCACTAAAAATACAAAAATTAGCCGGGCGTGGTGCCACGCTCCTGTAGTTCCAGCTACTCAGGGAGGCTGAGGCAGGAGAATCGCTTGAACTTGGGAGGCAGAGGTTGCAGTGAGCCGAGATGATGCCACGCACTCCAACCTTGGTGACAGAGCAAGACTCAAAAAAAAAAAAAAAAAAATGCTTGTGAAAGTGCTTTGTAAATTGTGCGCAGACAAGCCACTGGTCCCTCCCCCTTGCAGTCATTCATTCTCTCTACAGAATCCTAGTTAGTGTGACTGTGCTCCAGCAAGTACTCCAAGCACTAGGAATCCCACGAGTCATAGATGTACTGACAAGGCACATTCTAGGGAGAAAGACAGAGAAGTAGACAGTTCCCAGGGGGTAAGTTTTGCTAGGAGGCTGGGCAGAAGAAGTCACCTCAACTGCAGATCTGATTTATACCCGCCACTTAATCGTTCTGTATGTTTAGGAGAGTTATTTCACCTTTCTGATCCTTGGGTTTCTATCTCAACAATGTGAACAAGATTTCTATTTCACAAAGTTATTGTAAGGATTAAATGAGATTTCCCGAAATCTCAGGTATTAGCATTCTCCCTCAGAATGCTTGCTCCATCTCCCTGCAGCCTCTACAATTGATTAACATTGCCACCTACTTTTGCTTCATCCTGAGTAATATGTGTGAATCGTGGAGTTAGTGTGCAAGTCCTATTGTTTTCCTAATAAACAGTAAAGCAAATGCTTAGCTGTTAGCATTTTAACAGTTCAATAGGGTCCCACCTAGAAATAGCTCGTGTGCCCCACGGGTATAAGTACTGAGATCCATAATTAAAGCACGATCCCATTGCATGGCTTGGTGTTGGTAAGGCTTAAACACACACAATTTTATTGATTCTAAGAAGTAAGAATGGAGTAGATGAGAGGACTCAATGCTTAGAAGGAGGGACGAGGGGAGGGAAGAAAGAAAGACTTCCATCGGGGGTTGGGAGGTGGCGTCGGAGGATAGCCCTGGAGCCTGCAGATCACCAGCCAAGTAGAAAGCGGTTGAGGACTGAAATGGGGGAAAAGGAAGTGCTTTTTAAGGAAAGAACAAAGATCAACTGGGCTTGGTGGCTCAGGCCTGTAATCCCAGCACTTTGGGTGAAGGATGAGCCTGGGGCTATAGATAAGCTGAGGTCTGATGAAGAAGGGCTTGCATGCTGTCTGGGAAATTTGGACTTGATCCTGATGGATATGGTGAAATTCAGCAGGCGTTTGAGGCCTGAATGCCACGTGTTCCAATTATAGCCTAAGAAGATCTCAGGAAAATTATTTAGAGTTGGTCAGCACAAGAGGTACGCAAGGATGCGTGTACCAAGGTTTCGAGCCTGATGCATTTGTAAAAATACCTCTTGTGCTTCTGATTCTCACTTCTTTGTGTTTTTCCTCTTTGTTCTTTAACAGAGGCTTTCAAATAAATCAGTCCGTATGGAGGTATACATTTATTTCAGCAGAAATAAGCAGTATGTTTCTGATATAAGCAACTACTATCTTAAACAGCCACAGCTCTTTGAGAAATCAGAGGCTGATGAAAGTCAGAAATCTAGGATCTGTCTTCAGTTCCTTTTGCTGCCCCACCCTCCTGGGGGAGACCAGGGTCAACAGGCCTATCCCCTGCCCCTCTCTTTTTTATTTTTATTTTTTCTATTTTGAGACGGAGTCTCACTCTGTCACCCAGGCTGGAGTGCAGTGGCGCGATCTCAGCTTACTGCAATCTCTGCCTCCCAGGTTCAAGTGATTCTCCTGCCTCAGTCTCCCGAGTAGCTGAGATTAGAGGTGCGCACTACCACACCTGGCTAATTTTTGTGTTTTTTTAGAGATGGGGTTTCGCCATGTTGGCCACGCTGATCTCAAACTTCTGACCTCAAGTGGTCCTCCTGCACTGGCCTCCCAAAGTGCTGGGATTACAGGTGTGTGCCACCGTACTCGGCCTCAACTGCCCCTTTCAATACCCATCAGTTCTAGTCCTTCCTCGCTGCTCACTACTCCTGCAGTTCCTACCCTCATTGTCTCTTATCTCAATGCTTTGTAATGGTCTATGAACCAGTCTCAATGCTGGTTTTATCTCAGTTCCTCGACTTAGTAGCTAAGAATTCTGAGTAGGTAAAGGATCCTAAGCAAATCCTTCAATCCTACTGTCTCAGTTTCCTTGTCTGTCAAATAGAGATAATAAATGAATATATCTGCCTCATGGGTTATTGTGGGGATTATGTGAGCTACTGAGTTGAAACACTTATTATACTACATGGCACACAGTAGAAGTTCAGTAAAGGCTTAGTATTAATATTATCACTCCACTCCCACCTCCCATTTTGTTCATTAGAATGCCTAAAAAAATCAAATAAAATAATTGCCAGGCATGGTGGCTCATACCTGTAAATCCCAGTGCTCTGAGAGCCCAAGGCAGGCTTCCCTGAGGCCGGGAGTTTGAGACCAGCCTGGACAACACAGCAATAACCTGTCTCTATAAGAAATAAAATAAAAAATTTTTAAAAAAGCTGGGTGTGGTAGCATGAGCCTGTAGTCCCAGCTACATGGGAGGCTGAGGCAGGAAGATTACTGAGCCCAGTTCGAGGCTGCAGTTAGCTATAATTGTGCGACTGCACTACAACCTGGGTGACAGAGCAAGACCCTGTGTCTGGAAAAAAAAAAGAAAAAAATAGAACCAGTAAGCCAGTTGTATTATTAATTGGGCATGTGGGGGCTCGCACCGTAATCCCAACTCTTTGGGAAGTCGAGGCCAGAGGATCACTTGAATCTAAAAGTTTGAGACCAGTCTGGGCAACATGATGAGACCCTACCTCTACCAAAAGAAAACAAAATTTAAGGCCTTAAAACAACAACGATCATTGAATATTATTATCTCTCAGGGCTCTGAAAGTTGACTGGGCTTAGCTTGGTTGTTCTGTCAGGGTCTCAAGAAGTTTCCAGTCAGAAGGTGGCTGGGATTGGAGTCAGTGAGTAGGCGAGTCAGTCTTGCTTACTCACATGTCTTGTAGCTGATGTTGGCTGCTGACCTCCTAGGACCTTCGCTGAGGCTGTTATTCAGAAGTGCATGTGGCCTCTCCTTCTGGCCTGGACTTCTTCACTGCATGGTGCCTGGGTTTCAACAGACAGTGTCCCAAGAAAGAGAGTCAGATGGAAGTTGTATCACCTTTTATGACCTAGCCTCAGAAGTCACACAATGCCTTTTCTATTACTTTTGAAGACTGAGTTCTGATTTTTTATCTTGCCCAAATTCCTACCTAAGGGGTCTAAGGAGTCATGCCTTATAAACCATAAATTCTCATCAGAAGGGTTATTTGACCCTATATATCGTGACTTAGTTTTCAATCTGACTCTGGCATAACATTATGACACAAGGAAAAATATTTAACCCCAAAATATATTTCCATGCCATACCTTGCAATTGCCCTGCAAAGTCTCTTGGGGGAAAAATCCACATTCCATAGAGAATCACCTTTCCCCTTTGTTTTTCTTCCTTTCTTTCCAGATCCAGGCGATAATCAACTAAGAGCCAGGCACCCTTTTAGGTCCCATAAGAAATATTTTATGGCTGGGCACAGTGGCTCACTCCTGTAAGCAGACTTCAGAGAGAAAGCAGGTTGTAAAAACGTTTCTTTTGCCAGGTGCAGTGGCTCATGCCAGTAATCCAAGCACTTTGGGAGGTTGAGGTGGGTAGATCACAAAATCAGGAGTTTGAGACCAGCCTGG
>NW_012109341.1:6625-8068 GCF_000951045.1 Mandrillus leucophaeus | reverse complement strand
TCTGCCCACCTCAGCCTCCCAAAGTGCTGGGATTACAGATGTGAGCCACCACGCCCCGCCTTCATCGACACTTTCTATTCACTGGTGGGTAAATCACTAAAGCCAGCCCTTATTCAAGGGGAGTGGAAGTAAACTCTACTGCTTGATACAAGACTATCAACAAATTTGCAAATATGTTTTAAAACCACCCACGTTCACCCTCTGGTCACAATTTATTTACATTCCTCCCATATGCAAAATACACTCATGTCCTTTCAAGACCTCCGTAAGACTCTTGTACTACAACATCAGGCCGAGGTATATAGTTCAGGATCTTGTTAACTAAACCGGGACCAGGTGTGGATGCAGCTCCTTGGGTGTGATTTCTTGGGTGTAGCTCCTTGTGTATCACTCCTCTCAATCTGAAGTCCTGTGAGCTAAAAAAACAAGTTGTCTGCCCTTTACACACCCAACATACAATAACACAGGCATAAATTTATTTTATTTTATTTGTTGAGATGGAGTCTGACTCTGTCACCCAGGCCAGAGTGCAATGGTATGGTCTCGGTTCCCTGCAACCTCCGCCTCCCAGGTTTAAGTGATTCTCCCGCCTCAGCCTCCCGACTAGCTGGGACTACAGGCACGTGCCACCACACCTGGCTAATTTTTGTATTTTTAGTGGAAACTGGGTTTCACTATGTTGACCCAGGCTGGTCTTGAACTCTTGACCTCGTGATCCGCCTGCCTCGGCCTCCGAAAGTGCCGAGATTACAGGCGTGAGCCACTGCGCCCAGCCAACACAGGCATAAATTAATAGATCCTCCCTTTGGAAATGAAGAAAACAGGAAGCACACACAGTCACTGATCCATAGTAACTCTGAAATTCAGCTGGTTTCATGCTGCCAATTTGTTGATCAGGGTGCAATCCCCCTGCTTGGGTGTAATTCTCCATAGGTCTTGGCTCCACTTTCTGAACTCATGCTTCTGTCCTCTGAATTAGTTTGCCTTTCCTTTTTCTTTTTTCTTTTCGAGATCGAGTCTCACTCTGTTGCCCAAGGTATAGTGCAGTGGTGTGATCTCGGCTCACTGCAATCTCTGCCTCCCGGTTCACACGATTTTTGTGCCTCAGCCTCCTGAGTAGCTGGGACTACAGGCTATGCCCAGCTAATTTTTGTATTTTCAGTAGAGACAGGGTTTCACCATGTTGGCCAGGCTGGTCTCAAACTCCTGACCTCAGGCGATCCGCCTGCCTCAGCCTCCCAAAGTGCTGGGATTACAGGCCTGAGCCACCATGCCTGGACTAGTTTTTCTTTTCTATAAAACACAGCTTTGGGTTGAGAGCAGTGGCTCACACCTGTAATCCCAACACTTTGTGAGGCTGAAGTGGGAGGATCACATAAGGCCAAGAGTTCGAGGCTGCAGTGAGCTATGATAGTGCCATGATCTCCATTCTGGGCTATAGCA
>NW_012109341.1:0-1400 GCF_000951045.1 Mandrillus leucophaeus | reverse complement strand
TGGGCTCAAGTGGTTCTCCCACCTCAGCCTCCCAAGTAGCTGGGACCACAAGTGTGTGCCACCGTGCCTGGCTAATTTTTTTTTTTTTTTTAGATGGAATCTTGCTCTGTCGCCCAGGATGGAGTGCAGTGGCCCGATCTCAGTTCAATGCAACCTTCGCTTCCCAGGTTCAAGTGATTCTCCTGCCTCAGGTTCCTGAGTAGCTGGGATTACAGGCACATGCCACCACACCCAGCTAATTTTTGTATTTTCAGTAGAGATGGGGGTTTCACCATGTTGGTCGGGCTGGTCTCAAACTCCTGACCCCGTGATTCACCCACCTCGGCCTCCCAAAGTGCTGAGATTATGGGCATGAGCCACAGCACCCAGCCTATCTAGTTTTAAAACATCTCCATTACTCCAAAGTAAAACCCCTTACCCATTAAGCAGTTTCTCCTTGTTACACACTTCCCGGTCCTCACCCACTGGCAACCACCAATCCATGTCTATCTCTATG
Organism: Mandrillus leucophaeus; assembly: GCF_000951045.1. Lineage (NCBI taxonomy): Eukaryota > Metazoa > Chordata > Mammalia > Primates > Cercopithecidae > Mandrillus > Mandrillus leucophaeus. The sequence goes on along the minus strand of NW_012109341.1, from coordinate 904 downwards.
GGTTTATCTATTCTGGATATTGCATGTAAATGAAGTCAAACAATATATGACTTTTTGTTTCTGACTTTTTTCACTTAGTATGATGTGCCTGTGTTTTTGTTGTTGTGGTGGTTTTTTGAGACAGAGTCTCACTGTCACCCAGGCTGGAGTGCAGTGGCACGATCTCGATTCACTGCAACACCCACCTCCCGGTTCAAGCAATTCTTCTGCCTCAGCCTCTGGAGTCGCGGGGACTACGGGCCCCTGCCACCATGCCCAGCTAACTTAGTGTAATGTTTTTATCTGTATTTGGATAAAAACATTATATTAAGACATACAACCCAATAAAAACATTATATTAAGTGAAAAAAGTTTAATGTTCACCTGGTATCATGTGTTTATCCACATTGCAGCCTGTATCAGTACTTTTTTTTTGGCTGAATCATAGCTCCATTGTATGCATATACAACAACTTGTTGAGCCATTCATGGGTTGAGGAACATTTGGGCTCTTCACACCTTTTGGTTATTGTGAGTCGTGCTGCTATGAACATCCATGTTCATGTACTCGTCAGAGTGCCTGTTTTCAATTATTTGGGGTATAGATCTAAAAGTGGAATTGCGAGGGTCGCGCATGGTGACTCATGCCTATAATTCCAGCACTTTGGGAGGCCAAGGTGGGCAGATCACCTGAGGTTAGGGATTCGAGACCAGCCTGGGCAACAAGGTGAAACCCCTGTCTCTACTAAAAAGAAAAAAATACAAAAATTAGCCAGGCCTGGGGGAGTGCGCCTGTAAGCCCAGTTACATGGGAGGCCGAGGCAGGAGAATCACTTGAACCTGGGAGGCAAAGGTTGCAGTGAGCCAAAATTGCACCACTGCACTCCAGTCTGGGCGACAGAGTGAGACTTCGTCTCAAAATAAAT
>NW_012109340.1:0-1084 GCF_000951045.1 Mandrillus leucophaeus | reverse complement strand
TCCCCTTTCCCCTTTCCTTTCCTTTTCCCTTTCCTTTCCCCTTTCCTTTCCTGTCTCGCTCTGTCTCCCAGGCTAGAGTGCAATGCTGTGATCTCAGCTCGCTGCAACCTCTGCCTCCCAGACTCAAGCGATTCTGCTTCAGCCTCCTGGGTAGTGGGGTTTACAGGCGTCCACCACCACGCCCAGCTAATTTTCGTATTTTTAGTAGAGACAGTGTTTTGCCATGTTGGCCAGGATGGTCTGGAACTCCTGACCTCAGGTGATCTGTCTGCTTCGACCTCCCAAAGTACTGGGATTAAGGCGTGAACCACCATGCCTAGCCATTTTTTTTTTTTTTTCGAGACAGGGTCTCACTCTCACCCAGGTTGGAGTACAGTGGCGCAGTCTCAGCTCACTGCAACCTCTCCTAGGTTCAAGCGATTCTCATGCCTCAGCCTCCTGAATAGCTGGGATTACACGCCTGTGCCACCACACCCAGCTAATTTTTGTATTTTTAGTAGAGATGAGGTTTCACCATGTTGGCCAGGCTGGTCTGGAACTCCTGACCTCAGATGGTCCACCTGCCTCAGCCTCCCAAAGTGCTGGAATTTGGTTTTACGCTGGCATGAGCCAGCGTGCCCAGTGAGTCAGACAATTTTGATTGCTACTTTGCCTCTGCTGTCCATTATGTTAACTATGCCCACCTCTCCTTTGGCATTTGAGTGGCTACTTGGTCCTTGCCTCCTTAAGATCCAATTATTCCCATTGCATTTAAGTTTTTCAGCTGAGTGACTGGTGTGCACTGTAAGATCTAGCATACAGAGAATATCAGTCACAGAGCTCTTCAAGGATGTAGGTGCTTCCTTCACAAATCTATTTCACAAGTGAGGACTAAGCTCTGATTTTTTTTTTTTTTTTTTTTTTTTTGAGATGGAGTCTCGCTCTGTTGCCCAGGTTGGAGTGCAGTGGCACCATCTCGGCTCACTGCAACCTCCGCCTCCCGGGTTCAAGTGATTCTTCTGCCTCAGCCTCCCGAGTAGCTGGGATTACAGGTGACTGACACTGTGCCCAGCTAATTTTTGTATTTTTAGTACAGATGGGGTTT
>NW_012109339.1:0-1644 GCF_000951045.1 Mandrillus leucophaeus | reverse complement strand
CTAGGAGGTGTGCCCACCCCCCACCCCGACCCCCCCGCCTTTTTAATGGCTATATGATATCATTTATTTGTTTGGGCAAAACACGTTTCTTTCTGAGCTCTTCTTTACTCACAGTAAAATGGCAACAATAACACTTATGTGGTAGTATGTTACAAACATCAAACAAGAGAACTTAAGTAAAAGGCCCAGAAGAGTGTCTACAATGCAGTAGGTACTCTGAATTTAATTCTCTGTTCTTCTCTCCTCTGGCAAAAAAAAAAAAAAAAAAAAAAAATACAGACAGATCATCATCAACTCTTTTTAGTCTTAGGGAGTTTCAAGGGGTCTAGCCATGGGACTGCAGAGAACCAAGTCTACCATTCTGTTAGCAACTGTCCAAAGAAGAAAAGACTACTTTAGCAAGCATCTCTCTCTTGAGGCCTGCTATTATTTTCAGGCTCTTAGGAGCTGGAGGGACCAGCTGGGTTATCTGTTTTGAACTGCTCTGTGCTAACCAGTAACCACCTAATGATTTCACTTCTTGGATGGATTTTCCTAACAAGCAAAGAAGGTAGGTCCACTGCTTGGTAGTATATGAACTGCTTGGCAATGAAAACTCCCACCTTAAAAATTGGTGTTATGCATAAGTCTTAGTGCATTTAGTTGGTGTGAACCATTCTCCACTGATGAGGCCCACTCTAGGCATCATTACAAAGTCAATTTGGGGACCTGGAAAACGGAGGACCAGGTCCTGATCCCTAGGGTCAAAACTTTATCTCTGTTCTGTCTCTATTCATCTGCCAGCTGATCTGTTGCAATAGTCTCCTAACTAGTCTCCTTTCTTCCCACCCAGTCTACTCTTCCTTCTCCTAACTAGTCTCCTTTCTTCCCACCCAGTCTACTCTTCCTTCTCCTAACTAGTCTCCTTTCTTCCCACCCAGTCTACTCTCCCTTGTCAGGAACTCCCAATTTCTAAAACATAAAGGCTGAACTGCCCAATAGGATTTTTAAGGCTAACATTTTCTCTCAATCTATCTACTTATCTTAATTGATTCTCATGACCGTCCTGTGAAATTGTAGAGGAAGTTCTTGGGGGCCAGATGAGTCTCAGAATTTAGGATTTTTCAGACTTTAGAACAACCATGGAGTGCGTGGATTATGTGACATTACAGTCTCTTTGGGAAACACCTCATAATCAAAGATGTTGATATTTCTGTAGCCTAATGTATACATGGGGTCTCTAAGAAGAAATAAAGACAATTTAAAAAAACAGGCTGGGCACAGCAATTTGGAAGACCGAAGCAGATGGATCACCTGAGGTCAGGAGTTCAAGACCAACCTGGTCAACATGGTGAAACCCTGTCTCTACTAAAAACACATAAAAACTTAGCCGGGTGTGGTGGCACGTGCCTGTAGTCCCAGCTACTCAGAAGGCTGAGATAGGAGAATCGCTTGAACCCGAAAGGCAGAGGTTGCAGTGAGCTGAGATTGCACCACTGCACTCCAGCCTGGGTGACAGAGCAACACTCCATCTGAAGAAAAATTAAAATTAAAATTAAAAACAACTAAGAGTTTCCTTCTGGCAGTTTTGCTGCCAAATGAGTTCAGATCAGGTCATATCTTGCTACCAAGTGAGCTAGCTACCAAATCAAAACAAAACACAAG
>NW_012109338.1:0-1608 GCF_000951045.1 Mandrillus leucophaeus | reverse complement strand
TTTTATTTATATATATATATTTTTATATATACATATTCACAAAAAATGGAAGACCTGGGGTTCCTGCCAACATATCTCTACAGTAAAGTGTTGCTGTGGAAACCCATGAATTCATGAATGATTTGTCCTTATTTCTTCTGACACTCCTGATAGCAGCACTACTGCTAGCCTCTGTTTAAATTGTACTTAGTAATAACAATCTCATATTTTCATGTTACCTTACAGTTTATGAAACATTTTTACAGGTATTTGGTTTGATTCTCACAGCCACTCTGTGAGATAGGTAGTGCTATCATTATTTATGATTTGCAACTAAATGATACTAAAATTCAGAAAGGTTAAGTGATCTGTCCAAGGTAACAGAGCTAGTAAGAAAAGTCACTTCTCCCATCACCCTGCCTTTTGGTCCTAAGTGAGTACTACAGTTGTTCTTAGTTTTGTAGAGGACAATCATTAGGTCCTTTTGCCTTACAGGTGATTACTGTATGACAGGAAAAGTGGCAATAGGAGGTGAAAAAATAAAAGATCTCACACAAATACTAATTGTTTCCATTGAGTATTGTCAGGAATTGCCAACATTGAGTTCTCTGCATTACCTGACGTGTAGTGGCTTCACCTAACAGAAGTTACACCCCTGTGAGCACTTACCTTGTACTGTTATGAGCACTTTTAACATGTTATAACTCAATCTTAACAATCACAGAACAAGGATTCTATTTTTAAATCATACGCATTTTACAGGGAGGAAAACTGAGGCACAGAGGATTTAAGTCATGGGTCCTGGGTCACACAACTTGTTGGTGGCTAAACCAGAATTTGGGCCAAGATACTATGGTCCTGGGTCTTTAACCACTAGGCTAAATTGTCTTTTACACTAAGAATGAACACGTATATGATACTCCTATATTCCAGGAGCACACATAAATAGACTTATTTAATCTCCATTATTGACACATTTAACATTTGAATTCAAATAGAAAGCAGTGAGGCCAGGAGTTTGAGATCAGCCTGGGCAACACAGAGAGGCCTTGTCTCTAAAAAATTTTTTTTTATATTAGACTGGGTGAGGTGGCTCACACCTGTAATTCCAGCATTTGGGGAGGCCAAGGTAGGCAGATCACTTGAGGTCAGGAGGTCAACACCAGCCTGGTCAACACGGCGAAACCCTGTCTCTACTAAGAATACAAAAATTAGCTGGGCGTGGTGGCACACACCTGTAGTCCCAGCTACTCAGGAGGCTGAGGCAGGAGAATCGCTTGAACCCTGGAGGCAGAGGCTCCAGTGAGCCAAGATCGTGCCACTGCACTCCAGCCTGGGTGACAGAGCAAGACTCTGTCTCAAAAAGAAAAAAAAAAACAAAACCAAAACTCCCAAAATAATAATGAAACAACTCTTAGGAGGCCTTACTACTTCCTAGGCAGCTCAAGGGCATCATTAAACAATTCCACCAAAGAGGATATGAACTTTGTTGCCACTCAAGAATCACAGCCTTGAATTCCTGAAATGACTTTATAGCTATGGTACTTCATAAAAGTGTTCAATAACAAACTTGACTCACTTGGAAATCACCAGTCTAAAGGACTTTGCTCCAATTTGAGATGTGAGTTA
>NW_012109337.1:0-1281 GCF_000951045.1 Mandrillus leucophaeus | reverse complement strand
TAGCCTGGCCAAAATAGTGAAACCCTGTCTCTACTAAAACTACAAAAATTAGCCGGGCATGGTGGTGGACGCCTGTAATCCCAGCTACTCACGAGGCAGAGGCAGGAGAATCTCTTGAACCCAGAAGCCGGAGGTTGCAGTGAACCAAGATTGCACCACTGTACTCCAGCCTGAGAGTGAGTGAGATTCTGTCTCAATAATAATAATAATAATAATAATGGATTTGATTTTTGAACACATTGAGTTTCAGGTGCCCTTGATATATTGCAATGGAATGGACAGTAGGAAATTGGAAATGCAATCTGCAAAAGAGGTCAGCATTGAGGAGACTGATTGAGTAGTCTCCAGCAAATGGTAGGTTGAAGGCTTTAAAGCGAGACAAGGTCACCCAGGAGAAGCCAAACGGAGAAAAAAAAGGGCAAAAAAAAGAAACAAACAAACAAACGGAGGAACCAGTAAAGCTGACTTGGGGAGAAGAGACTTGGGGGAGCAGCAGCAGCAGCATAGCATTTGAACACTTCCGTATGCCTGGACTGTTCTGAACACTTTACGTGCATTAATTTGCTTAATCCTCAGGCAATTCAGTGAAAGAGCTACTTTTTCCAGATAAGGAACCTGAGGCACAGAAAAGTAAAGTAATTTTCACAAGGTCACAGAGCTAGTAAGTCACTTTCAATGGCAAATTGGTAGTAGCATTGTTAAGCAAATGTAATTGAGTTAAGATAGTTTTTTAACTCTTTTAAAGATTTAAATATAGGTTAGTAAGCTTTGATGATAGGATTTTCTACTTTCCCCCTGCTGTATCAAGTAAATATAGTACGATCATCATCATTCATGAGGGAAATATGATCTGAGACTTTCATAAATTTACCAATTCCCTAGGTCTCTTTCATGCATATATTCTGTCAAGATTCATGCATTTCTTAAATATTTTTATGTGACAGTTTAAGCTTTCCCTGAAGTTTTCTCTCAATTAATGAGCATTTGGGCATTGATTGGCGTATCCCCTGAAATGGTTTCGTAAGTCACATTTTTAAATATTTCTACTTAGAATAAATGTTGAATTGTTTTAGCAGTAATCTGAGAGATCATCAATTTTACTTTTTTTTTTTTTTTTTAAGATGGAGGCTCACTCTGTTGCCCAAGCTAGCATGCAGTGGCATAATCTTGGCTCACTGCAACCTCTGCCTCCCAGGTTCAAGTGATTCTCCTGCCTCAGCCTCCCAAGTAGCTGGGATTACAGGTGTGCACCACCATGCCCAGCTAATTTTTGTATTTTTA
>NW_012109336.1:0-1264 GCF_000951045.1 Mandrillus leucophaeus | reverse complement strand
TCTTTCTGTCTCTCTCTCTCTCTCTCTCTCTCTCTCTTTCTCTCTCTGTCTCTGTCTCTCTCTCTCTCTCTGTCTCTGTCTTTCTGTCTCTCTCTCTCTCTCTTTCTCTCTCTGTCTCTGTCTCTCTCTCTCTCGCCACCACGAGAAGAAAGTACTTGCTTCCCCTTCACCGTCTGCCTTGATTGTAAGTTTCCTGAGGCCTCCAAGCCATGCTTCCTATTAAGCCTGTGGAACTGAGTCAATTAAACCTCTTTTCTTCATAAATCCCCAGTCTCAAGTAGTTCTTTACAGCAGTGTGAGAATGAACAATGAACTAAAACAAGCTGCTATGGATATGTATGGTTCCGGCCTCTGAGAGACCTGGGTTCAAGTTCAGACTTAGCCTGTTACTAGTGGTGTGACCTTGGGCTAATTAACCTCTCAACTTCCTCACTTACATAATGAAGGTAATAATATTATCAGCACTTTATTTTTTAAAGTTTTTATTTATTTATTTTTAGAGAAAGAGCCTTGCTCTGTTGCCCAGGCTGGAGTGCACTAGTGCAATCATGGCTCACTACAGCCTCAAACTCGCGGCTCAATTGATCCTCCCACCATAGCCTCCCAAGTAGCCGGGACTACAGGTTTGTGCCACCACCCTGGGCTTTATTAGCGCTTTGGGTTGTTGTGAGGATTAAATGGGATAATACAAATAAAGATTTAGCACAGTTCCTAAAAACACTATGAAAGTTAACCATTCCTATTAAGTATCATTCCTTCATGAGCCCTCACGATGCCTAGGAAACACACACAGATGATAGAGGTCACCACGCTGACTCTACAAATGGAAGAACTGGACTTCAGGTAGACCCAAAGATCCAGGCCGGGCGCGGTGGCTCACCTGTCATCTCAGCATTTTTGGGAGGCCGAGGTGGGTGGATCACCTGAGGTCAGGAGTTTGAGACCAGCCTGGCCAACATGGTGAAACCCCGTCTCTACTAAGCACAACAAAAAGATTAGCTAGGCGTGGTGATGTGTGCCTGTAATCCCAGCTACTTGGGAGGCTGAGGCTGGAAAATCGCTTGAACTGGGGAGGTGGAGGTTGTAGTGAGCCAAGATAATGCCACTGCACTGTAGCCTGGGCGACAGAGCGAGATTCTGTCTCAAAAAAAAAAAAAAAAAAAAGATCCGGTGATGTTTAAGCTTTTTCATTTGTGAATGTGAGTGTCTTGAATTCGCTTTAACTTTCCACGATTATATTTTGCTGAAGATAGTAGGAAAGTAC
>NW_012109335.1:0-3686 GCF_000951045.1 Mandrillus leucophaeus | reverse complement strand
CAGGAGAATGGCGTAAACCCGGGAGGCGGAGCTTGCAGTGAGCTGAGATCCGGCCACTGCACTCCAGCCTGGGCGACAGAGTGAGATTTCGTCTCAAAAAAAAAAAAAAAGATATAATGTATGTGTTATTTTTTAACGGCTTCTAAGTTGCTATGATATAAATATTTATGAAGTGGTTTGGACCTAACTATTTACTAAATGAAACTTTTGGTCTGAGGTGCTGTTATAATTTTACAGAGACACTAGCAGTGCATGAATTGAGAAAATTTAGGAATCTTTGTGCTAACAGATGAATTGCTTTGGACTCTCAATCACACCTTCAAACTGAAAATAACCTACATGCTAACGATAAGAAATGGTTCAGTAAGTTATGGAACAGTCACTTGAGATATAGTTTGTAGTTTAAAAAAATGACTGGCTGGGCACAGTGGCTCACACCTATAATCCCAGCACGTTGGGAGGCCAAGACAGGCGGATCACCTGAGGTCAGGAGTTCTAGACCACCCTGGCCAACATGGCAAAACCCTGTCTCTACTAAAAATACAAAAATTAGCCGGGTGTGATGGCACACATTTGTAGTCCCAGCTACTCAGGAGGCTGAGGTGGGAGAATCGCTTGAACCTGGGAGGCGGAGGTTGCAGTGAGCTGAGGTCGAACCACTTCACTCCAGCGTTGGTAACAGAGCGAGAGACTCTATCTCAAAAAAAAAAAAAAGATTATATGAAAGACAATGTTTGAAATATTAAGTGAAAAAAGGTATATACAACTGGATTCTGAAATTATAAAAACATAAAAATAAACATGACTGTGGTTTCCTGGATTAGACCCTAGAACAGAAAAAGGATATTGGTGAAAAAACAGGTGAAATCCAAATAAAGCCTGTAGTTTAGTAGATGGTAATGTGCCAATGATAATTTCTTAGTTTTGGCAAATGTACCAGGGTCATGTAAATGCTAACAGTAGGCAAAGCTAGGCCAAGGTATCATGCATTTTCTGTGCATCTAAATCTAAAACAGTTCTCAATCTACAATTTTAGTAGACAACTAAAATGCAAAACTATTCCCCCCAAAAGTTTACTTAAATTAAGAACCCTAATAATGTTTCAAAAGTGAGGTCACAGTGGCTTTTTTCTTCTTTTGTTTTTTCCAGAAATTTTTCATTAAAAAAATGTTTAATAGTGATAACAGTGGCGATAGCTTTCATTTATTGGGTTCCCTCCAGGTACCACGTGCTGGGATTTAACCATGTTGTCTCCTGTAATCCTCTGGACCTCCCTGTGAGGGAGGGAATGTTAGTACCATTTTATCCCTGAAGAATCTGAGGCCTAGAGATGTGAAGTCACTTGGACAAGGTCACACAGTTCCCAGGAGCCTGGATCAGAATTCACATCTGTCTGATTTCAAGGGCTGTGTCTTTTTCGTGTTACTTAAATTGCTGCCCTGGGCCTGCTTTTCCCACACACATCAACCAAAGCAGACCACTGCTAGCCCATTTCACAGATGAGGAAGTGGATGTTTAGAGAGAGGGGAAGTGACTTGACCATGGGCACAGCTGGTCAGCGGTAGAACCAGGCTTTGCCCCTGAGCTGATTTCAACACCCGTAGTCCCTCTGCCAGATCCCTGAGAAAAATGCAACCTCAGCATTACGAGATGTGACCTTGTCCTTTTGGAAATAGCCATAAGAAGTGTGCAGAGCCCTCTTTATCCCCTTCACCATGCATCCATCTCAGCCCATCTTCATGCCTCCTGAGATCCCCAGAAGGGGCCTCCAGCAGCCTGCACCCCTCTCATGAGGCCCCAATCATGTGGGTACCATTAAAGAATTTGATGATGTCTGTGAAATCCATGTTGTTCTCCAAAATGATGTCGCGGTAGACTTCCACCAGAGCCAGCGCAATGAACAAGACGTAGTGTGCTGAGGAGACATGTTTGGCTGCCCAGATGGTCTCCCAGACCAAGAAGACGTCATCATAGACGAGTTCTGCCAAGACACCAACACATATGGGGAGAGAATTGGTGACAGGGCTCACAATGTTGCCTTCCCTTGGGAAATCCCGAAAGCTGGGAAAATCCCGGTCAAGTTTTGCCTTATGCCTCTGCCCTGGTGCAGTGGATAGAACTCAGGTGAGAAGACAGGAGAGGACTCTGTCATTTGACCACCAGAAACCTCAGTTTCCCCATCTGTAGGATGGGCTGTGTAAACCAGGTGAGTTCTAAGTTCCTTCCAGCTCTGACATTCTGTAAGTGGAGGAACCAGGCATGTGTGGGTTTGAATTACACAGATTCGTCCTTGCCCTGCCCCTCAACCAGCAATACCTGCTATCCCTGCACCCACATCTCCATCAGCACCCATGGAGGCCTTTCTCCTTTCCCCCCACACACGGGCAGAGCCAGCTATGGCCTCTGAGTCTAGTGAAGAGGCAGAGTAGAGCAATGGTTAAAAGTAAGCCTTTGGCTGGGCATGGTGGCTCATGACTGTAATCCCAGCACTCTGGGAGGCCGAGGTGGGTGGATCACGAGGTCAGGAGTTCAAGACTGGCCTGGCCAACATGGTGAAACCCCCATCTCTACAAAAAATACAAAAAAAAAAAAAAACTAGCCAGGCGTGGTGGTGGGCACCTGTAATCCCAGCTACTCAGGAGGCTGAGGCAGAAGAATCGCTTGAACCTGGGAGGCAGAGCTTGTGATGAGCCAAGATTGCACCATTGCACTCCAGCCTGGGCAACAAGAGCGAAACTCCATCTCAAAAAAAAAAAAAAATAATAATAATAAAAATGAAAAGGTGAAGTCCTTCCACTCCTCTCCTATAAACAGAATGACTGAAAGCAGTGCTGGGCACACAGTAGATACTGAAAGATATGAAAAGGAGGAAGCAACAGAGGGAGGAAAGATGGAAAAGGAAGAGGAGAAAGGGACAAAAAAAGCAAAGAAAAGAATAATTTTATCAAGAGCCATACAATGTGGTCAGACTTCCAAACCAAATAATCCTAAACTTAGACATTTATCATAAATAAACCATTTAGTAGAAAGAAAAGAAAAAACAAAACAAAACAACACTAAATCTAAGACATGGTTCCTGAACTGGGTACCAACGTACCCCAGCATGTCACAGTGAACTTACAGGGACACTGTGGAGTATTTGGATATTTCGAGGGAAGCGCGGCAATGCTTCATCTAAGTTGAGCGCCACGTCAACTGTTAGCTGGAGTGAGTTCATGAATTTCACTACGCTCTCATCAATAACTTTCTTTTTTTCTTTTGAGACAAGGTCTCACTCTGTTGCCCAGGGTAGAGTGCAGTGTGGTGTGATCTCGGCTCACTATAACCTCCGCCTCCCAACCTCAAGCGATTCTCATGCCTCCTGTAATCCCAGCCTCCTGAGTAGCTGGGATTACAGGTGTGCACCACCATGCTGGGCTAATTTTTGTATTTTTATTAGAGACAGGGTTTTGCCACATTGGCCAGGCTGATCTGGAACTCCTAGCCTCAAGTAATCCACCCACCTTGGCCTCCCAAAGTGCTTACAGGTATAAGCCACTGTACCCAGAGTCCCATCAATGACTGTCTTTGCAAAGTTAGATTTTCAGCAGCTGCTGAAATAGAAAGTAAGTGCCATGGGCCGGGGCGCGGTGACTCACGCCTGTAATCCCGGTACTTTGGGAGGCCAAGGTGGGCGGATCATGAGG
>NW_012109334.1:0-1598 GCF_000951045.1 Mandrillus leucophaeus | reverse complement strand
TCTAGGCTGGAGTGTAGTGGCGTGATCTCAGCTCACTGCAACCTCTGCCTCCCGGGTTCAAGCGATTCTCCTGCCTCAGCCTCCCGAGTATAGTAGCTGGGACTAACCATGCCCAGCTAGTTTTTGCATTTTTATTTTTTAATTTAATTTTTATTTTTTATTTTGCAGAGACAAGTGAACATTTATTTTTGGGCCTTTCTTCCTATGTGTATTTCAAGTCTTTTTCAAAACAAGGCCCCAGGAATCTCCAGATTCAATTATGTCCCTAGGCTTGGTCGACGGCTGCAGGAGTCTCAGGGAGCCTTGTACAAATGCTAGAGTGACTCGTTTAGCAACATTAAACCCTAGGATAGAAGATGAACATGGAATGTGTTGATTTCAGAAGACGCAGCAGCCAATGTAGAAAGCGCTGGAATTTTTCCTTGGAACTGACTGTGATGAGAAGTGTCTGCCATGAACACAAGCGACTGTCTTTTCTTTGACCCTTCCTTTCCGGTTTTTGAAGATTAAGCAGGAAATCATCTTCTCTGAAGATACTTGATAAAAATTCCTCCCAAAAAAGCCCCAAAACACACGCTTCCACTTCACTGATAAAACTTTACTGCAGTTTGGCACCTGCGTCTAGTTTAGCTGGCGGATGAGCTGATTGATGTGTTCACCCTGATAGCCAGGTGAGCCCATCCCCTTGAGGAAGCCCACTCTATTTTTGGTAGCGTGATGGGCCACTGACAGGTGGAAAGGGCGCAAGAACCATGAGATCTCCTGGAAATGCTTCCCCAGGTGCTCCTCAATCACTGTGTTGTCTGTCAAAGGGATGGTCTTATTCTTGACCTTGACCATGTTTCAAAATGAATTTCCAGAGAGAATTCAGATTCAGAAATCCCCAGGTCACGTAAGATTCCATCATATGCAGCAGTTTTAGATTCTAGGGGGTGACTTTTACAAAGACACCACTAAAAATTTTCTTTAGGCAAATCCTGCAATGGTTTTCTGCACCGGTAAACTCACATGCCATCATTCCTTTCGGCTTTTTTTTTTTTGAGACAGAGCCTAGGTCTGTCACCCAGGCTGGAGTGCAGTGGTGCGATCTCGGCTCACTGCAACCTCCGCTTCCCAGGTTCAAGCGATTCTCCTTCCTTAGCCTCCCGAGTAGCTGGGACTACAGGTGCCTGCCACCACGCCAAGCTAATATTGTATTTTTAGTAGAGATGGGGTTTCACTGTGTTGGCCAGGCTGGTCTCGAACTCCTCACCTCGTGATTTGCCTGCCTCAGCCTCCCAAAGTGCTGATATTAGAAGCATGAGCCACCACGACCGGCCACACCATCAATTCTTTTGATACGTACAACAAAGGCCTAGGAACGTTTATCTGGCAACTCCAAGGCAAGAAGGTTCACTTCTAGTCATCTGAGGTGCACCTTGTCACGTTTCTGCGGCCAGGAATCATGTAGGAATGATTCCAGTCACTTAAACCTGAGCCCTTTTCCTTTCCTCTGCTCCTCTTTGCCAAAAGTGCCTGCTTTGCCTGGGTGGCTTTGAGAGTTAATAAGCCTTCCTCTTTTTCAGGAGATTTTCTGGAACCAAAGGGATTTTTCTTTG
>NW_012109333.1:0-1211 GCF_000951045.1 Mandrillus leucophaeus | reverse complement strand
GATGTCAAAGCATCAGACTAAGAAACTGGAAAACCTTGTTCATGCAGCATCTTTATTTGCTCTTTGATGTAAAAAGTAATAGACCTGAGGCCGGGTGCAGTGGCTCATGCCTGTAATCCCAGCACTTTGGGAGGCCAAGGCGGGTGGATCACCTGAGGTCAGGAGTTCGAGACCAGACTGACCAATATAGTGAAACCCCCGTCTCTACTAAAAATACAAAAATTTAACCAGGCATGGTGGCAGGTGCCTGTAATCCCAGCTACTCAGGAGGCTGAGGCAGGAGAATCACTTGAACCCAGGAGTCAGAGGTTGCAGTGAGCCGAGATTGCACCATTGCACTCCAGCTAGGGCAACAAGAGAGAAACTCTGTCTCAAAAAAAAAAAAAAAAAAAAAAAAAAAAAAAAAATCTGAATCAATGACCTGGAAGGTGAGTCAATAGAAACTTCTCATACTGAAATGCAATAAATACATAGAGAATGTAAAAAAAGAAAAAAGCAAAACATCCAAAACTTGTGTGACATTTGAAAGTCATAACACACGTGTACTAGATATTAGGTTGGTGCAAATGTAATTGTGGTTTTTGCATTTTTGAAATTTGACCATTGATATTGAAGTACATTCTTAAATAAATGTGGTTATGTTATACATCATGTTAATGGGCATTTCTTGCCTTATTTTATTTTTTGCTAATTGCTTATTATTTGCCCTTTGTTTTATATTTATTTCAGACTATGGAAATAATGTTAAACAAAAAACAAATTTGAGTGATTTTCTTATTCAGGTTCAAAATGGGTCATAAAGCAGGGGAGACAACTTGCAACATTAACAATGTATTTGACTCAGGAACTGCTAACGAATGTATGGTACAGTGGTGGGTCAAGAAATTTTGCAAAGCAGACGAGAGCCTTGAAGATGAGGAATATAGTGGCCAGCCATCAAAAGTTGACAATGACCAGTTGAGAGCAATTATCCAAGCTGATCCTCTTACAACTACACAAGAAGTTGCCAAAAACTCAACATCAACCATTCTACAGTTGTTGACCTTTGAAGCAAATTGGAAAAGTAAAAAAGCTTGATAAGTGGGTTCCTCATGACCTGAGTGAAAATTAAAAAAAAAAAAAAAAATCATCATTTTGAAGTGTTGTCTTCTCTTATTCTATGTAATGAAAACAAACCATTTCTTAATTGGATTGTGACATGAGACAAAAGG
>NW_012109332.1:0-1147 GCF_000951045.1 Mandrillus leucophaeus | reverse complement strand
GTGAACCACCACGCCCAGCCTGAGATGTTTCTCAAGTTGTATTTGGTCTTTAAACTTAAGTTCTAATCAATGCTCCCTAGCCCATGGAGGACATTTCCTTTGTGTTTTGTTTTGTTTTAGAAACAGGGTATTGCTATGTTGCTCGGGCTGGAATTAAGCTTCTGGGCTCAAGTGATCCTCCCGCCTCAGCCTCAATGTCAGCTTCTGGAGTAGCTAAGAATATAGGTGTGCACAACTGCACACACTGGAGAACATTTCCTTTGAAGAACATAAACTTTTATCTGTTTCAAGCGATTAAACTCAATTTCTTTTCTTTTCTTTTTTTTTTTTTTTAAATTTTTAGACAAGAGTCTTGCTCTGTTGCCCAAGCTGGAGTGCAGTGGCACGATCTTGGCTCACTGCAGCCTCTGCCTCCCAGGTTCAAGAAATTCTTGTGCCTCAGCCTCCCTAGGAGCTGGGGCTACAGGCACATGCCACCATGCTCAAATAATTTTTGTGTTTTTAGTAGAAATGGGGTTTCACCACATTGGCCAGGCTGGTCTCTAACTCCTGACCTCAAGCGATCCACCCACCTTGGCCTCCCAAAGTGCTGGGATTACAGGTGTAAGTCACCACATTCAACCTAAACTCAAGTTCAGGAAGGAAGGAAGGAAGGAAGGAAGAGAGAAAGAAAGAGAGAAAGAGAGAAAGAGAGAAAGAGAGAAAGAGAAAGAGAGAAAGAAAGAAAGAAAGAAAAAGAAAGAGAAAGAAAGAAAGAAAGAATGAATGAATTCACTAAAAATGTGTAATATCCATGAGACCATGACAGTAACAGGACACAATTCCCATTGTCAATGACAATCTTTATCTAGTTAGGTAAATTAGTTTCCAGACATAAGAACTACAAGGCAGAATTGGTAAATTCTAGAACCTAAAGTAGAAACATTTTAACAAATTTATTTACATGAGGAGTAATGCTGTTAATGTTTTCAGTGTCCTTCTGATGCAGACCAGTTTATTTTTATACATGAAGGTCTCTGGAACTGATGAGAATAAATTTATTTTAAGCTTTTAATTTAGACCCTAAATTAGTTTTCTGTACAGTAGACTTCTTTTAATCCATGCATGCATGTGCAGAGTCAGCCATCTGGTCCGAGGGTTAGGTGAA
>NW_012109331.1:0-1090 GCF_000951045.1 Mandrillus leucophaeus | reverse complement strand
AGCCTCCCGAGTAGCTGGGATTACAGGCATGTGCCACCATGCCCAGATAATTTTTTGTACTTCTAGTAGAGATGGGGTTTCTCCATGTTGGTCAGGCTGGCCTCAAACTGCCGACCTCAGGTGATCTGCCCACCTCGGCCTCCCACAGTGCTAGGATTACAAGCATGAGCCACTGCGCCTGGCTGTTGTTGTTGTTTTGAAACGGAGTTTTGCTCTTGTTGCCCAGGCTGGAGTGCAATGGCGCAATCTGCAATCTTAGCTCACCGCAACCTCTGTCCCCTGGGTTCAAGCAATTCTCCTACTTCAGCCTCCTGAGTAGCTGGGATTACCGGCCTGCGCCACCACGCCCAGCTAATTTTGTATTTTTAGTAGGGACGGGGTCTCTCCATGTTGGTCAGGCTGGTCTCAAACTCCTGATCTCAGGTGATCTGTCCGTCTCGGCCTCCCAAAGTGCTGGGATTACAGGCATGAGCCACCGTGCCCAGCCTTGTTTTTGTTTTTAAAGACAGGTCACCAGGATACCTTCCTCCTTTTCCTGCCAAGCCCATTCTGCTGGAGTGGAAAAGTCCAGTGCCTTGATAATAGGGTCTTGCTCTGTCACCTAGGCTGAAGTGCAGTGGTGCTATCATAGCTCACTGCAGCCTTATGCTCCTGGGCTCAAGTGATCCTCTCGCCCCAGCCTCCTAAGTAGCTGGGACCACCATGCCTGGCTAACTTTTCGTACTTTTTGTAGAGACAGGGTCTCACTTTGTTGCCCAGGCTGTTCTCAATCTTGTGGGCTCAAGCGATTCTCACACTGCGGCCCTCCACAGCACTGGGATTACAGGCGTGAGCCATTGTACCTGGCTCCCTTAACTCATACACTTTTGTTTGTTTGTTTTTGAGATGGAGTCTCACTGTCTCCCAGGCTGGAGTACAGTGGTGCGATCTTGGCTCACTCCAACCTCCACCACCGGGGTTCAAGCAATTCTCCTGCCTCAGCCTCCTGAGTAGCTGGGATTACAGGCGTGCGCCACCAGGCCAGGCTAATTTTTATATTTTTAGTAGAGACGGGGTTTTCACCATGTTGGTCAGGCTGGTCTTGAACGCC
>NW_012109330.1:697481-700904 GCF_000951045.1 Mandrillus leucophaeus | reverse complement strand
ACGTGGACACACCAATGGGGCAGACGGGGTAACCCTCCCCTGGAGGCCCTCTAGCGGGCAAAGAAAGGAAAAACGTACCACCATGAAGTAGAGCTCACAGTTCACAGAACAGAGGGTCTCAAAGACAAATGTGATTCTGGCCACCTCTTTATTCTCTGTGTCTGCCATCACCGACTGCGGAGGTCTATAGGGGCAGAAATTAAAAGTCAGTTCTAGAGGCCAGGCAGTGCTTACTGAAGAGCCCAGACAACAGCAGAGGGTCTGCTGGGGGACAGGGTTAAGGTTCTGAGTATGATGGAAAGTGTGTGGACTAAATCCAATTGTGCCCTCCTAGCTATGTGACCTTGACCTAGCCAAACCACAGTTTCCTCATCTGTGAAATAGAGGTGATGAAATATCTTTCTCACCTACCTGCCATCATTGCAGGGAGACCTGAATGCATGACAGATGTGGTGGTCCTTTAAAAATGCTGTATCACCTCACTAGCAGAATATGGTCTACAGACCAGCAGCTCGGCCATCTCCCCGAGTTTATTAGAACTGCCGAACCTCAGGCTCCTCCCAGGCCAGTGAATCGGAATCTGCATGTTAATAGATTCCCAGGTGATTCGTGCGCACATTTAAGTTTGAGAAGCACTTCTATCCTAAGACTGTAAATTGTCGACATTTGCTCAGCAGCTCTCTCTCCAGCACTGGGGAGATTTGCCGGGGTTAAAGGAGCGGAATTTGTGATCCAGCAAAGTCCTCAGTTTGGTCCTCCTTTGGAAAGAGAGAGCCATGCCCAGGCAGACTGGGGTGGTAATGGGGATGAGGCAGCACTTTACTGTGATGATGAGATTTGCAAATTGGAAAGTACTTTTTGAGTGCTATTCCAAAAAAGCCTAAAAAGTTTGCTCGCCTTCCAAACACAGGCTTTATCTGGCCAGCTCTGAGTAATGTATGTTAAGGGAAGGCAAACTGAGCACCATCCCAGGGATGGGAAGCAGGGACCTCGAAGGAGGGAGTGAAGGCGTCAGATTGGCACTGGGGAAGCACATTCAGTGGCTGCCCCTTATCTTAAAGCACATATGGGCAGAAGAGTTCACTTTGGCCTTGGAAATTCATTCACGGCTTTCCTTTTGGCTTTAGCCATTTCCTGAATTCTGAGGACCTCCAGTTCTCAGCTTATGTCTACGCAGTTGTGTTAACCAGTGGGCTAGAAAAACCATCTCAACCTCAGTGAGTCCTAAATCACACACTGGTTTTATGGATGAGGGTCCCGAAGCCTGAACAGGTGAAGTGACTTTTCCCAAGGTCGCACAGCCAGTAAACGGCAAAGCACAAGTGCCCTGTCTTCCAGTCCAGTGTTCCTTCCACCACACCACACTGCCAGGAGGTGTGTTTGTGTGTTTGTTTAGTGGGAAACAAATTTTCCTGTTTCCCTACGTCTTTCTGGGATATGGGGACAAATATAATAAGAACAGTCCTTCCCAATCTTCTTGCCCCAAATAAAGATGAACTGGCTATGGACATTTCTGACCATATTATTTTTTATTTTTATTTTATTTTTTCTAATCTTAAGTGATGCTGTGTGGTGAAAAAATTGGAATAGCATGTGGCTAATGGAGGGAGAAGCTATACGGGATGAGAGAGCAGTTGGTAAATCAACACGGACAGCAACTTGAAAAACGTATTAGCATTTGGTTACATTGGTCAAATATGACTGTGCCCTCTGTTCTCAACTGACATTTGAAATGAAATGAAACACAACCCCAGAAGGCCTCTCCTCTACAAGATTCCAAAATACGTGGGAATCGGATATGGCCACGCTGGCCTGGACTCCCCTGTGCTTTGGATTCCTCACCTAAATCCTGGCACAACCAGAGTGAGAATCATGAAGTCATTGTCTGAGGCTCCAGCAACTGTGTAAATGTGATCACCAGCCACCTCCCAGCCTGAAAAGGAAAGGGAAGAGTTAATGCCTTGTGCTCTTGGGTGCAAAGCAAATGTGCACCCAGACGACACTCTGGAAGAAAGGTTTGACACCATCTTTTGAGGTGCCCAGAACCACCACTGAACATGAACCATGTTACTTATCCTGCCACTTTGGTCAAAGACCCTGAAGCTCTCAGAGCAAGACCTTTGAAGTGCATGCTCATGTTTCTAGCTCTGTTCCTTCCTCTAAAGCCGTCCTGGCAGAACATATGTCCATGAGGAATGGAACTTTCAAGGGAATGCATGACATAGTTAGCTTATTTTTCTCAGACATCACTATTATGAAGAAATGTGAAGTTGGAAGAACTGAGGGTGTGCAGGGAGCTGACAGCTCATGGCACAGGGAGAGGCAATTACCTGTCATGCCCTTGTACTCGAAGTTGATCCCACTGAGAACGGTCGTTTCCATGTTTGTGGGCAGCGTGTTCCACCATTTGTATTCAAATCCCACAGCAGGTTCAGTCCCCGCAGGGCAGTGGGTACAATCTGGGAAACCACAAGATCCATGCATTCAGCGGGAAGGCTGCAGTCACTTTGACTGGAGCTGCTGCCACACAGACAAGTGGCAACAGTCGTGGGCAGCCCACAAGCCTGGCTGCTAAGTACCGCTGCAGGAAGTTGTACCAAGTGGACTCAAAAACATTCTGACAATGTATTTAACTAACTCAAGATGTAAACACTGAGCCTTCATTCCAATATGCCAACCATCCTATTTGCCCACCCCAATTTTCATTTCAAACCTTAACTGTATCTCTAGTCTGATACATGTAATTCATATTATTGTCATATTATCATTAAATACATTCATATTAACAGGTACACAATCACCCCAAGGCAGCATGGCTTATAGGTTTTGGTTGTGTCGAGCTGGTCATCCCAGCCCCTTAAGGCTTCTAGTCAGCATCTCTGCCATATGCTGGAAGCTCTGCTTTGAGGATTGGGCACTTTCAGGCCTGAGTCACATTTGCAGTTGGAGTGAGGAGGAAGGAAGGCAGCCTCAAGTCTGACTCTGACCTGCAGACGAGGCCAGCCCTGACCTCTCTTCTGAATTTAGTCCTCAGAGGTGGCCTGGTCCTTACTGCCTCCCTTGGAAGGGCGGGGTCTGCATTCAACTGGCCACTCTGAGTGCCCACGCAGCCCACCCGCACAGTCGATGTGGGGATGGGTGTGCTGCAGGGAGTGGGGTGGTGAGGCGGTTACCTGAGCCATTGGAGTAGGAACCGTATGGGCAGGGCTGGCAGGTGCTGTTGCTGGTTTTGAAGAAGCCTGGGTTGCAGGGTGGGCAGCTGGTCTTCACACCAGAGGCAGGCAGCTTCACCGCCCCCTCAAGGTCCTCGCTACAGATTTTCGGCTTGGCCCATTTGTACATGAGCTGTGTCTGCAGAAATGGATTAAGCACAACTCAGCCTGTGTGAGATTTAGGATGTCTCTGGGACTCTGCCTTGAGGAT
>NW_012109330.1:693688-696481 GCF_000951045.1 Mandrillus leucophaeus | reverse complement strand
GAGATGGTGTTTCACCATGTTGGCCAGGCTGGTCTTGAACTTCTGACCTCAAGTGATCTGCCTGCCTCAGCCTCCTAAAAACCTGGGATTACAGGCATAAGCCACCGCACCCGGCTGAATTTTTCATTTTAAAATGTACATAGCCACACGTGGCCAGTGGCTACCATTTACACAGTGCAGCTGTAGATACTGGAAGACAGCCATGCCACCTTAGTACCAAAATTTGAAGTTAATAAGTAAGCTCATGAATCAAGTCAGCCCCCCGAGCCTCTTTCCCCTTTTCGTTAATAGCAGTATCCAGTATCTCAATCCCACTCCAAGCTCTTTTTTACCAGAAGTGGGGCATGAGATCCGGGCTGTTGCACAACTTCTTCCTGGCCATAGTGACTGGTACGGGAAGAAAATAAGCAGAGCTCAGATTGTCATAATCCTTGCTTGGAATGTTCTATATTATGAAGTAAAGCAGCTTCTTCAATTTGGAGTTGTAAGGAGGGAACCCTAGAACTGCTGGCCATCATGTTCCTTTGCCACTCTGAGAATAAAACCAAAATTAGGATAAAAGACAGAGAGACAGAGTCTTGCTTCTCAAGTACTTAGATCCAGTCAACCCTAAATTCAGCTCCATCCCTTCTTTTCCATGTTTCAGTTAGGTAAGCCAATAACTGCCTTGTTTATGCTATTAATAGTTTTGAGTTAAGTTGTATCACTTGCAACCTAAAATAGTCTTAATGCAAAGCCCCACTCAGTCTGGGCAACACAGTGAAATAGCTTCTCTAGCCAGGCATGCCTGTAGTCCCAGCTACTCGGGAGGCTGAGGTGGGAGGATTATTTGAGCGCAGGAGGTCAAGGCAGTGAGCCGTGATTGTGCCACTGCACTCCAGCCTGGGTGACAGAGTAAGCAGTTTACTGCACCCTTGACCGCCCAGGCTCAAACGATTCTCCCACCTCTCCCTCCTGAGTAGCTGGGACCACAAATGGACACCACTGTGCCTGGCTCTATTTTTCAGAGATGGGGTCTTGTCATCTTGCCCAGCCTGGTCTCCAACTCCTGGGCTCAAGCGATCCTCCCGCCTCAGCCTCCCAAGTAGCTGGGACTACAGGCATGCCACCATGCCTGGCTAATTGTTTTGTATTTTTTGTAGAGACAGGGTTTCAACATGTTGGCCAGGCTGGTCTTGAACTCCTGACCTCAAGTGATCCACCCGCCTTGGCCTCCCAAAGTGCTGGGATTACAGGTGTGAGGCATTGTGCCTGGCCTTGATTTTTAGTAGAGATGGGGTCTACGTTGCCCAGACTGGTCTCCAACTCCTGGGCTCAAGAGATCCACCTGCCTAGGCCTCCCAAAGTGCTGGGATTACAGGCATGGGCCATGGTGCCCAGCCCTGCTTTTTTAAATGAAAAGATTCACCCTGATATGCACTGAAATAAAAACAATTTCAGTTAGACTAAGCAGCAAGAATTATCATATTACCAGTAATGGGCATAATATTCTGGGAGGAAAAAAAGTCATAAATCAGTCAGATTCAAGGATCAACCTGTTTAACTGTTCATATTTTATTCCTGTATCAGTAGATTAAGAAAGTAAAATTTTCCCAAGCACTGATTTATAGATCATGTTTATAAGTGGCACACAAAAAATTAAGTTTCATAAACAATAACATTCAGTGATCTACTTAAATCCAATTGTAATCCTTACGTTAAGCTGAGGGCAATAATAATTTAATACAATAGACTAAATACACACAAACCCGTGTATCCAAAACTACAAACATGGTTTCCATAGCCACATATGGTTTTACTCAAGGACACATTTCCACAATGAACAAGTACTTACAAATATGTTAATAAAACACTAACCCAAATGCTTATCCTGCCATGAGCTTTTTAAGCAATGCCATTCCTGCTACTGAAAGCATTTATTTTTAGAAGCTCGAATCTGATCTGGGAAAACGGGTTCTCCTAAAACTTAACAGGATGTTATAAATCTGAAAAGATTTTAAATCAAAAAGCCTTCCAACACAGCATTATTCATGTGAAACTTGATTTCTTAAAAAATAATAACTTGTTATCTGAAGAAAATTAAAACAGATTATCTTTTAAGAGATACAAACATTCTCACAAAAAAACTGTATTTTCTTATATCATCTCTTTAACAGAAATGCAATCCAGTTCATTATCTGTATTTGTTATTTTGAGACAGAGTCACACTCTCTTGCTCAGGTTGGAGTGCAGTGGCACCATCTCAGCTCACTGCAATGTCTGCCTCCTGGGTTCAAAGCAGTTCTTCTGCCTCAGCCTCCCGAGTAGCTGGGATTACATGCACATGCCTCCATGCCTGGCTAATTTTTAAATTTTTAGTAGAGGCAAGGTTTTGCCATGTTGGCCAGGCTGGTCTCGAACTCCTGGCCTCAAGTGATCTGCCTGCCTCAGTCTCCCAAAGTGCTGGGATTACAGGCGTGAGCCACCACACCTGGCCTGGTTCATTTCTTTAATAATAAACTAGACAATAAACTAGTTGCTGTCTAAAAACTTCTGACTACATGAAGTACAAGTCTGAGCTGTTGAGTCAAAAATACCATTTAGATTTCACATATTAAATAGCTACAGTAGGCCAGGCATGGTGGCTCACACCTGTAATCCCAGCACTTTGGGAGGCCGAGGCAGGTGGATCACGAGGTCAAGAGATTGAAACCATCCTGGCTAACACGGTGATACCCCGCCTCTACTAAAAATACAAAAAATTAGCCAGGCGTGGTGGTGGGCACCTGTAGTTCCAGCTACTCAGGAGGCTGA
>NW_012109330.1:686347-689048 GCF_000951045.1 Mandrillus leucophaeus | reverse complement strand
GATCCACCCATCTCAGCCTCCCAAAGTGCTGGGATTACAGGCTTGAGCCACCCGCGCCCGGCCCCTCTGTCCATTTTCTAGTGGGTTATTAGCAATGTTCCCCTTTTTGTTTCACAGGCACTTAAAAAAAATATCTTTTTTTTTGAGACGGAGTCTCGCTCTGTCGCCCAGGCTGGAGTGCAGTGGCGCGATCTCGGCTCACTACACGCTCTGCCTCCCGGGTTCACGCCATTCTCCTGCCTCAGCCTCCTGAGTAGCTGGAACTACAGGCCCCCGCCACCACGCCCGGCTACTTTTTTTTATATTTTCAGTAGATACGGGGTTTCACTGTGTTAGCCACGCTTGTCTTGAACTCCTGAACTCAGGCGATCCACCTGCCTCGGCCTCCCAAAGTCCTGGGATTACAGGTGTGAGCCACCATGCTCAGCCAAAAAAATATCTTAAGGACATTAAAATGTCAACTTTATTGTTCCTTTTCTGTTTTTTGATATATGTAGATTTTGTCTTCATTTGTATAAAATAATTTTATCATTTTGTGTACTCACCCATTTCATTTATGCTTTGTGTCCTCCTCCATCTTAATACCCAATAAATATTGGTGGATTTTCTAAACATCAAATAAATCTCATCCCCTGTCATTATATACTCACCTGTGCAAAATTGAAGACCTATCATAGCATTATTTCTAATGACTAAAAAATAGAAGCTAAATACTTAATAATATGGCATTGAGCCGGACATAGTGGCTCACACTGGTAATCCCAGAACTTTGTGAGGCTGAGGGGTTAGATCGCTTGAACCCAGGAGTTCAAGACCAACCTGGGCAACATAGTGAGACCCCGTCTCTACAAAAAATTTAAAAATTAACAGAGCTTGCCAGGCGCGGTGGCTCATGCCTATAATCCCAGCACTTTGGGATGCCAAAACAAGCAGATCAAGAGGTCAGGAGATCAAGACTATCCTGGCTAACATGGTGAAACCCCATCTCTACTAAAAACACAAAAAATTAGCCCGGCGTGGTGGCAGGCGCCTGTAGTCCCAGCTACTTGGGAGGGTGAGGCAGGAGATGGCTTGAACCCAGGAGGCGGGGCTTGCAGTGAGCTGAGATCGTGCCACTGCACTCCAGCCTGGGCGACAGAGCGACACTCTGTCTCAAAAAAAAAAAAACTAAAAAAAAATTAAAAAAAAAAAAAAAGCGGAGCATGGTGGCATATGCCTGTAGTCCCAGGTATTTGAGAGGCTTAAGTGGGAGGACCACTTGAGTCCGGAAGGTCTCAGCTGCAGTGCACAATGATCATGCCACTGCACTCCAGCTGGGGCAACAGAGTGAGATCCTGTCACACACACACACACAAACATTGTATATATTTAAATACTGGAAAAGGAGGAGAAAAAAATAAACCTATGTTGGATAATGGCATTATGGGTAATATTTTTATTTTATTCAAGGATTTTAAAATTATGTTCTTATAAAAAATGGAAGAGGCTAGGTGCGCTGGCTCACGCTTATAATCCCAGCACTTTGGGAGGCCAGGGCTGGCGGATCACCTGAGGTCGGGAGTTCGAGACCAGTCTAACCAATGAAGAGAAACCCTGTCTCTATTAAAAATACAAAATTATCCAGGTGTGGTGGCACATGCCTGTAATCCCAGCTCCTCAGAGGCTGAGGCAGGAGAATCCCTTGAACCTGGCAGGTGGAGGTTGCAGTGGTGAGCCGAGATCACGCCATTGCACTCCAGCCTGGGCAACAAGAATGAAACTCTGTCTCAAAAAATAAAAGGAAGAAGTGGGGATAGAATATGTATGTATAACCTCCATCCTTAATGATAAACAGTAACCAATAACTTCTGCAAACAAGCACTCAAATGGATAGCTTATTTCAAAGGGATGACATAAGTTCTAGTCTTACCTAAAGTTTAATATTTCAAATCTATTCTTCAATTAAGTAAGACCAGTTAGGAAAGAATCTTACCATTTCAGTGATAAACTCTATGACAAGATCTTCAAGAATATCCACTGACTCAGTGTAAGGATTCTGGTCATCCCCAAAGCCATACATCATACATCGTACTATAAAAGAACAATCACTTTTGTTTACTTTTACAGATTTAACAATTTAATGCTTTAAAAAAATAAACTAGAAGTGAACCAAGTTATAGATAATATTGGTATAAAAACATATTTACATTGTATTTGTTATCTCCAAGTATGGATTCTGGTGTAAAAGGTTTAAGGACAGTCTGATGACCAACTGTTCCCATGTAGCCTCCAACCAAACTCTTCCTTCCTCCGAGCTACTGAACCCTAAGGTAAACAGTGTTTTCCTAATCTCTATCATCTACTTACCAGCTCCTGACCCCAGCAGAACACCTTTAAGTAGGAAACTCTGGCAGGGGACAGGACAGATAGCAACAGCTTAGCCTTTTTTGGAGGCAGTTTTTGTGTGTGGGCATGGCAGAGGGGCATTGGAAAAAAGGCAGACTCTTTACTGATATTACCATAGGGGAAAAGACATGAGAGAAAGTTCTCCAAATAGGTTTTTTTTTTTTTTTTGAGACAGAGTCTCCCTCTGTCGCCCAGGCTGGAGTGCAGTGGCACCATCTCGGCTCACTGCAAGCTCCGCCTACCGGGTTCACGCCATTCTCCTGCCTCAGCCTCCTGAGTAGCTGGAACTACAGGCGCCCACCACCACGCCCGGCTA
>NW_012109330.1:681289-686297 GCF_000951045.1 Mandrillus leucophaeus | reverse complement strand
CCCGGCTAATTTTTTGTATTTTTAGTAGAGACGGGGTTTCACCATGTTAGCCAGGATGGTCTTGATCTCCTGACCTCGTGATCCACCTGCCTTGGCCTCCCAAAGTGCTGGGATTACAGGCGTGAGCCACTGCGCCTGGCCCCAAATACATTCTTACAGGAAGCAACACGGTAATCAAAATTAGAAAGCAGAGGGCTTACTACAAGGAATTTTGACATTTCCTAGATCAACACAACTGCTGGCAAAGCCCTTTCAGGCTTCATCGGAGGAAACCATAGGAAATGAAAAAGGTAAGTCTAGGTCGGGTGCAGTGGCCCACACCTGTAATCCAGCACTTTGGGAGGCCCAGGCAACTAGACTGCTTGAGCTCAGGAGTTTGAGACAAGCCTGGGCAACATGGCAAAACCCTGGCTCTACAAAAAAACCCCACAAAAATTAGCTGGGCGAAGGCCGGGATGGTGGCTCACGCCTGTAATTCCAGCACTTCGGGAGGCTAAGGCAGATCACTTGAGGCCAGAAGTTTGAGATCAGCCTGGCCAACAAGGTGAAGCCCCGTCTCTACTAAAAACAAAACACAAAAGTCAGCTGGGGGTGTTGGCAAATGCTTATAATCTCAGCTACTCGGGAGGCTGAGGCATGAGAATTGCTTGAATCCAGGAGGCAGAGGTTGCAGTGAGCTGAGATCGTGCCGCTGCACTCCAGCCTGGGTGACAGAGACTGTGTCTCAAAAATAATAATCATCATCATCATAGAGAGAGAAGTCTAATATACAGAAAAAAAAAACTGCAAAAGATAAACCACATATAGTCCTTATTATATGCCAGGTACTCTCATAAGTCTTTACATATATAACTCATTTAATCCTCACAATGATCCTTTGAGGTAGATACTATTGATTATCCTCATTCTATAGATGAGAAAATTAAAGCACTGCAGTAACTGATTTACCCAAGGTCACAAAGCTAGTAAGAGATGGAACCTGAGTTTGAACCCAGCTGATCTGGTTCAGGTCTTTCCTCATACCCACAACAGCATCGCACTTGTTGGTACTTGTAGTTTAGGGCAGAGAGGATCCATATGAATTCTTTTTTTTGCTCCCCTTTTTTTGAGCCAGTCTTGGCTCTGTCGCCTAGGCTGGAGTGGTGTTGCAGTCACAGCTTGCTGCAGCCTCAACCTCCCTGGCTCATGTGAGCAGCTGGGACTACAGGCACATGCCACCATGCCTGTGCTAATTTGTGGGGTTTTTTTGAGATGGAAGTCTCACTGTGTCACCCAGGATAGAGTGCAATGGCATGATCTCAGCTCACTGCAACCTCCACCTCCCAGGTTCAAGAGTTTCTCGAGCTTCAGCCTCCAAGTAGCTGGGATTACAGGCATGCGATACCACACCCACTAATTTTTTTGTATTTTTTAGTAGAGTCAGGGTTTTGCCACGTTACCCAGGATAGTCCTGAATTCCTGGCCTCAAGTGATCTGCCTGCCTTGGCCTCCCAAATTATTGGGATTACAGGCATGAGCCACCACACCCAGCCATTTTAAATTTTTTCTAGAGACAGAGGTCTCGCTATGTTGCCCAGGCTGGTTTTGAACTGGTTTCTAAAAATTTATTTTTGTTTTCTCGTAGAGACAGGGTCCCACCTTGTTGCCCAGGCTGGTATCGAACTCCTGGACTCAAGCAATCCTCCTGCCTTGGCCTCCCAAAGTGCTGGGATTACAGGTGTGAGCCACCATACTCAGCTGAGATCCACATAGGTTCTTATCCTATCACCTATAAACTCCCAGTCCAGAGACAAGCCAGCACTGTGGTTCACGCCTATAATCCCTGCACTTCTGGAGGCCCAAGTGGGCGGATCACCTGAGGTCGGGTGTTTGAGACCAGCCTAAACAACATGGTGAAACCCCGTCTCTACTAAATACACAAAAATTAGGGGGGCGTGGTGGCGCTCGCCTGTAATCCCAGCTACTAGGGAGGCTGAGGCAGGAGAATCGCTTGAACCCAGGGGGCAGAGGTTGCAGTGAGCCAAGATCACGCCAATGCATTCCAATGGGCGACAGAGGAAGACTCCGTCTCAAAAAAAAAAAAAAAAAGTCCTTGAGACCACCCTAAAATCATACAGAAAAATTTTATACATTATCTGTACATGGGCATTTTTCTGGGAATAATTATAACTTTCATCAGATTCTCAAAGGCGTATATGTAAATGGTAAGAAACTCTGTCAAATGCTGCAAGTGTTTTATTATCTTGATCTTAGTAGTGGTTACAAGTGTGTGAGAGTGTGTGTGTGTGTGCACGTGTATACAGTTGCCCCTTAGTATCCTTGGGAGCTTGATTCCAGGACCTCCCGTGGATACCAAAATCTTTAGATGCTCAAATCCCAGATATAAAATGGCATAGTGTTTGCATATAACCTAAACACATCCTATCTATATTTTAAATCATCTCTAGGTTACTTACAATACCTAATACAATGTAAATACTATGTAAATAGTTGCTATATTATATTGTTTAGGGAATAATGACCACGAAAAAAAGTCTGTACATGTTCAATAGAGACACAGTTTTTTTTTCCTGAATATTTTCCATCTGAGGTTGGTTGAATCCATGGATGCAGAACCCATGGATATAGAGGGCTGACTGTATAGTATACATAAAATTCAGCAAGCTGTTCACTTAAGACTTACACAATTTATTGTATCTAAGTTTTATTTTTTTAAAAAAAGGTACGGCTGGGCGCAGTAGCTCACGCCTGTAATCCCAGCACTTTGGGAAGCGGAGGTGGGCGGATCATGAGGTCAGGAGATGGAGACCATCCTGGCTAACACGGTGAAACCCCGTCTCTACTAAAAATACAAAAAATTAGCCTGGCGTGGTGGCGGGTGCCTGTAGTCCCAGCTACTCGGGAGGCTGAGGCAGGAGAATGGCGTGAACCTGGGAGGTGGAGCTTGTAGTGAGCCCAGATCGCGCCACTGCACTCCAGCCTGGGCGACAGAGCGAGACTCCGTCTCAAAAAAAAAAAAAAAAAAGTACTTGTAGAATACTTCTAAAGGAAGAAATGAGTAAATTAAGAATAATTCCTCTATTTAGAAGAAGTAAAAACTAGTAGAAGTACAAAGAGAAGAAAGTAGGCCAGGCCTACAGAAGAAAAGGGTGACTTGGAAACCAGCCTGAGATAGACATGTCCCTAGGGTTTACAATGGCAAGAGTCTTTAGGTCCAGAAACAGGAGGAAAAAAAGAAACACAGGAGCCAATAGTTTTTTGGATTCTGTGCTTTTTTTTTTTTTTTGCCTTTTTTTAAAAAAAGATAATTTTAGATTTACAGCTGAGTTGCAAAAATAGTACACAGTTCCCATATGCCCTATATTCAGCTTCCCCTTATGTTAACATGTTATACAACCATAGGGAGTCATCAAAGCTAAGAAATTAACATCGGTACAAGTACAGACTTTATTCAGATTTTACAAGTTTTTCCACCAATGTCCTTTTTGTTTCAGGTTCCCATACCATTTAGTTGTCATGTCTCCTTAGTTCCCTCTATTCTCTGACAGTTTCTCGACTTTTTCATCTTTCAAAACCTTGACACCTTTTTTTTTTTTTTAATGAAACCACTGTTTACAAAAAACCTTGACACTTTTGAAGAATATTGGTCAGTTATCTTGTAGACTACCCCTGAATTTGGGTTTCTTTGATGTTTCCTCATTAGATTGAAGTTAGACATTACCAGGAAGAATACCAAGGTGATGTGTCCTCTTAATGCATCATATCAGGGGTACATGTCAATATACTGTATATTATTAGTGATGTTTTGATCACTTGGTTAACATGGTGTCTTCCAAAGTTCTCCATTGTAAGTTTACTGTTTTTGTTTAAATATTTTGAGGAAGATATTTTGTCACTAACATTTTGATGGGCAGAATTCACCAGACAGAAAATATATTTCACTGGAAAAGGGAAACTTATTCTATGGGAAGTATGTAAACTGTATTTGGTTAAAGGGTCTATAAAGGCATAAACAAATGCCAGACAATGCTTTGAAATTCTATAGGCCTATTGCAACCTCTGCCTCCCAGGTTCCAGTGACTCTCCGGCCTCAGCCTCCCAAGCAGCTGGAATTTTTTTTTTTTTTTTTGAGAGGCAGTCTTGCTCTGTCACCCAGGCTGGAGCACAGTGGTGTCATCTTGGCTCACTGCAACCTCCGCCTCCCGGATTCAAGCGATTCTCCTGCCTCAGCCTCCCAAGTAGGTGGGGCTACAGGCATGTGTCACCACGTCCAGCTAATTTTTTGTATTTTTAGTAGACACGGGGTTTCACCATGTTAGCTAGGATGGTCTCGATATCCTGACCTCATGATCCGCCCACCTCAGCCTCCCAAAGTGCTCGGATTACAGGCATGAGCTACTGTGTCCAGCCCTCGAGTAGCGGAATTATAGGCACACATCACCACGCCCAGCTAATTTTTGTATTTTTATCAGAGACGGGGTTTTGCCATGTTGGCCAGGCTGGTCTAGAACTCCTGACCTCAAGTGATCCTCCCACCTTGGCCTCCCAAAGTGCTGGGATTACAGGCATGAGTCACTGTATCCAGTCCCCCGCAAACTTTTTTTTTTTAAGGTTCAGGAGAATAGATCTTTCATCAGTAACCTCTGTGAATAGAGTATCTGGCTGGAAGTAGTGGCTCATGCCTGTAATCCCAGTAGTTTGGGAGGCTGAGGCAGGAGGATCACTTGAGGGTACGAGTTTGAGACCAGCATGGCCAACATGGTGAAACTAGTCTCTACTGAAAATACAAAAATTAGCTGGGTATGGCTGGGCAAGGTGGCTCACACCTATAATCCCAGCACTTTGGGAGGCCGAGTTGGGTGGATCACCTGAGGTCAGGAGTTTGAGACCAGCCTGGCTAACACGGTGAAACCCATTTTGTATTTTGTAAAAATATAAAAAAATAGCCAGGGCATGGTGGCGCATGCCTGCAATCCCAGCTACTCAGGAGGCTGAGGCAGGAGAATTG
>NW_012109330.1:680619-681239 GCF_000951045.1 Mandrillus leucophaeus | reverse complement strand
AAAAAAAAAAATTAGCCGGGTTTGGTGGCGAGTGCTTGTAGTCCCAGTGGCTTGGGAGGCTGAGGGAGAAGAATCACTTGAACCTGAGAGGCGGAGGTTGCAGTATTGAAGGTAGAAAAGCAGAGAGGAAAGTAGCCTTAAGACGGCAGTAAAGACTGGGAGCGGTGGCTCACTCCTGTAATCCCAGCACTTTGGGAGGCCAAGGCGGGCAGATCAAGAGGTCAAGAGATCAAGACCATCCTGGCTAACATGGTGAAACCCCGTCTCTACTAAAAATGCAAAAACTAGCTGGGCGTGGTGGCACACACCTGTAGTCCCAGCTACTTGGGAGGCTGAGGCAGGAGAATCGCTTGAACCTGGGAAGTGGAGGTTGTAGTGAGCTGAGATGGCGCTACTGCACTCTAGCCTGGTGACAAGAGCGAGACTCCATCTCAAAAAAAAAAAGAAAGAAAAAGAAAAAAGAGGGCAAGAGGGCAGTAGGATCAAGGAATGTGGACTTTGAATGAATGATTACTGAATGAATAGAAGCTGCGCACTTATCCCAGTCATTTAGCCAACTGCTCAGAAAATCCTGTTTTTCATTACAGCAAAAAAATGGAATGAGCTTTTAATGAAAAAGG
>NW_012109330.1:677853-680569 GCF_000951045.1 Mandrillus leucophaeus | reverse complement strand
AAAAAAAAAATTAACTGAGCATGGTGGCATGCACCTATTGTCCCAGCTATTCAGGAGGCTGAGGTGGGAGGATCACTTAAGCCCAGGAGTTCAAGGTTGCAGTGAGCTGTGATCATGCCACTGTACTTTCGACCCAGTGATAGAAGAGTGAGACCCTGTCTCTAAGAAAATAAATAAAAATTAAGAAAACAATTTTTCTTAAAAAAAGATATACTGACCCTGAAGCTGGGTATGGTGGCTTATGCTTATAATCCCAGCACTTTGGGAGGCTGAGATGGCAGATCATGAGGTCAAGAGATCGAGACCATCCTGGCCAACACGGTGAAACCCCGTCTCTACTAACAATACCAAAATAAGCTGGGCGTGGTGGCACGTGCCTGTAGTCCCAGCTACTCGGGAGGCTGAGTCAGGAGAATCACTTGAGCCCAGCAGGCAGAGGTTGCAGTGAGCCAAGATCATGCCATTGCACTCCAGCCTGGTGACAGTGAGACTCTCTCAAGGAAAAAAAAAAAAAAAAAAAGATATACTGCTCCTGCAGTTTGAAGGACATTTGGGAACTGCTCACATATAACCCCGCCTAAATAAACCATATGATAAATCTGTGTTGCCTCATCTCTCAATACTTAGATATAACTTTACATAAAGGACCCAGGACTGGAGATGGAGAGCACACTCTCATGCTGTGTTCCAGGGCTTGGCCTGTACCATCAGTAGTAGCAGCAGCTCTCCCTTCCTCGTGTTGCCAAAAAGGATCAAAACCATCTACTGAGGGGGTAGGATGGAGAATCAATACATTATAATCTCCATGTCATTGCTTATTTTGTTTATTTATCTAATTTGGACACAGGGTCTGTTCCGTCACCAAGGCTGGAGTGCAGTGGCGCAATCTGGGTTCACTGCAACCTCCACCTCCTGGGCTCAAGCCATCCTCTCACCTCAGCCTCCAGAGCAGGTGGAACTACAGGGGCGTGCCACCATGCCCTGATAATTTTTGTATTTTTTGTAGAGAGAGGGTTTCACTATGTCGCCCAGGCTGGTCGACCTCCTGGGCTCAAGCGATCTGCTTATCTTGACCTCCCAAAGTGCTGGGATTACAGGCGTGAGCCACTCCATCTAGCCTCCAGTATAATGCCTTACACTATTCACGACCTTCTTTTAGAGACAGAGTATTGCTGTGTCACGCAGGCTGGAGTGCAGTGGCATAATCTTGGCTCACTGCAACTTCTCCCTCCTGGGTTCAAGCGAGCACGTCTGGCTAATTTTTATATTTTTAGTAGAGACGCGCTTTCATCATGTTGGCCAGGCTGGTCTCGAACTCCTGACCTCCAGTGATTCACCTGCCTCAGCCTCCCAAAGTGCTCGGATTACAGGCATGAGCCACTGCACCCAGCTATTCACCACCTTCTTACTTTGTTCATGGCCTTAGTCCAAAGCCCAAGCCCCAACTCACTTGCTACTCTCCCTCAACACCTGTTGCAGCATCCATTATTACCTGTGGCTTACAGTCAAAGAAGCCTGTGTTTCTACTGCTGCAAAGGCAAGAGGAAAACTAATGGAGGTATGTTCTTCTGCCCTAAATTAAAACACGAACCACATTTGCTCACCTAAAAAGCAATTTATACACACACACACACACACACACATATAATTGGGGTTAGGACTGGTACTATCTGATTCAAAAGTTAAACAGAATTTGATAGGCTAGTCTGAGAATATTGTCACTACAGGGAAACATTCAAAGCAATAAATGTACTTTGAAAGGACATGTCCAAAAGTTTTCATCATCTATAACAAAATCATTGTCAAATACTACTTACATTCTTTAGAAAAAAGTCTCTTTCTTTTACCCTGTCCACCTTCTGCACCTCCTCCAATTTCTTCATTTTCTTCCTCAAACTAAAACATATATATACAGAAATGTCAAATAATTGCCTTGCATTTGATATTTTAATAATAACAATTATTTTCATTTTTAACAGGCAACAAAGCCTAAAGGAAACAGAAAAAAAAAAAAAAAACAGGAAAACTTAGCACTGAAGGAGCCTATGTATCTAGTCCAACTTCCAACTCATCCAAAAATGGCTTCTACAATGTTCCTAACAAATATTCCTACTGCTTCTACGTGTAAGAGTTCTAATGACCATAGGTTTTATTTTTAAACAACTAAGGTGGTCTATTGCTACTGTTACTGTTAAACAGTTGATACTGAATCAAAGTCTACCTTTGTAGACTTTGTAGTAAGCAAAACTAATATTTACTAAGCATTTGCATATACGGTGCTAAAAACGTTCCTTAGGTAAGCCCGTAACCCTATTTTGTAACAAGAAAACTGATGTTCAAAGTTAAATAACTTGCTTAGAGAGAATGGAGATTTTGAAATCCAGGCTGTCTGACTTTCAATGCGTTCTTTTCCCACTACTTCACAGTAAGTACAGTTTTGTTAACAATTGAACTGTTGGTTCATAGTGAGCGCTAATAGATGTTAGTTTTGACCTCTGATGATTCTGTACGTGTTTCAGTGTCTGGCAAATACAGACCAAAATCAAGGGGAAAGGGGTCACAAAATCTACTCTTCCTTCATGTCCTTCCCCACTTTCTAAAATGATCAATCCTTAGGGAGTGAAGTCCCCGAATTCTGTCGGCTGAATTGACTAAGGCAAGCAGATCCGATCCTGAACTCTGCCTCCGCTACTGAGCCCGAAGGAGTGAAGAAAAG
>NW_012109330.1:674655-677803 GCF_000951045.1 Mandrillus leucophaeus | reverse complement strand
CTGGGATTACAGGCATGCGCCACCACGCCCAGCTAATTTTGTATTTTTAGTAGAGACAGGGTTTCTCCATGTTGGTCAGACTGGTCTTGAACTCCCGACCTTAGTTGATCCGCCCACCTTGGCCTCCCAAAGTGCTGGGAGTACAGGCGTGAGCCACCGCACCTGGCAGTTGTTTTTATTTAAGAGCCTTTCACCATTATCTTCTGCTGTTGTCCTTCATGAGCTCTACATTCCAGTTCCACAAAGCCACATTCAATTATTCATGCAATAAATATTCATGAAGCACTTGCAAAATGTTCAGCACTAGCTATGGGACTGTGGATAAAATGACAAACAAAACAA
The DNA here is from genome assembly GCF_000951045.1 of Mandrillus leucophaeus. Taxonomy (NCBI): domain Eukaryota; kingdom Metazoa; phylum Chordata; class Mammalia; order Primates; family Cercopithecidae; genus Mandrillus; species Mandrillus leucophaeus. The sequence continues at coordinate 677,461 of NW_012109330.1, read as the reverse complement.
ATGAACATTACAGTATAGCAGGGGGACATAAGTTAAACGGATATCGTATGCTTTGGAAAGATGACCAGGGAAGGAGACTGAAGGTCCGAGAAGTCTCCCTTGAGCAATTGAGGTCTGAGTTGGGACTTGAGGGATGAATGTGAGTTAGCCATTGAAGGAGGAAGGGGAGGCTTTACTGTGCCCCAATCTTACCTTGCACTTTCCCTCTCCAGGCCTTTGATGGCTCAATTCCCTCCCCACTAGAATGCTCTTTATATCTGCTTATTGAAATGCTATATGCTTTTCAGGCCCGGCTAAAATGTCTGCTCCTCAATAAAGCCTTCCCTGAACGCTCCAGCTGAAGGCAGTTTCTTCTTTCTACTCTCCCAGCACTTCGTTTTCATTTTCCTTGGACACTTCTCACTTTCTACTGTATTTTTCGTTATTTATAAACACGGCTTATCTTTTTCTACTAAATCTTAAACTTTTTAAGAAGAGAGTCTATTTCTCATTCATCTTTGAGTTCCCAAAGGCTAGCACATTCCTTAGATTTAGAAGTCCTGGAACAAATGTTGTAGCATAAATTAATGCCTATTTGACATCCCTTTTCAAATATGTTGTAATTCAAATGAACCTATTGTTGCAAGCTGTGCCTTTGAGGCTGAAGTTACTCTTTAGTTAAACCAGAATGCCACAGTCATGGTCCCCATGACTGATTAGTGTTCACCACAATAACTGCAACAACCCTAACAAACAGGCCACTGTTCTTGACTGACAGGCGTTTGGCAACAACTACCAGTTCTCCAGTGCACTGAAATGAATTGAGGAAGGACTGTCTGAATTGAGAATCCCTAGGCTGGTAGGCTCTATTTATTCTTTGCAGTTGGACTGCAAGAGCTGGTGACCCAGGGGGGCTTTGGCCTGATGTGAGACACGATTGCACTGGGTGGCAGTGAGGCTATGAGACTTTCCAGGGTGACAGAAACATTAATGATTGTAACAAAATAATCAAAGATCAATATTAGTGGAAAGCACTGTAATTTGAGGCAGTGTGATAACAAGGGAAAGGGAGCTTTGAACTTAGACCTGGGTTTGGATTCTAACAGGCTATGTTATCTCTCCCACATCCTTTCTTTAAGTCTCAATATTTCATTAACAACAAAAAAAAGTCGGTAAAACAGTTGTGAAAATCAAAGATGCTGTCTTTACATAATGTTCATGTTCTATTAAAATGTGTTTATTCATCTATCTTAATATATTTCGTTCTTTGAGGACAGGGACTTATTTTTGCCTCATTGCTGCAAAATCTAGCAAAGTGCTTAGCACACAGTTGTAGACACTGGCAAATACTTTTTTTTTTTTTTTTTTGAGACAGGGTCTCGCTCTGTCATCCAGGCTGGAGTGCAGTTGTGCAATCATGACTCACTGCAACCTCCACTTACAGGGCTGAGGTGATTCTGTTACCTCAGCCTTCCATGTAGCTGGGACCACAGGCATGCATCACCATGCCTGGCTAATTTTTGTATTTTTTTTGTAGAGACGGGCTTTCACTATATTGTGCAGGCCAGTCTTGAACTCTTGAGCTCAAGCGATCTGCCCACCTCAGCACCCAAAGTGCCAGGGCTACAGGCGTGAGCCACCTGGCCAACCACAGATACTTTTTAAACAAACGAACAACAACAATAATAGCTATCATTTATGGAACACTTATTCATGTCAGATATTGTTTTAAATAGTAATTCATTTAATCCTCCAATAACCTTAGAAAGGAGCTAACTCAATTTCACAGAAAACTGAACTTTTTTCTTTTTTTTTTTTTTGAGATGAGGTCTCGCTCTGTCACCAGGCTGGAGTGCAGTGGCGTGATCTCAGCTCACTGCAACCTCCTTCTCCCTGGTTCAAGCGATTCTCCTGCCTCAGCCTCCCAAGTAGCTGGCACTACAGGTGCCTGCCACCACGCCCAGTTAAATTTTTGTATTTTTAGTAGAGACGGGGTTTCACATGTTGGCCAGGATGATCTTGATCTCTTGACCTTGTGATCCGCCCACCTAGGCCTCCCAAAGTGCTGGGATTACAGGCGTGAGTCACTGCACCTGGCCAACATTTTTTTTTTTAGAATATAAAGGTCTTGATACAACTAATTTTGAAATAGCCTGGTAAGACTCACTCTATTCAATTAAAAAAAGGTAAAATATCTTATACAACATGAAAAAGAAAAAATATGGTGGAGGGAGCCGGGCACAGTAATCCCAGCACTTTGGGAGGCCGAGGTGGGTGGATCACAAGGTCAGGAGATTGAGACTATCCTGGCTAACATGGTGAAACCCTGTCTCTACTAAAAATACAAAAAATTACCCGGGCGTGGTGGTGGCCGCCTGCATAGTCCCAGAGACTCCTGGGGCTGAGGCAGGAGAATGGCGTGAACCCGCGAGGCGGAGCTTGCAGTGAGCTGAGATCGTGCCACTGTACTCCAACCTGGCCGACAGAGGTAGACTCTGTCTCAAAAAAAAAAAAAAAAAAAGGTGGAGGGAGAAAGAAGAAATAAATTTAAGAGCGGGAGAAAAAAAGTAGGAAGAATAGAGACAGACATGGAAAATGGAAAATGAAGAAAGAGAAAAGTAAATTTTGAGCGGAGTAAAAAAAACAACTGTTTAATCAGAATAAAATACTCTGTGCAATATTTTAAAACTCGTAATTTGAGGCTGGGCGCAGTGGCTCACACCTGTAATCCCAGCACTTTGGGAGGTTGAGGTGGGTAGATCACGAGGTCAGGAGATCGAGACCATCCTGGCTAACATGGTGAAACCCCATATCTACTAAAAATACA
>NW_012109330.1:666372-668610 GCF_000951045.1 Mandrillus leucophaeus | reverse complement strand
GAAGTCCCCGAATTCTGTCGGCTGAATTGACTAAGGCAAGCAGATCCGATCCTGAACTCTGCCTCCGCTACTGAGCCCGAAGGAGTGAAGAAAAGAGAGGTTCTGGACACAGACGGTCACTCACGGTGGGGTCTTCTTCCTCATCTGCCATCCCACTGGCCCGCCAACCCACAGCGTACCCCCGCCAGGCTCCCAGCGGGTTACGCCACTTCCGCCGCCTCACTTCCGGTGACGGGCGGGGCTGGAGCTGGGCCTAGCTGACTGAGGCCTGCGGAAGGACGGTGGTGCTTTCCGGCATAGCGGCGGAAATGCGACAGTCTCTAGCGGAGGAGGCCGGAGCTCCTCCCTGTAACCCTGAAGGAATTGAAAACTAACAAAGAAAAGGAAATCACGGGCCAGGTGGCGTGTCACCCCTAAATTTGCTACTGTGTATTGAATCACGGCTTCCTGTTTGGGGACTGCGAAGCTATGGATCGTAGGAGGGCTAGCCAGCGGTGCTTTATCTGACACAAATGCTTTTAAATCATTTTAAAGATTTGTGGTTCCACCTTTTCTAAGCACTGTGTTAATTATTGGGGATACTGTGCTTCACCACAAATTTCCAAGAGATGGTGTCCCAAGACTAAGCATTTAAAATTTTGTGAAGGTTTCTTTTTTTTTTGAGACCAAGTCTCACTTCGTCGCCCAGACTGGAGTGTGCGGTGGCGCGATCCCGGCCCACTGCAACCTCCGCCTCCTGGGTTCAAGCGATTCTCCTGCCTCAGCCTCCCGAGTAGCTGGGATTACAGGCGTGCACCACCATGCCCGGCCTTTTTTTTTTTTTTTTGAGACGCAGCCTCACTGTCCCCCAGGCTGGAGTGAAGTGGCACAATCCGGGTTCACTGCAGCTTAGACCTGCTGGGGTCAAGCCATCCTCCCACCTCAGCCTCCAAGTAGCTGGGATTACAGGCGCACACCACCAATGCCCAGCTAGTTTTTGTATTTTTAGTAGAGATGGTGTTTCGCCACATGGTCCAGGCTGGTCTGAAACTCTTGGCCTCAAGCGATCTGCCCCCCTCAGCCTCCCAAAGTGCTGAGATTACAAGTGTGAGCCACCGTGTCCATTGGGGAAGGCTTTTGGTCGGAACAATGGTTGGGAAAACCACAGGCATTGGAAGGCCAGAGCTAGGGATATAAAATATGTGTCCTACAGTGTAACAGATGATGCTACATAAAGAAAATCCCGTAATACACACGATTTCTGAATGTCCTGCTGAACATTCGGTGAGTGAAAAGCAATTATCTAAGACTTGAACCTATCTTTGTTAATAAACACAAAGCATTTTCCCACACTTTTAATGTACGTTGAATTTTCTAGGAATGTTATTGCCCCAAAATTGAATAGTAATTTTGTTTTGTTTGGAATTCATTAAGAGTTGTGTACCATTTCAAGAAATAACGTCACCAAAAGCAACATCACTTGTAATAATTTGAATAGTGAATACTGAAAAAAGAACTTTGATTTGAGGAATGTGAGTTAAATTATTAGGCCCTGAGAGGCATTAAAATGAGAGGCAATCACATCCTACTTGCCCCCTTTTGAGCTATGTATTTATGTCTTAAAACTGCTTGCTATTTCACAAGTATTAGTTATAAATTAGCCTAATTATGCCCCACCAGACACTATATCCTACTGCCTATAGCTTGATAATGTTTAGCCAATCACTAATCAATGTTAGTTTTGTAAACCAATGAGAATTCCTTAAAGACAACTTTGTATCAGCCCACTCCCCATCCTCATTCTTTTCCTTTAAAAATCCACTTGTACCTGCTGCTAATCTTAGAGTGTATTCCGGGCCACTTTATGCTGCTGAGTTGCAATCTTCAAGTTTGGCCCAAATAAACTCTCTATTTACATTAATTTGGCCTCAGCTTCTTCGTTTTAGGTAGACAATACTCACTCAAATCAGTCTGCATTCAAAGTAATTCTACATATAGGTACAAGCATCTGAAATCTTCATTATACCTCGTAGTGCCATCGTGCCTGAGTATTTATATATTGAAACATATGTTGGCCGGGCGTGGTGGCTCATGCGTGTAATCCCACCACTTTGAGAGGCCGAGGCGGTCAGGAGATCGAGACCATCCTGGCTAGCATGGTGAAACCCTGTCTCTACTAAAAAATAAAACAAAAATTAGCCGGCATGATGGTGGGCACCTGTAGTCCCAGCTACTGGGGAGACTGAGGCAGGAGAATGG
>NW_012109330.1:665045-665519 GCF_000951045.1 Mandrillus leucophaeus | reverse complement strand
TTTTTTTTTTTTTTTTGAGGTGGAGTCTCACTCTGTTGCCCAGGATGGAGTGCAATGGCACAATCTCAACTCACTGCAACCTCCATCTCCCGGGTTCAAGCGATTCTCTTGCCTCAGCTTCCCAAGTAGCTGGGGTTACAGGCACCTGCCACCACTCCCAGCTAATTTTTTTTGAATTTTTAGAAGACACGGGGTTTCACCATGCTGGCCAGGCTGGTCTCGAACTCCTGACTTCAGGTGGTCCTCCCGCCTCGGCCTCCCAAAGTGTTGGGATTACAGGCGTGTGCCACCATGCCTGGCCGATTAACTTTTATTCTAACCTCTGAGAGTTACTGAAGAGGAAAAACTTGTCTTTCAGAGCATGACAAAAATTGGAGAGGTTTTCATCTAGTTAAAAAAAAGGGGGAGAAAAAATTATCTCTAAAAAGTGAGTGGCATGAGCAAAAATGAGAAAGCAAAGACTGTAACTGAAGA
>NW_012109330.1:659009-664995 GCF_000951045.1 Mandrillus leucophaeus | reverse complement strand
TAAACAAACAGTATATTCACCTAGACCCTAAAGCATAAGGATAGCATTTAGAAACATCCCAGAGGCTGGGTGCCGTGGCTCATGCCTGTAATCCCAACACTTTGAGGAGGCCAAGGTGGGCGGATCACCTGAGGTCAGGAGTTCAAGACCAGCCCGGCCAACATGGTGAAACCCCGTCTCTACTAAAAATACAAAATTTAGCCAGGGAGCCGGGCGCAGTGGCTCATGCTTGTAATTCCAGCCCTTTGGGAGGCCAAGGCGGGTGGATCACCTGACGTTAAGAGTTCAAGACCAGCCTGGCCAAGATAGTGAAACCCCATCTCTACTAAAAATACAAAAATTAGCTGGGCATGTGGCAGGCGCCTGTAATCTCAGCTACTCAGGAGGCTGAGGCAGGAGAATTGCTTGAACCCGTGCGGCAGAGGTTGCAGTGAGTCTAGATTGCGCCACTGCACTCCAGCCTGGGCGACAGAGTGAGACTGCCTCAAAAAATAAAATAAAAACATCCCAGGTCCTTGAGAGCATTGATATGTCTGTCTGTGACTAGAGACTTCAAAATATCACCTTGAAAGTGAGGACTTATATGAAGGGCAGGGTGTGATTTCTTCTCTCTTTTGCCCGCTAGCCGCTGTGATTGGAACCAGGCTGCATGCTGCTGTGGCAATTGCTTGTGTTGTAATGGCCTTTTACGTCCTGTTTATAAAATGAATTCCAAAGTATCCAAGTCATCAACTGCCAACCAAGGGGACGGGGATGAAGAACCTGTTGGAGACCTGGACTCAGTGTAGGAGAGTTCAGCTGAAATCATCAGTCCCCAGAATGACACCACAGCGTCAGCCCCTGCTATATGTGGGGAAAACTCATGGTCACGAACATTATGTATGCTTCAGGGGACTACAGAAAGCCAGCTTCCTTTGATCTGTGTGTAAATCAGTCCTTGGCAGAGTGCATATGATGTCCAGATAAATTACACCCCTCGGTGATAAGATTACATACCTCCTTCATAAAAACCTGTCATCTTGTTTTGTTCTTCAGCTCCTCATCAGGATCTTTTCAAACTGAGGCTCGTTAGGGAAGGAACTATGCTGTGTTCAGACCTCTTTTGAAGAGAGAATTTTCAAGACTTCTTTTCACTCTTTGATTTGGATCTGGCAAATTGGGGAGGGGATGCTGGGTGGGAAACAGTTATGAAATGCCAAGATATTCTTTGGCTTTAGGAATTTATCTTTCATGTACCCATCTGGGAACATAAAAGAGAGGCATAGTGCTCACTGCAAAAAGAGAACAGATGAAGTAGCTGTGTTATGTGCTGGTATCTTGAGTTTTGCCAAGAAAATCTGGGCCTACATAAAATTTGAGAATTATCTGTGTGATGCGACCAGAAAGCAGTGGCTTAGACAAGAAAAAATTTTTCTGTTCACCAGTATCCTCAAATGGAGACTTCACTTGATCAGATGGTATATGAAAAATGAATCAACTGTTGCTATTTCATAAAACCTTTTTATATTTTCTAAATTACTTAGTGCTAAATACTGTTACTCAGTTTTAAATGCCACAACTAAGGAAAAAGAAACTATTGAAAAATTGTTTAATATATTTGCAGTTGGGGTAGAAGAAAGAAATCTAGTATATTGATTCATATACTAGTAAATTTGTCTAGTATAAGAATTTGTGATGTCAGATTGAAGTTTTGTCATCTTATAAAAGACAACAAACTTATTTTGTGTTTAAGTCTGAGTTGTTACAGCAATTTTTAGTTGATTACTTCTTTTTCTTAGCCAACTCTTAATTTTCTTCATATTGCATTACTCTTTAGTTGTCTCTGGAAATTCTACTTACTTTAAGGACATGAGAAATTCAAATGAGAGAAGTTGCTGATATTCATCAGTGTGTTTGGACAGTTCATAGGATCCACAAATCAAATGAGGGTGTTTCCTGAAGTAGAAGAAAACAGAACTTTGCAACTGATACTGAAGTATTTTGCCATGGAGTTAGTAACTCCTGAGCAGACCATTTTAGATGGCTCAGCATTTGACAGGAAGACTTCTCCATTCTCTCCTTATATCTACAGAAGGATCAGCTGTTGGATGTCTAGAACTTCTCTATTTAAAAAAAAAAGAGTAGGTCTAAAATTAAATTATTATAAGCAAGCATAGGCATGGATCTTCCAGTTGAATTGTCCATTATCATAAAACTTAATGGTGGACAAGTTAGCTGTGGTTGATTCCTGTGTGGCAGTAAATTGTCTTCTGTCTGCTTACTCCAAATAATAAAAGCTGCTAGGAAGTTTAGATTTGGAAATAGGCAGTTTAATGCTTTGAGGGTTTCTAGAAATACAGAAAGTTATCAAGTAAACACTACATGTCTAATCATCTCAGAGTTGTGGCTGTTATCTCTTCAGGAATTGGTCCACAGGGTAAATTTCAACAATTCATATGTTTTCCATTGTCATTTCTGAAGACCTTTGAGATGAGAGAAAGGAAATCTAGTGGAACAGGAAAGAGAGTTACACCTTGTGGGTGTGAGTTTGGGACCTGTTGGCCAAAGGGAATGTCACTCCCTGGAAACAGGTTCAGCATGTTTGCACTTGTTATTTTGTAGCTTTAATGATTTTTGTTTTCTAATGTCTCTAAGCTTGGTGTTTAGAGCTGCTTCATATTTTAAACTAGTTCCATTCCACAGTACTAGTTCAAACCAGTTCTTACAGCCTCCTGGGTGGGTCATCTTGACCTAAACTCTTTGTGTTGTCACATTTTGAGATGTTTTCATAGCAGAATGTACCAAAAAGTGCACAAGGTAAAGGTAATTTACAGCAAGAAACAAATACACATTTGTTTTATTTCTTGACTTTCCCTAAGCAGATAAGCAGAAACTTGTTTAACTCATTACTTTGTTTGATGTGTCTTGCATATTTTTGACTAAAAGTTATAGGAAGTTATTCCTCTGGGGGAATCTTTTACAGGTGGAGGAATGGGGATAGCAGTATAGCCTCAGATTCAAACTGGCATCACCCTAAACCCTGTAGGCCAGGGTGGAATGAAGTCAGTTCCTTTTTATGGTTGAAATACAATTTTTTATTCACCATTGTCTGCACAAATCCTTGAAAATAAACGTTTTTTCCCTACAATCTTTGTCAATTTATTTGTCACATGCTGAATTTATTGAAGTTTGTTCAATACTCCCCTGGGTTCAGTTCATAGCCTACCTTTTTAGTTCACATTAGTGAATACCATCATTCCTGTTATCCCGTTGTGACAGCACTGAATATATTATATAGTTCAGAATCTGGCCGGGCACAGTAGCTCATGCCTGTAATCTCAGCACTTTGGGAGGACAAGGCAGGAGGATTGCTTGAGCCTAGGAGTTCAAGACCAGACTGGGCAACATAGTGAGATCTCTGTATCTACAAAAAATTTTTTAAAAAAATAGCCAGGTGTGGGCCTGGTGCGGTGGCTCACGCCTGTGATCCCAGCACTTTGGGAGGCTGAGGCTGATGGATCATGAGGTCAGGAGACCGACATCATCCTGGTTAACACGGTGAAAACGCATCTCTACTAAAACTACAAAAAATTTTCTGGGCATGGTGGCACGCACCTGTAATCCCAGCTACTCAGGAGGCTGAGACAGGAGAATGGCTTGAACCTGGGAGGCAGAGGTTGCAGTCAGCCCAGATGGTGCCTCTGCACTCCAGCCTGGGCCACAGAGCGACACTCTGTCTCAAAAGAAAAAAAAAAAAGAAAAAAAATAAAGTAGCCAGATGTTACCTGTGGTCCCAGCAACTTGGGAGGCTGAGATGGGAGGATCAATTGAGCCCAGGAGGTTGAGGCTGCAGTGAGCTGTGATTGTACCACTGCACTCCAGCATGGGCGACAGAGCAAGACCCTGTCTCAAACAAATAAGTAAGTAAATACATACATACATACATACATATGTACTCTATTCCTCACCTTTCCCTTTGGTAAAATATTTGCCTTCTCCCTAGGGAGAAGGAGCTACTGGGGAAGCCGATGCTCCCCATGGTAACGACCAGGGATTGCTGTCTTCTTGGAAAAGAAGTCACTCACCTATAAATATCCTGAAGTTGAATCATATTTAAAAATTTAAGGGCTGGGTGTGGTGGCTAATGCCTGTAATCTCAGCAGTTTGGGAGGCCAAGGCAGGCGGATCACCTGAGGTCGGGAGTTTGAGACCAGCCTGACCAACATGGGGAAACCACAACTCTACTAAAAAAAAATTAGCTGGAAGTGGTGGCACATGCCTGTAATCTCAGCTACTTGCGAGGCTGAGGCAGGAGAATTGCTTGAACCCGGGAGGTGGAGGTTGTGGTGAACGGAGATCAAGCCATGGTACTCCAGCCTGGGTAACAAGAGTTAAACTCTGCCTCAAAAAGAAAAAGGAAAAAAAAAAAGTTAAGGCCGGTCGCGGTGGCTCACACCTGTAATCCCAGCACTTTGGGAGGCTGAGGTGGGCGGATCACTTGAGGTCAAGAGTTCAGGACCAACCTGGCCCACACAGTGAAACCCCGTCTCTACTAAAACAATTTGCCGGGTGTGGTGGTGGGCATCTGTAATCCCAGCTACTTGGGAGGCTGAGGCAGGAGAATTGCTTGAACCCAGGAGATGGAGGTTGCAGTGAACTGAGATTGCGCCAGTGCACTCCACCCTGGGTGACAGAGCTAGACTCCGTCTACAAAAAACAGAAAGAAATTGGCCTGGGCGCATTGGCTCAGGCCTGTAATCCCAGCACTTTGGGAGTCCAAGGCGGGCGGATCATGAGGTCAGCAGTTCGAGACCAGCATGGCCAACATGGTGAAACCTCATCTCTACTAAAAATACAAAAATTAGCCAGGCATAGTGGTGGACCCCTGTAATCCCAGCTACTCCGGAAACTGAGGCAGGAGAATTGCTTGAACCCGGGAGGCAGAGGTTGCAGTCAGCCAAGATCGGGTCATTGCACTCCAGCCTGGGCAACAGAACGAGACTCCATGTAAGAAAAGAAAAAAGAAAAGTAAAGAAAGAAGGAAGGAAAGAAGAAAGAAACTGAAGACAAATTAAAGTCAAGATCACAGAAAAACTAAAGATATGGCTATAAATATGTTGTTATACAAAGGTCAAAAGGGTAGGTGCGGTGGCACTCTCCTGTGGTCCCAGCTACTCAGGTGGCTGAGGTGGGAGGATCACTTAAGCTAGGAGCAATGAGCCGTGTTCGCGCCACTGCACTCTAGACTGGGCGACACGGCGAGAACCGGTCTCCAAAAAAAAAAAAAAAAAGAACCAGGATTCTGTATGGTGGAAATTAGTACCTCCTTTTCCCGGGACCTATGTTCCCCTCCGAGCCACGCGAGGGCAGCAACGCGCGCACTCTGAGGAACACCCGGTTCCTCAGGACCCGTCCGCCGGTGCTCGGTGGTTCCTCCCAGAATCCTCCAAGGCGCGGGAGGGGGTAGAGGGCTTAAAAGCCGCAGATTGAGGGGTGGGGAGGAGCGGACTTCCGCTGTTTTAGGGAGGGAGGGTTGCCTGGAACATGGGTGTTGTGTGCGGAGCTGTGGTGTCGCGTGGGAGGCGCGTGCTGGCTGAGTGTGAGTGGACGCGTGAGTGTGTGAGTGTGCGCGCTTGGAGCGTGTTAGGCGAGTGCGTGCGCCCACCCCTGCGCCCCTCCTCCCGCTTACACTTTGATCTTATTTGATCGGGTCGTGACCCCAGCCCCGCCGGTCCGACCCGAAATGAAAAGCTCTCCTCCTGCGAAGCCCCCCACTCGAGGCGCTGTGCAGAGAGGCCCCTTAGGCGGCGGCAACGCTGCGGTCCCCGAGGTCCTGGAGCTGGCCCTGCGGGGCCCGGCGCTCAGAAGTGATGAATTGATCAGATAGACGAGGCCGGGCTTGTCCCTTGCCAGTGATTATCGAGGCGATTCTGATCTGAGCACGGCCACCGGGCTTCGGGCTGCGGGCTGCAGGCTGCCAGTGGCGTAGCGGCGAGCACGAGAACGG
>NW_012109330.1:651841-656629 GCF_000951045.1 Mandrillus leucophaeus | reverse complement strand
TTACAGGCATGTGCCACCATGCCCAGCTAATTTTGTATTTTTACTAGAGATAGGGTTTCTCCATATTGGTCAGGCTAGTCTCAAACTGCGGACCTGAGGTGATCTGCCCACCTCGGCCTCCCAAAGTGCTGGAATTACAGGCGTGAGCAACCGCGCCCGGTCAAAGAGGGGCAATTATTATTATTATTATTATTATTTTTTTTTTTTTTTGAAACAGAGTCTCACTCTGTTGCCCAAGCTGGAGTGCACTGGTGCTATCTTGGCTCACTGCAACCTCCGCCTCCCGGGTTCAAGCGATTCTCCTGCCTCAACCTTCTGAGTAGCTGTGATTACAGGCGCATGCCACCACGCCAGGCTAATTTCTGTATTTTTTTTAGAGACGGGGTTTCACCATGTTGGTCAGGGTTGTCTTGAACTCCTGACCTCAGCTAATCCGCCTGCCTTGGCCTCCCAAAGTGCTGGGATTACAGGCGTGAGCCGCGCCGGCCAGCTGCTGCTGTTTTAGACAATGGTTGATGAAGGGTTCGAAGGCCTACACAATAGAGCTTTTGTCCTGTTTTGAGTGATCCTGAACAGTTCTTTTGGGCAGGGGAATTTGTGTGTGAATGTGCAAACATATATGTAAACTGAGTGGCTGCCTGGCCTTGTCCTAGGTTTTGTCCCGTATATATTCTGCCTTTATTTTTTTTTCTTTTTCTTTCTGCATGTATGTATATTTTCTCAAGGCGTCTGCCCTGCACTAGACTTTGGCTTGCCTTTCCAGGCCAGATTCCAGAGGATGCTTTGGCAGTTTTCCCTCTGGATAACCAAGCGGGCTGCAGCCAGCAGATGGCACTGCAGCAGAAAGGGGCAGAGTCCCTTTAGGCCCTTGATAAGCAGGGCGGATTAGTAACCTTATAATTTAACCCTCTAGTTAGCCTTGGAGGACTCGGTGTCGCACTTCCGCCCGGACTCTAATAAAGCGGGCCGAGTTGTGTGCAATTAAGGATTTCAGGATGCAAATCTGAATCTGTAGTTTTATCTCCTCCACCCCATCCCCATTATTAGATTGGCAATGTCTTTTGTCACGTTGTCAAAATGTTCTCAAGAGGAGCAGTGTTCTGGTTAAAGTGGCTGAGGTGATCCCAGCATTAATTAAATGCGGGACAATCGAGATTCTCCTGATAGTTTAAGGAAAGAAAAAATTCACACGAGCAAACAGGCAACCATTTGAATGTTTTCCGACGACATGGTGCTGTAGGATCTGAAAGATGCGACTTGTTTTGTTTGCTTGTTTTTGAGACGGAATTTCCGCTCTTGTTGCCCGGGCTGGAGTGCAATGGCGCGATCTCGGCTTACCCCAACCTCCGCCTCCCAGGTTCAAGCGATTCTCCTGCCTCAGCCTCCCGAGCAGCTGGGATTACAGGCATGCGCCACCGCGCCGGGCTAATTTTGTATTTTCAGTAGAGACGGGGTTTCTCCTTGTTGGTCAGGTTGGTCTCGAACTCCGACTTCAGGTGATCCGCCTGCTCGACCTCCCAAAGTGCTGGGATTACAGACGTGAGCCACCGCGCCCGGCCACGACTTGTTTTTGTTAAAGGTTCCTCATTTCATTTGGAACGTTCAGACGCAGTCTAACTACATTTCCATCCGGAGTAAGGAAGAGCCGCTCAAGGGCAGTCACCGAGGCTGCAGGTGCGGCTTCTTCACCTGCGGTGCTGGAGTTCTCTCAAGTGGAAGCCCACGACGATGAAAACCTTATAGGTGGGCTGCTGCTTACACACAACAGCCGCCACGGCGCAAAATAAACTACAAAACTATAAGCCTTTACCTTTTCAAACACACCGACGCCGGCCAGCCCCAGCACTACGCCCTCAGGGGCACGCAGAAAAGATTTCCTTATCATGGCCAAGTAGGAAGCCTCCGGGATAGCGTTCTTCTTAACCTACGTAAACACGCTGTTTCCCGAGCTCGACAATCGGCTAGCCACTCCTGATAGCGTTCGGCGCTCGCCTCTCGGCCCTTGCTCCTGCGTACTCGGCTTCTTCCAGTCGCCTGGGCCCGGATCGGGAAGTGTCAAGCGGCTGCCGAGTTCCCTCACCTCCGCGGCTATCACCACTGAACCCGGACCCCCTACCCAGGTCCAGGGCCAGCCGCCATGACGAACGGTGAGAACCGATACCCTGAGCGGAGGGTGGGAGTGAAGGACGAAGGGAAAACGTGGCGGGCGGGGCCGGGACTGACGTGGCCGTTCTCCCCGCCCCCTCCCAGCCCGGCCCCCCTTGGCCTCTCGACGCCCCTAACTTCTGTACCCCTATCCTCCTCCGCCGGTTCTCCCTTCCCATATTCATCTAGGACCCCCAGTGCCTCTTATGCTCATACGTCGAGTTATTATCCCTATCCTTTGCTTTCCCTTTTCTTTTTCTTAGTTCTTTCTGGCCCTTGGAGAGGTCAGTCCCAGAGGTACTGCTGCTATTTAGACCCAGGGAAGAGAGAAACTCCTCCTCCCAGCCCCCTACGTTCTCATGCTTTCGGACCGTAGTTTTGTGGAGAGGGCCAATAAATCACATAGAATATCAAGTCTCACAGTTTTGGGGGTGCTGATGAATGTAGACCCCACAAAAGATTCTTGTTATGGAGAAATGCTGGAAAGATTTTTGATTTTAAAGCCCTGGCGGGACGATCTCACGTGGAGACCCTGACTAGTGTTGAAAGGGGTGGATTTAGACACTGCCTCTTCTAGATGATGAGGCAGTTGTCACCCTGTTTATCTGACCTCATTTTCCAGGCCTCTTCAAAAACTTTATAGATATGAATTCTGAATTCCAGAGGAGGACAGGAAGGAGGGCCTTCATGATTTTTAGCGTCAACCTTAGAGGAAAGGAGAAGAGAAAGCCTTTTAGGCATTACGATGATTTGAGGGGCTCCGGAAAGCATTTCTCAAAAGTACTTTGTCCATAGACCTGGCATTGAAGACTCGAATTTAACCTCCTTGTGAATTTTGCCATTGTCTGCAGAAACTTATGAGAGAAAAAGGGTAGCACGTAAAGGTATCGTTCCTCAGAAAACCTTAGTGTATGTGTTAATTTACTGGACCCTTTCTTAGTGACACCCAGCTGTGAGACAGTTTTACTGGAGGGAGAGAGGTAGATAGTGTGGTTAGAACTGGCAGACACTGTTTATATAGAATATTCATTTGGAGCTTTCTGGGAAGTCAGAGGTCTCAGGATACTAGGCACAGTAAGAAAAGGGACATTAACCAGAGGAAGACAGAATCTGAACCAGGAAGTAAGACAGCAGTTTGACACGGTAATTGCTGAATAAATTTTAGTCATTTTTCTCCCATTTTGTGGTCCAGTATCTTCTCGTTTTTTGCAATTAGGTGATTCATTGTGATTACCTGTACAAGAAATGAGCTTGGTTTATATATTTAAGAAACAAAGCTAAGAAGTTGAAGCTTTCTATGTTGAAGCCTTAGATACTTTTTCTTTGTTTTAGAAAAATCTGTTATTATTCTGGTAGAAATTCGGTTTGTTAGAATATCATGCGTAAAGTGTAAGATACTGATAGGAAAATTGTAGTTATGTACATTCTCACTCTTGTAATTTTCATTAAGCTTTACTTTTAGCCTTAACGTATTCTTCACCAACAGTTGCACATCTGACAGATTTGGCTACATATCTAGCTCTCCTTTATCATATGAGTGATTTATAACAAGAACATGTTAAATTCTCTGTGCTGAGTCTCTAAGGATTCGTATGTCTCAATCTATTGCCAATGCTAGTCATTCTTGCGAT
The DNA here is from genome assembly GCF_000951045.1 of Mandrillus leucophaeus. Classification (NCBI taxonomy): domain Eukaryota; kingdom Metazoa; phylum Chordata; class Mammalia; order Primates; family Cercopithecidae; genus Mandrillus; species Mandrillus leucophaeus. The sequence goes on along the minus strand of NW_012109330.1, from coordinate 652,853 downwards.
GCTAATTTCTGCCTAGGATTTCTACTTCTTGAGAGGTGAGGGGAGGGACCAGTGACATTTTAGTAAAGGGGATGTAAAAAAAAAATTTTTTTTTTTTGCGTTGGGGTCTCACTGTGTTGCTCAGGCTAAAGTGCAGTGGCATGATCATAGTTCATTGCAGCCTCGAACTCCTGGGCTCAATCGATTCTCCTTTCTCCTACAAGCAATTTTTGGGAACAGTAAACTAATCTTGTTAGTCCCAGGATCCTGGCTCCCTCTTGTCAAGTGTTGGTACTGCCTGTTGGGGTTATTATTTTGTTATTATGTCACACCCTATCTTCCTTAGAGTTCTCAGGCAGGATCACAGGTCCCATGCTAGATCAGTACCTAAGGTGTTCTTTTCTTTTTTATTTAACAGTGTACTCCTTGGATGGGATTCTGGTGTTTGGTTTGCTCTTTGTTTGCACCTGTGCCTACTTCAAGAAAGTACCTCGTCTCAAAACCTGGCTGCTATCAGAGAAGAAGGGTGTTTGGGGTGTGTTTTACAAAGGTGAGGCCATGTCTGGACAGGGAGAAGAGACTGCCATCTCTGGACAGTGTGGAGCTACAAAGTAGGGAGTACAGTGAGCTGGGACTGTATTTGGTTTCATTTTTAGAAAACAACCCCTCAGATTGGGTCTGAGAGTCTGTAAAATCATTCTCCAAAGTTGAGGGAAGAGATAAATGTTAAAATTTGCTGGGTGTGGTGGCTCATGCCTATAATCCCAGCACTTTGGGGGGCCAAGGCAGGAGGATTGCTTGTGTCCAGGAGTTGTAGATCAGCCTGGGCAACATAGTGAGACCCCATTTCTACAAAATATACAAAAATTAGCCAGGTATGGTGGCACGTGCCTGTAGTCCCAGCTACTCAGGAGACCGAGGTGGGAGGATTGCTTGAGCCTAGGAGGTTGAGGCTGCAGTGAGCCATGGTGGAGCCACTGCACTCCAGCCCAGGTGACAAGGTGAGACCCTGTCTTAAAAAAAAAAAAAAAAA
>NW_012109330.1:633665-651682 GCF_000951045.1 Mandrillus leucophaeus | reverse complement strand
GCACGAGAACGGCCGGCGGCGGGTGGGGACGCTGAGCGCGGTGGCCAAGAGTAAATAAGCCGCCGCCCCTCCCCCAGGAGCTGGAAGGTCGCAGAGGCCTTGTTCGCCGCTGGTTTATTTTCCAACCACTTTCCCATTTCTCCTTGTTCTTCTTTTTTTTCTTTTGCTCCTTTTTTTTTTTTTTGAGACAGGGTCTTGCTCTGTCGCCCATACTGGAGTGCAGAACCGCGATATCGGCTCACTGCAACTTCGACCTCCTTGGCTCAAGCGATCTTCCCATCTCTGTCTCCCGAATAGGTGGGACTACGGGCCCGCCTCACCACATTCGGCTAATTTTTGTATTTTTTGGTAGAGACGGGGTTTCACCATGTTTGGCCAGGCTGGTGTCGAACTCCTAACCTCAAGTGATTCGCCCGCCTCGGCCTCCCAAAATGCTGGGATTACAGGCATGAGCCACCGCGCCCAGCCCCTTTTTCAGTTTTTCTTTCTTTTTTTTGGAAACAGTCTCACTCTGTTTCCCAGGCTGGAGTGCAGTGGCGCGATCATAGTTAATTGCAGTCTCGACCTCCCAGGCTCAAGCCATTCTCCCACCTCAGCCTGCCCAGTAGCTGGGACTATCCCTGTTTTTCTTCAGGCTTGACATTTTTTGTATGCTACCGACACTTGTATCCCCAGGGCTAACGGCATGGTGCAGCATCTGCTGCTAAGAGATATACACACACTGTCTAGTATGTCTGTATACATATATATGTCCATTAAGAGAACATGAAATGTTCCAGGGACGCTCCTGAAATATACTGAGTTAGAATTATCAGGGAGGTCTAGGAGTCCATGTTTTTAAAAGCAAGTGCCTTTTTTTGATGTTTAATATGTCAGCCGCCATCATATCCAGGTAGTCACGCCTCTGCCTCCTTAAGCTACTGTAAATAATGAGATCTGAAACTTCATATAGCCACTTGGCAGCAGATATGTGAATAGATTGGAAGGTCTGGGTTAAAGGGGACTCTTATTTATTTATGTATGTATTTTGAGATGGAGCCTCACTCTGTTGCCCTCCCGGTTTCAAGCAATTCTCCTGCCTCAGCCTCCCAAATAGCTGGGACTACAGGCACGCGCCACCACGCCCAGCTAATTTTGTATTTTTAGTAGAAATGGGGTTTCACCATGTTGCCCAGGCTGGTCTCGAACTCCTGACCTCAGATGATCCACCCACTGCAGCCTCCCAAAGTGCTGGGGTTACAGGTGTGAGCCACCACGACCGGCCGGCCGGAAGGGGACTCTTAACAGTTTGGCTTAAGGATCCTCCACCTGAGTGCCTGAAAGAAGCTCTTTCATATCTGAATTACTGACAATTATGTTGTCAAACTTAATTAAAAATGGGAATTTAGGCCGGGCATGGTGACTCATGCCTGTAATCCCAGCACTTCTGGAGGCCAAGGTGGGCGGATCACAAGATCAGGAGATAGAGGTAATCCTGGCTAACACGGTGAAACCCCGTCTCTACTAAAAATAGAAAAATTAGCGGGGCGTGATGGCGGGCGCCTGTAGTCCCAGCTACTCTGGAGGCTGAGTCAGGAGAATGGCGTGAACCCGGGAGGCGGAGCTTGCAGTGAGCCGAGATCGCGCCACTGCACTCCAGCCTGGGTGACAGAACCAGACTCCGTCTCAAAAAAAAAAAAAAAAAAAAAAAAGCGAATTTATTGCACGGTATTCTTTTCCATTATTTTTCCTTTCTTTTTTTATTTTACTTTTTTTTATTTAGATGGAGTTTTGCTCCTGTTGCCCAGTCTGGAGTGCAGTGGCCCCATCTCAGCTCACTGCAACTTCCCCGTCTGGAGTTAAAACGAGTCTCCTGCCTCAGCCTCCCAAGTAGCTGGAGTTACAGGCGCCCACCACCACACCCGGCTAATTTTTTTATATTTTTAGTAGAGATGGAGTTTCACCATGTTGTCCGGACTGGTGTCGAACTCCTGACCTCAGGAGTTCCACCTCCCTCAGCCTCCTAAAGTGTTGGGATTGCAGGCGTGAACCACTGTGCCCAGCTTGTTTTAATTCTTAATTTTTTTTTTTTTTTTCCTTAGCTGCAGTCTCACTTTCACCCAGGCTGGAATGCAGTGGCTCCATCTCGGCTCACTGCAACCTGCGGCCTCCGGGGTTCAAGCGATTCTCCTGCCTCAGCCTCCCAAGTAGCTGGGATTAAAGGCATGCACCACCATACCCACCTAATTTTTGTATTTTTAGTAGAGACAGGTTTCACTATGTTGGCCAGGCTGGTATCGAACTGGCTGGTTGCAAACTCCTGACCTTGTGATCCCCCCCGTCTCAGCCTCCCAAAGTGCTGGGGTTACAGGCATGAGCCACCGCGCCCAGCCAATTCTTAAATTCTTGATATTACAGAACTAAAGTGAAACTTATTAATATTCTACTCTTACATTTTTTATCGACAAATAAAATTCATGACCCAAAAAGCCCAAAACAAAACTAAAAACAGGGAAAAGCTTATAAAATTAAATATGGATCCCAGCATTAACAGCTGAATAGAGAATGTGATTTTAAAATTCTTAGCAGATAATGAAGTTGTGTAGAAACTGAACACTTACAAATTATTTAAAACCTGGAATCACCAGAAATTATACAGTCGGATCATGGGAAAACAGCACAAAGGGGTTACTGAGGGAACCTACACTATTCTAGCTGTGCCCCATACCCTTCTCAGAGGAAAGCCTGGCATCGATTAAATACTGGCCCAAACTAATACTAGCAGCAGTGCCAGTGATGGTACCCTGCCTATCAGAGGACCCTTCCATTGGGTTGGTAGTTTTGATCCAGGCTCCAGACATCTGGCGGATCTCATTAATGTTGGCGCCTTGGGGGCCGATTACGCAGCCAATTAAGTTATTTGGAATGGTAAATTTGTGCGTGGTTTGAGTAGATTTTTTTTTTTTTTTTTAGATGGAGTCCTGCTTTGTCACCCAGGTTGGAGTGCAATGGTGTGATCTCGGCTCACTGCAACCTCCGCCTCCCAGGTTCAAGCAATTCTGCCTCAGCCTCCCAAATAGCTGGGATTACAGGCGCCCTCCACTACACCCGGCTAATTTTTGTATTTTTGGTAGAGATGGGGTTTCACCATGTTGGCCAGGCTGTTCTTGAATTCCTGACCTCAAGTGATCTGCCTGTCTCGGCCTCCTAAAGTGCTGGGATTACAGGAGTTAGCCACCGCGCCTGGCCATAGTTTGAGTAGATGTAGCCACACTTGCCCAATAGCCTTTCACCTCTGGAGAGCTGGAGTCAATTTGGGTGAATCCGGTCCCACTGTGCATCATGGCAAAGTGAGATTGTTGTCTTGCCACTTGGTTCAGCTTGACCAGATCAAGCAGAGAAATGGTGTGTTGTCCTTGAACCGAGTAGGCATCTAGAGGTGGTCCCTCCAGGTCATGGGTGTCGTGGGGGTAGCCTGTAGCGTTGCTGCACCAATCTTGGCCACCCACGCAGATGACTGGGGAGTTGGCCGGCATGGGCTGGTATGGAATGGTCATGACTCTCCCTTGGGGAGACTGGGAGAGCGTTTCCAGCATGACCAGGCAGATCTGTTTGACAAACCGATGGTGATGGCCCTCTCGGTGGAGTTGGGCAGTATATCCACTGCCACCTAGACCTGGGTACCATACTCTTGGGAATCTCTTTGATCTTACACTTGCCTTTCCCAAACCTTTCTCTCTTTTTTAGCTTAGAAAACTACTTATTTATTTACTTGTTTTGAGACAAGGTCTCACTCTGTTGCCCAGGCTGGAGCGCAGTGGCTCCATCATGGCTTACTGCAGGCTCGATCTCCCGGGCTCCAGTGTTCCTCCTGCCTCAGCTAAAAGTGTTGGGATTACAAGTGTGAACCATCAACACCTATTATACAATATTCTGAAAGGTTTGCCATTCTTGTCCAATCCTTTTTATGACACAGCAGGTCCCTGTGAGTGACTTGTAATTTTGGAAATCACTGAATACATCAGTTTTTAGGTACTGCAAACCCAAGCACCAGGTTTTTGAACCATATTTATAAGAATCAGGGGTATATATCACAGCACAAATTGACACAAAGGAAGGGGAGTTGACTCCCAGGCAAGGACAAATAGCAGAGTTAGAGATTAATAATGGTGAGTCAGGACCAGGGAGATGGAACCAGGGAAAAGTAAAGCCCAGCAAATGCCCAGACTCAGGACGGCTAAATCTCTTAAGCGTGATCTTAGCATAAATACTGATGCTATTTGGAGCTTCTGAAAATACAAAGTAGTTCATATCTTTTTTTGTTTCCTCAACACTTAGCTCAGATCCTGGCACATAAAGGTTTGCTGGCAGTGTTGAATGGACGGCTCTGTATGGTTGGAGTGACTTCAGTTTACAAAATGTGAATATCTGTATCCTACCAAAGACTGCTGTTCTGTCCTAAATCAGCAAGATATGCTTTTCCAAGTTGCAAATATACCCCAAAGGACTAGTTTCTATAAGTTGGGTAATTTCCTTCCTGTGTTTTAAGAGTAGTCAAGTGGAGGCCGGGTGTGGTGGCTCATGCCTGTAATCCCAGCACTTTGGGAGGCTGAGGCAGGCGGATCACAAGTCAGGAGTTCGAGACCAGCCTGGCCAACATGGTGAAACCCTGTCTCTACTAATAATACAAAAATTGGCTGGGCATGGTGGCGTGTGCCTGTAATCCCAGGTACTCAGGAGACTGAGGCAGGAGAATTGCTTGAACTCGGGAAGCAGAGGTTGCAGTGACCCAAGATGGCACCATTGCACTCCAGCCTGGGCGACAGAACGAGACTCCATCTCAAAAAAAAAAAAAAAAAAAAAAGAAAAAAAAGGTCAAGTGGCAATTTGTAATCTATGGATAACAGACACTTCAGACTTCATCTTGCACAAATCTATTTAATGGAAGTGGGCTGCAGTATGTTTCACTGTGATTGGTTCAGGGATCTGTCAACACTAGGTGGAAAAGAAGCCACCATCTTTCTTTCGGGAGTAGCCTCCATTGGTGGCTGCAGTGTGAGGGGACACTGGAGAAAAGAGAAGAGGAAGTGGACTGAATTTCAGATCCTTGGCCTTTTCTAGGAAACTTTAGTCATCAGTACATTTGTGGGTACTGTGGAGAAGCTTCTCATAACAGCTGGGAAAACTGGCATATGGAGGACTGATGGGAGGTAGTTATAGGTCTTCCACCCCCAGGGTTTTGCCCTTGCTGTAAATGTTTGTTCCCTAGACCTAAGGCTGAGCAAAGAGGCTCTGAAAAATTGAATTAATTTCCTAGCTCTGTAGTCAGCACATCCCCTGGTATTAATCTGGTACTTGCCAACTTAATCGCTGCTTTCCAAGACCCACAGAAATCCATCATCTTCCCTACTATCCAGTCACCTGAAATCCCTGATTCATGGGTCCATTTAGAAAGACCCCCACTGCTTCATCTGCTTACCCAGTCTTCTAACCCTTACCTATGGATCCCTGGATGCTGTGGATGGACTCCTTTTTAGGGTTGATCCAGTGTCTGATGTTAGCCAGGAAAGTGATGGGTGGAGTGGGAGGGGTTAAAAATTCTCCAGGGAATTGGATCTTGGTTCTAGAGGAATGCATAGGGAAGAACAATGGAGAAATAAATCATAGAAACTTGAGGAGGGCAAGGTAGTTGCATGTGATCTCAAGAATAAAGCAGCCAAAGACCTTTTTTACCTCTGTGAGATTAACTAAAGATTTTGTTTATACAGATGAGCACAATCTTGGGTGATTTCTGTTAATCTTAGACAGTGAAAATACAGAAACTATATTATAGACACAGATGTAAAAATACAGAAATTCGTATACAAATGAGTACCTAGTGATTATCGTTTTCCTGGTGACATTTTACCTTATATGACTGGATGGCAGCATGTTTAGGCTGGAGAGGCTCTGCCTCTACCACTTACCTACAGACATCTTGTGTGGTCTTCTGGTTTAACAGTATCTCATTTTTGTTCTTGAATGTCCCAGTGTGGTGGTTGTACAAGGCTGCTAAGCGGAAGTCCAGGTCATCCTTTGGTATCTACAGAAGTCAGTCCCCCCAAGGTTAGCTCGGCCACCTGTATCCCTGCTCTAGTCAGGTTCTATTGTGCTCTACTCTTCCCCAAAAGTATAGTGAAGGCTCTCTTGGGCCTGGAATCCACAACTCCTTACACACTAATTTGTTGTACATGATAACTCTAGTTGATATGGAATTATCTTAGGGTTAGGTCTAGGGAGTGGTGAGCTCTCACTGGAGAGTTAGGAATATTGTTCATGATATGGGCTTAATGAACTTTACCTCGTTCATGTTTATATTCAGTCCTCATTTTCATCAGAGAATGAGAAGGTCTGTAAAATCATTTGCTCCAGATAACTGCCCGGAGCAAAACTTAAGTCTTCTGGCTTCCCAGAGGCCAGATAAATTGGTTTTTGGCTTTGGATTTGGTAGGATCTTGGGTTAGAGACAAAAGGAAAAGTACTGAAGCAGTTAGGGACAGACTAACTTTCAAAAAGAATATTAAGGGCTGGGTGCAGTGGCTCGTGCCTATAATCCCAGCATTTTGGGAGGTTGAAATGGGAGGATCACTTGAGGCCAGGAGTTTGAGACCAGCCTGAGCAACATATTGAGACCTCATCTCTTCAAAAAAAAATTAGCTGCATGTCATGGCACATGCCTATAGTTTCAGGAGGCAGAGGCAGGAGGATTGCCTGAGCCTGGGAGGTTCAGTCTACAGTAAACCATGATCAGGCCACAGCATTCCACCCTGGGTGACAGGAAAAAAAAAAAACAAAAAAAAAACCCTAAATGGCTGCAAAGAGGAATAATATTTCAATGCTAGATACCTCGGGATCAAAATAGTAGGCATCCCGCCTCATGGAAGTAATTGTGGGGGTTGAGTTGAGCCGACTCCAGGGTTCCTGCTGCTGAGCAAGGTGAGTTGGGTTCTTGTATGGCAATTTCTGCAAAAGAGAAACCATATCCAGGACAACCTGGTTATACAGGAAGCCTTGCTGATGTGGTTAGCTTCAGTAGCATCGCCTTATTCCATCCAGTTTTATTTGTGTTTTTTGTTTTATTTTTTGAGACAGAATCTTACTCTGTCACAGAAGCTGGAGTGCAGTGGCATGATCTCAGCTCACTGCAACCTCTGCCTCTTGGGTTCAAGTGACTCTTCTGTCTCAGCCCCTCAAGTAGCTGGGATTACAGGCATGTGCTACTATGCCCAGCTAATTTTTGTATTTTTAGCAGAGACAGGGTTTTGCCATGTTGGCTAGGCTGGTCTTGAACTCCTGACCTGAAGTGATACACCTGTCTCAGCCTCCCAAAGTGCTGAGATTATAGGCATGAGCCATCACGCCCGGCCCCATCTGGTTTTATTTGAATCTCAGACATCTGCAAAGAGAAGAATGGTATGGGGCAAGACTCCCCAGGCTCTTGATCCTCCTAAGTTTTCTTAGTGAGAACTGACAGAAACAGGCCAGGAATATAGGAGAAGGTATAGAGTGGGATGAGGGGAGTAAAGAGTTGGGAGCAGATAGGAAAAATGATGAGCTCAGGTTTAGATGTACTGAGTTTGAAGAAAAGGTGAGACATTCTAATGCAAATAACAGGTAGAAAACTGGAAGTGTAACTTGTTGGAGGAGAGCTCAGAAGGATTGGTTGTCCACATGAAGTAGTAGCTGAAGCCTGCAAAATGGAGTCAGGCCAAAAGGGAAGAACTGGTTTGTGAGGATTGTACAGTATTATAACTGGGAGTGAGGAGGATCCCAGAGAAGCAATCAGAGACGGAATCAGGAGAGTGCAATGTCTAAGCAGGTAAGACAAAGATTCCAGTAAGCAGGGAAGGGTCACTGATTGCAGGAATGGCAGAAAAAGTCCACTGGACATTAGTTCTCAATAAAGCTCCACAGGCATGAACGTAAAAACATGTAACAGATTTCTTCATTATATATAAAATGCCATATTCGCCACTGTATCCCCAGCTCCTAGCACACTGACCTAACACATGGTATTAAAAAACGGTTGAATCCAATATATCATTTGACTGAATTCCAGTCAGTGCAACTAACACCCTATTAGAACTCTGGCTGGGTGTGGTGTCTCACCCCTGTAATCCCAGCACTTCGGGAGGCTGAGGTGGGCAGATCACCTAAGGTCAGGAGTTTGAGACCAGCCTGACCAACATGATGAAACCCCATCTCTACTCATATACAAAAATTAGCTGGGGGTAGTGGTGGGTGCCTGTAGTCTCAGCTACTTGGGAGGCTGAGGAGGGAGAGTCGCTTGAACCCAGGAGGTGGAGGTTGCAGTGAGCCAAGATCGTGCCACTGCACTCCAGCCTGGGCAATAAGAGTAGGATTCTATCTCAAAAAAAAAAAGAAAGAACTCATTAGACCTATCCAACATTGTAATCCTCCTTCTCCCCAGTATGGCAAAGTGCTATGTGAGCCATACTTTTTTTTTTTTCTTTGAGACGGAGTGTCGCTCTGTTGCCCAGGCTGGAGTACAGTGGCGTGATCTCGGCTCACTACAACCTCCACTTCCTGGGTTCAAGCGATTCTCCAGCCTTAGCTTCCCAAGTAGCTAGGATTACAGGTGTGTGCCAGTGTATCTGGCTAATTTTTGTATTTTTATTAGAGATGGAGTTTCACCATGTTGGCCAGGCTGGTCTTGAACTCCTGACCTCAGGTGATCCACTTGCCTCAGCCTCCCAAACGCCTGGAATTACAGTCATACCTTAATTGAACAGTGTGTATCAGCCACTGTGCTATCACCAAGAATAATGAAGTATGAAAGAAAGAAAGCTACAGGTATTTGATGCCAGCATAGGCTCAGTTATCCTTTGATGTGGCCCTGAGCAGCACTCCTCCCACTCTCCTTGAAGACCACTTAAACCTCGTCATCTCTGTCAGCAGAAGGATGAGATTGTCTTTCGCTGAGAAAGTCCAGACTGTCAAGCACAAATGTCATCTTTACATCCACTTTCTTTCCATCTCAGGGAAAGGAAAGTCCCTTTTACTCCCCGGACCTACACTTCCCCGTGCTTCTGAGACCTGTACCATTCTGCATATGCTCTTTTCTGACCCAAGCCTCTCTTCATTTCTTTGTCATGGTCTAGCTACCAGCCTATCACTTTCCCTACACAACCAGACCTTTTCAGGAGTCAATATTTACTATCTCTACTTCCTCACTCACCATTCCCATACCCTCTTTAGCTCACTGTAGTCTGGCCTCTGCCTCAAGCACCCCCTAAAACTGCTCTTGCTAGTTATCAGTGAGCTGTGTGGCCAGTTCAGGTGGATCCTTTCCAGGCCTGATCTTATTTGAACTCAGCTGTTTCTGACATCAGAATGCTGATTCCCTCAAATGCCCACACCATGCTCTGTGGGCCCAGCTCCTCTGGGTTTTCCTCTTATTTCTGGCCCTTATCTCTCAGCTACTGTCTCAGCTCCACTTTCTCTCTGTCCCTTAGACAGTGCTATTCTCCAAGGGTCTCGTTTTTACTTTTCTTATGCTCACATCCACTGGATGAGCTGATTCCCTTCCATGGCTTCAACTACTATGTGGATACCGTAGCTCATATGGATACACAGCTCCATCATACATCTTCAATCCAGAACTCTCAACCCTGTTGCCTACTATTGATCTTCACTTAAATGTCCCACAGTCACTACAAAAACGTCTACATAGTTGATGTTTCTCAACATCTTTCTCCCCAAACCTACTTCCCCAGGATGCCCCATTTCAGTGAACCCTCAGAATTAAACCCTTAGGAACCTAGCAGTTATCCTAGACTCACCTCCTCTCTTGGGCCTGTATCCAGTCAGTCCCCAGGTCCTGTCAGTCCTGCCCTGTGCACCTTTCTCACATCTGCACCTGATCTCCATCTCCTGTGGTACTGCTGTAGATCCATTACTCTTCCTCCTGGAGATTGCCTCACTTGCCTCCTAACTGATCCCTCTTGTCTCACTCTCATCCTATCCAGTCTGCTGCCACTTGTGCTTCCTAAAACACCCATCTGATTGTGTCACTTGGTACTTAAAATCCTGCTATGGGGCTGGGACCTACGGCTCATGCCTGTAATCTCAGCACTTTGGGAGGCCAAAGCAGAAGGATCACTTGAGGCTAGGAGTTTGAGACCAGCCTGCGCAACAAAGGAAGATCCTGGTTCTACAAAAAAATAAAATAAGAATTTGCCAGGTGTGGTGGCACCACCTGTGGTCCCAGCTACTTGGGAGGCTGAGTTGAGAGAATTGCTTGAGCCCAGGAGTTCAAGGCTGCAGTAAGCCAAGATTGCACCAGTGTAGTCCAGCTGGGGTGACAGAGCAAGGAGACCCTGTCTTAAAAAAAAAAAAAAAAAATCCCACCATGATTCCTCACATCTCTAGGATGAAACCATAGCTAACTAGCTAGCATGGTGTACACAGCATACCCAGCCCACCAAGGGCATCTCCCAGCTCTGATCTCTGAGTGCCTCCATTTCATGCCTGCACTCCAGCCCTTCTGGATTATTTGCAGTTCCCCAGACAAGCCATTCTCTCTCTCCTTTCCATGTATTTGCACCTGCTGCTCCCTTTGCCTTGCATATCTGGTTCCTGTTTCCTTCTTCCTAACTCATATTCTACCCACTCCCTCACCTGGCCTACCTAACTCATATTTGGACATCAAAATGCATCTGCTTTGTGAAGCTTTCCTTTAAGTTCCTGGTTCTCACGGCACCCTACACACAACTCTGTCACAACATGTGCTGTTGTGCAAGCATTTTTGCTATTGTCGGTCTATCTTTACTACTAGAGTTCCTTAACAGCAGAAGCTACATCTAATTTATTTATATATCCTTGGTGTCTAGCAGAGTGTCTGGCTTATAGTAAATAAGTATTGAATAAATGAAAAGGGGCTCTTAATATTGTTATTAGACAACAATTACCACTTAATTCATCTTATTGTGCACCACTTCAAATATCCCAATCACTCCTACCAGAAAAAAGATCATCTAAGTTCCTAAATCAGTGACCACCATCATGCTGAACACACACATAACAAACACATTGTGGTGTTAACCAGAAGACAGAGACAGTGTGAACACAGATGTATAAAGCATGACCTCTGGTGACTTTCAGAGGATTCTCTCCCACTCCATATCTCATTTCTCTTCAGAGAACAGTCTTCCCAACAGGGAAATGGGTAGCTTGAAGGAACCTGGGCCCTGCCATAACTTATACTCACAATTGATTTGAGTTGCCAGAGCCCCTTGTTCTTCTAGACTAGAGCTCTACTTTCCCCTGCTCAAAAACTCCTCTGAAACGTTAGCCAACCTGAATATGGAGATAGGGAGGTAGGCAGAAAACAGACTTCTCTGGTACCCGACTGAGTGTCTTCACCAGAGTGCTTTATGTTACCATCTCTGCCCATCACACTGACAGAAAGAAGACTACCGGTGACCCTACTAGGAATCTGCTCAAGAAACCAGAGTACCTTGGAAGCCCGCAGTTCTCCTAAGTAGGAATCATCGTTATCTAATGTAGGCTGCTGGAAAGGGTCCCGGGTGGGAGGCATGGCTAAATGCCTAACTCTTCTAAGAGGGATGGGAGGTCCGCTCAGCCGCAGCACAGCCTCACTCGCATATGATCCCGGGTCCCAATTGTTTGGAACGCTGGTTTCGGTTGCCAGGCAACTGCCCAGCCATCTAAGACAGAGGAATTCCCTCCGAGGAGGGCGCCACCTGGCGGCTGACCGCGGGAGGCCTCTGGGGAGGATGCTCCGGGGAATGCAGAGGGAAAGCGCCGCTGAGTGGGCCCCGAGCCTTGCAATTGCACTCCTCAGCCTGGGCGGAAAAGCGCGGGCCGCTCACCATCACGACTTCTGCAAAAGACTTCAGTTGAGGAAAGAAGTCCTTAAAGATGACCCAGAAATTTCCTTCTGGCTCGCACCTAACAAAAGGCTTTCAAAGCCATGAGAGAATGAGGATGTCAAGAGACCAAAGAGGGCCGGGCGCGGTGGTTCACGCCTCTAATCTCAGTACTTCGCGAAGCGGAGGCGGGCGGATCGCTTAAGCCCAAGAGTTCGAGACCAGTCTGGGCAACATGGCGAAACCCCGTCTCTACAAAAAATAGGAAAAAGATTAGCTGGGCTTGGTGGCACGCGCCTGGAGTCCCGACTACTCAGGAGGCTAAGCCAGGAGAATCTCTTGAACCCCGGAGGCGGAGGTTGCAGTGAGCCGAGATCGCGCCACTGCACTCCAGTCTGGGTGAGAGAGTGAGACCCTGTCTGGGGGCGGGGGTCGGGGTGGGGGGGGGGCACGTGCGGTACTTGGAAAATTGCGGCTAAGGCAAACTCCTTGCTTAAACTCCGATCAACTGCAGTGTCAGGGCTTCTCATCTAGCCGGTTGTAAAAGCACGGATGGATTTGGCGGGATGTAAGATCTCCAGGAGTGGCCTTCGTAGGAGGGAACACGTACTGGGGCCTCTTCTAGGCGACGACTTCTGGAGGGTGATCTCTCCATCTTCTTTCTCTCGGTTCACATGCCATGTGTACAAAATCAGAGATGCTCATAAAATAACCCCTAGCCCGAAAGGGCTGTAGAAAACGGAAATTTGTTGGCGCTGGCCTGGAGGATGCTTCCACCGCGTTCTTCACACGAGCCCGGGGCATGCCTGTTGGGCCGGTTGCGCACCCCGGGCGCGCGCTCTCCCGCGCCCACGCCGCGCGCACCAGCTGCGGCGGCTGCCATGGCGACCCGCAGGTGAGCGGCAGAGGCGCGCGTGGTCCCTGCCCCACCCGCGCAGAGCCAGAGAGGAGGCGGTTGTCAAGGCGACGTGGGTAGGAGGAGAGGACTGAGGGAGGAGGAAGGATGGGCGGTGTTGGCGTAGCCGCAGGGAGGTGACTGGAGCGAGCCTGGCCTCTTGCATCCCCTCCCTGTGTACCTCCCTCCCCTTTTTTTCCGCCTTCTGCCAGCAGAAGCAGCAGCCGCAGCACCTGAGCCGCTACTGCCGCTCACTCAGGACAACACTATGGCTGAGCCTGGCCACCGTCTCTCCGCCAGAGGCAGGGGAACAACTGAGAGGCGCACACCCCGGCTGTTGCGGCTGCTGCTCTGGGCTGGGACCGCCTTCCAGGTGACCCAGGGAACCGGACCGGAGCTTCACGCTTGCAAAGAGGTACTGCCGCCCCCCTACCCGACCCCGCTTTGGTCACAAAAGTGTTGGATCCAGGCAGAGACCTTGGGGACACAGGCGCAGAGAGTTTCAGACGCCACAGAGTTTAGATTTCTTTGGGGATGAGGCATGGGGGGAGGGAAGAGGAGCCAGTCTGGCGTCATGAGGAGGCCAGCACATTGGAGGACTCACGGATAGATCAGCCTCACAGCTTGGGATGCTGAGCTCAGCGAGAAAGGTCCCAGCCCCAAGAAGGGGAGCTACCTGGGTACCTGAACTCAGAATGAGGGAGGAAGACGAGTTGTTTTCCAGCTGAGATGAATTCATCTTAAAAGTGGTTGACAACAAAAGATTATGCACAGAGAAGCAAAATAGGAAGAGGAAAGGAGAGTAGTGGGAGAGGAAAGGAGTTAGGAAGGCCAGAAAAAAGTACCGGAGCGAAGTGATTTTATCATGGCTACACAAAACGGAGTGTGAAGGTGGGAGATGTGCGAGAGGGATGATAGGATCCCAGCTCTCTAGTTCCTTGTTTGTTAAACATCGGTTAGTGAAGACTGTTAAATGTGGCTTCTCCTTATAGCTTGGCCTCCCCGCAGCGTACTATGTTTAGTGTACCTGACAGCACACGACTCACCTTTCTGCAGATTTTGAGTTCTTCAATATCTTGTGTTCTGCCAACCTCTGGTCTCCTCTCTGACTTCTGCTAACATATGTCAAAGTCTTTTTCAAGGTATTTCCAAAATGTTGGAAGCAGAATTCAGACAATAGGTAGTCAATGTCTTATAACCAAAAATATCTTTTGAAAAGTCATCTTGGAAGAACGCAAAAGGGCACTAGGAGCAACAAAACAGTCGTTTCTCTATTATTGAAATAACGATATTTGGTTGTGCTCTGAGCAACTTTTTTAGAAACCATATGGCAGAGGCAACAAGATATTTACAAGAACTACGTTGGGGAAGGCAAAATGAAAGTTCTGTTATTTCTGTGGAATGTGAAGGACTAAGGTTTTGAGAGGTTAGTGTATATATCTATATAAAACTTTAAAATATATATGTTTTAAAATAGAAATGAGGTTTCAATATACTGCCCCAGCCAGTCTCTAACTCCTGGGCTCAAGCGATCCTCCCACCTCAGCCTCCCAAAGTGCTGGGATTATAAGAATGAGTCACTGCACCCAGTCCAGAATATTTTTTATAAATTGTTAGTGTGAACTGATTGCCAACAATAACTCCATCCCTTATGGAGATATATTCTTATAAAGATGTTCTGAGTCTACAGTATAGCAGGTCATAAAGAAGTCAGGTGTGGGGGGAAGGATTTTTGTGTGAATAAAGATACTTGATTTTGAAGATTCATGAATATGATATAAGTGACCCCAGTGAGTGGGACTTTTGATAACCTTTATTAGCCTCAATGACAACCTGCCCTGGACCATCTGCATTTCCACCCAGCCACATAATGACCTTTTTTAGAGATGGCAGAGAACAGGATGATCTTATCAGTGACTCTGGCTCACCGGCCTTGATGGCCTGTGGTCTAACCAACCAAAATAATGAGACGAAGAAAGCCCACTTGCTTAAGAATCAAACAAGGGAGTCTCCTGAGTGGAAGGTAAGAATCATACAGTTTAACTACCAATTCTTGTTGAGATCTTTGTCAACAATGGAAAATATGAGACATTTCAGAAATTAAGCACTTCTATTATCTTGATTTGGAGGAAGAGAAGAATATTGATACTTGAGAACTTGAACTTGTGTACGAATTTTGCCTTTGGTCTTGTTTGAATAACCAATATTTGCCTAAGCAAAAGGTCTTACCGCAAAGAGTAAGCTTAGGGTAGTGGAAAGCTATGGAGCTCAACCTACCAGGGTTTTAGTCCTGTTACTTACCACATGGTTTTTGGATTTGTAGAATGGGTATCAAAATAACACCTACCTCAGAAAGGATTGCTTTGAGTATTGAAATAGAAAATACATTGGAAACACAAAATAGAGTTACCTCCCCTCCTTCCCTGTTCAGCTTCTTTCCCATTATATCCACACTCATGCCAGATTGGAAATGGCTTAGGAGGCATGCCCATTGACCGCAGGCGTCAGCAAGTCCTGTTTACATTCTCCTTGAGCAAACAGTGGCCATTGAACACCCTCAACTCCAAAACAATCAGGGAGAGAATAAGCCCATTATTATAGTATTCATTTGGCAATATGAACTGATCAAACAAGTTTGGGGGCTTCCAACCCCACACGGTGAAAAACCAATTCAAGGTAGACCAGCATTTCTCTGTTCCTTTTTTTTATTTTTATTTTTTGAGACAGAGTCTCACTCTGCCAGCCAGGCCAGGCTGGAGTGCAGTGGCATGATCTCGGCTCACTGCAACTTCCACCTCCCAGGCTGAAGCAATTCTCCTGCCTCAGCCTCCCAAGTAGCTGGGATTACAGGTGTGTGCCAATACACCCAACTAATTTTT
This sequence comes from Mandrillus leucophaeus, assembly GCF_000951045.1. Classification (NCBI taxonomy): domain Eukaryota; kingdom Metazoa; phylum Chordata; class Mammalia; order Primates; family Cercopithecidae; genus Mandrillus; species Mandrillus leucophaeus. The sequence goes on along the minus strand of NW_012109330.1, from coordinate 636,038 downwards.
GTGTTGTTAGTAGAGATGGGGTTCACCATGTTGGCCAGGCTGGTCTTGAACTCCTGACCTCAGGTGATCCGCCCACCTCGGCCTCCCAAAGTGCTGGGACTACAGGCGTGAGTCACTGCACCCGGCCACTCTTCTCTGTTCTTGATCTTCATACGAATTTCTTGTGAGCTGATGTTGGGTGTTGATGGCAGGGACTCTTATCAGGCCAAGGCCGACCCTAATGACAACAATATCGTTCCAGCCTTGTTCATGAAAGCTGAGGCATCTCTCTGGATGTAATCAGGAAACAGAGAGGTTTAGCTTGAGGCCTAAACTGAGGCGGCAGAGAACTGGAAGTTCTAGACTGCTGGACATGTGCTGGGGCTTGGCATTCCTCTCACAGTTTTATAATAATCAGGGTCACACATGGAACTAAACATCCTGTATGATATTTGTTTTCACAAATCATTTCTTTAGCCCAGGCTTAGTGCTGACTGCGAGCCAAAGGAGTGTTTCCCATGGCGCAGTGAAGCAAATCGAACGAAAGAGGAGCAGAAAGCTGCCTTTAACACGCTCTGCCTTGTCCTGAGGCTCCAGGGCTAATTGCCCTCAAAGGGGTTCCCCACTCTATATTGAAAAGCCCATGGGTTAGGAATCTAGCAGACATGGATTGGAATAAAATTTGTTGAATGAGTGATGCCATTTAGTAAGGATGCTACTTTGAGAAGTTAATTAACTTCTGTTAGCATCGAATTCCTGATCCGTGAAATGGGAGATGATAATACCTATCTCACAGGGCTGTTGTAGGAATTAAATTAAATTAAATAACACATGTGAAGTGCCTAGTGCATACTTCTTTGGTATATCGTAGGTGCTTAATAAATGTTGGTAGGAAGAACATTTAAGTACACAGATAATGACATATAAATGACGACGTAAGATTAACATGTGGTAAACAATGCAGGAGTGGCAATATAGAGGTTGATAGGAAAAGAGAGAAGAAAACTAATTCAGGGCAGGGCACAGTGGTTCACGCCTGTAATCCCAGCACTTTGGGAGGCTGAGGCAGGTGGATCACCTGAGGTTGGGAGTTTGAAACCAGCCTGGCCAACATTTAAACCCTGTCTCTACTAAAAATACAAAATTAGGCCAGGCGCGGTGGCTCACACCTGTAATCCCAGCACTTTGGGAGGCTGAGGTGGGCGGATCACGAGGTCAGGAGATCGAGACCATCCTAGCTAACACAGTGAAACCCCATCTCTACTAGAAATACAAAAACTTAGCTAGGCATGGTGGCGGGCACCTGTAGTCCCAGCTACTTGGGAGGCTGAGGCAGGAGAATGGCAAGAATCAGGGAGGCAGAGCTTGCAATGTGTGTGCCACTGCACTCCAGCCTGGGCAACAGAGCAAGACTCCATCTCAAAAAAAAAAAAAAAATTAGCCGGGCATGGTGATGCATGCCTGTAATCCCAGTTACTTGGGAGACTGAGGCAGGAGAATAGCTTGAGCCTGGGAGGCGGAGGTTGCAGTGAACTGAGATTGCGCCATTGCACTCCAGTCTGGGCAACAAGAATGAAACTCCATCTCAAAAAAAAAAAAAGATAGAAAGAAAACTAATTTAAACCGTTGGCACTTGACTTGCTTCTGTGATAATCAGTAGCATTTCAGTGGGCAGAGATGGAGGAAGGGTGTTTTCTAGATAGAGGGAGGAGCCTGACAAAAGGTCCACATGTGGAAAATGCAAATGATTCTGGGACTTGCAAGCAGACCAGCTGGCTGAAATGTGCAATAGTGTGAGCTACAAAGTTGATAAGGTTGAAAAATTCTAAACTAAGTGGAGAATCCCTGAAGGATTTCTGGCAGAGATAGCAGCTTAAGCGGGTGGATTAGCATGATTATAAAGTAAGCATGGTTGAGGTGGGCCAACAGGTGACAGCGGAGAGATGAGGCAGGGAGACCAATGCCGAAGATATTACTGAAGTCAAAGAGGAGGTTAATAAAGGGACTGCACTGGAATGGGGGCAGTGGAATACATGGAAAGGCATCCGTGTGAAAAACATGCTGACGGTAGAGGTTAGAGGATTTGGCAACTGATTGATGATGTAGGGTGATGGTGATGGGCAGGTCAAGGATTTTTGTCAGGATTTTAGAGTGGCAGAATGGTAAGAGTTACTATCCAAAATGCAGAAAGAACAGCTTTAGGGAGCAGAGTGTTCTCTGTTTAGTTCTGATGTCCCTGGGATCAGCCCCTGTAGTCAGGGGAGAAAGTCCTGAGCCTTTGGCACGCTATTTCACTTCATGAGCACAGTATCTAGGCTTTTCTATTTCCTCCTGTATTTGGTTCTTCTTTTTCTTCTCTCTTCTTTCTTCCTTCTTCCTTCTTCCTTCTTCCTT
>NW_012109330.1:630959-632950 GCF_000951045.1 Mandrillus leucophaeus | reverse complement strand
TCCATTTGCCCAGGCTGGTCTCAAACACATGAGATCTAGTGATCTGCCTGCCTTGGCCTCCCAAATTGCTGGAATTACAAGTATGAGCCACCACACTCAGCCTGTTTTTTTTTTTTTTTTTCCACATGTATGTCTCCCTAAACAATCTTATTTAGATCTGTTTATTTTTGACCTTTATAAAAATATATTGCATTGTATATAGAGCTATAACATTTGCTTTCCTAACTCAACACTAAGCTTCTAAACTCATCTACATTATTGTATGTTACTCTATTTTCTGCATTTTCAGTGTTATAAAATACTCCTTTGGTGAATATTCCACAATTTAAAAATTAGTTCTTCTGTTAATAGACATTTGGGTTTCCATTGTTTTGCTATTTCAAACAGTGCTGCTATGGACATTGTTGAACCTGTCTTCTGGTGTGCAGGTACACATTTCTTGAAAGTATAAACCTAGAAGTGGGGTGCTGGGTTGTGGGGTGTGTACAGATTCATCTTCACAGAGAATGCCAAATTGTTTTCTGAAGTGAGGGAATTAATCAGAATTTATTCTTCAGTGACTCCAGAGATTGGGATTCTATTAAGGACCTTAGTCACTACTATGGTCTGATGTTTGTGTCCCTCCCAAAATTCATATGTTGATACCTAATCCTCAATGCAATGGTATTAAGAGGTGGGGCCTTTGGGAGGTGATTATATCCTATGGGATTAGTGCACTTATAAAAGAGGCATGAAGGGCTGGGCACTGTGACTCATACCTGTAATCCCAGCATTTTGGGAGGCCGAGGCAGGCTGATCACTTGAGGCCAGGAGTTCAAGACCAGCCTGGCCAACATGTCGAAACCCTGTCTCTACAAAAAATACAAAACCTAGCTGGTGTGGTGGTGCATGCCTGTAATCGAAACTACTTGGGAGGCTGAGACACGAGAATTGCTTGAACCCCGGGGGCGGAGGTTGCAGTAAGCCAAGATCGTGCCACTGTACTCTAGCCTGCATGACAGAGCAAGACACTGTCTTAAAATAAAATAAAAATAAATACAAGAGGCCCGAGGTAACTTTTTTGCTCCCTCCACTATGTGAGGACACATAGACAGCACCATCTCTGAGGAATGGGCCCTCACCAGACACCCAATCTGCTGGTGCCTCGATCTTGGACTTCCCAGCCTCCAGAGCTGTGAGCAATCAATATCCATTGTTTATAAATTACCTAGTCTATGGTATTTTGTTATAGCAGACCAAACCGACTCAGCAGTCACTGTAGCCCCGGACATACTAAGTCAGGGCTTAACTGTGGGGCCACTCTCCCTTCACAAGTAATGTTATTTCTTCAGAGCTCTTGGGGGTCCTGTTTACCTCGACTTTTATAGCTTTCTTCAGTTTTCAGTTCTGTAATCTGATGTGTCTCACGTTGGATGAGTTTTCTTCTATTTTGGAAACTGGACAGATGAATTCTTACTCAGATCACTCACTAAATAGAGTCTGGGTGAAAGCAAGTTCTAGGGCTAGGCTTCTGGAAATTAGTAGTATCTTAAGGTCTCAAGGTAGGTACCATCTTAGGGTAAAACAGAAATGTCACTCAATAGGAGATATCTACTGCTCTCTACTCTATCTGAGAGGAGCCTTAGCTATTGTGATATCTTTCAGGGAAGTGCACTGTGGGCAAAAATAACTCTTCGTATCCAGATTTGGTACAGTTTACAAAATTTTGAAGTTTTTGGTACTTTTTGTGTCCCTTTTTGCATTCTGTATTTCTTGAATTTTTTTCAAATTTTTTTTGAAATGGAGTTTCATTCTTGTTGCCCAGGCTGGAGTCCAGTGGTGCGATGTCGGCTCACTGCAACCTCCGCCTCCCAGGTTCAAGGGATTCTCCTGCCTCAGCCTCCCAAGTAGCTGGGATTACAGGCGCCTGCCATCACTCCCAGCTAATTTTTGTATTTTTAGTAGAGATGGTGTTTCACCATGTTGGCTATGCTGGTCTCGAACTCTTGACC
>NW_012109330.1:615387-630909 GCF_000951045.1 Mandrillus leucophaeus | reverse complement strand
GAGTCCAGTGGTGCGATGTCGGCTCACTGCAACCTCCGCCTCCCAGGTTCAAGGGATTCTCCTGCCTCAGCCTCCCAAGTAGCTGGGATTACAGGTGCATGCCACCACGCCCAGGTAATTTTTTGTATTTTTAGTAGAGATGGTGTTTCACCATGTTGGCTATGCTGGTCTCGAACTCTTGACCTCAGGTGATCACCCGCCACAGCCTCCCAAAGTGCTAGGATTACACGTGTGATCCACCGTGCCTGGCCTCTTTTTTTTTTTTTTTTTTTTTAATCGAGATCGGATCTCATTCTGTCACCCAGGCTGGAGTGCAATGGTGCAATCTTGGCTCACTCGTTCCTCCTTCCTCAGCCTCCCAAAGTGCGTGAGCCACTGTGCCTAGCTTTTGAATCATTACAATAAGAAAGTATCATTGTTATAAAAGCAATAAGGTTATTTAAAAATAGTATTCAATAGGCCAAAAGGGAATATGGAAATAACAGCCTTGAACTCCTGGCCTTGAAGGATTCTCCTGCCTCAGTCAGACTTTAGAGTTTCCCTTTTCATTCAGGATGAATCCTGAAAAGAGGGGGTTAATCCTGCGTTAGACACTGGAGAGACTAAACTCTGAGAAAAGAACATTACCAAGAACTATCTAGCCCTGTGAAATTTAGACAATTTTTGCAAATATGGATCTTTCATACTCCAATGGCCCAGTAATGGAGGTCTTCTTTGCCTGTGTATTACTTTTTTTTTTTCTTTTTTGAGACAGAGTCACCTGTGTTGCCTAGGCTGGAGTGCAGTGGCACGATCTCAGCTCACTGCAACCTCTGCTTCCCAAGTTTAAGCGATTCTCCTGCCTCAGCCTCCTGAGTAGCTGGGAATACAGGCACCTGCCACCATGCCCAGTTCATTTTTGTATTTTTAGTAGAGACGGGATTACACCATATTGGCTAGGCTGGTCTCAAACTCCTGACATTGTGATACGCCCGCCTTGGGCTCCCAAAGTGCTGGGATTACAGGCGTGAGCCACCGCAGCTGGCTTTTTTTTTTTTTTTTTTTTTTTGAGACAGTCTTGCTCTGTCACTCAGGCCAGAGTACAGCGGTGCAATCTCAGCTCACTGCAGCCTCTGCCTGTCGGATTCAAGCAATTCCCATGCCTCATCCTCCTGAGTAGCTGGGATTACAGGCATGCACCACCACACCCTGCCATGTTGGCCAGGCTTGTGTTGAACTCGCAACCTCAAGTGATCACCCTGCCTTGACCTCTCAAAGTGCTGGGATTACAGGCGTGAGCCACTGTGCCCAGCTTCAGATAACCTTTCCATTTAAAAAAAAAAGCAGAATGCAGTGGCTCATCCCTGTAATCCCAGCACTTTGGGAGGCCGAGGCCAGCAGATTACTTGAGCCCAGGAGTTCAAGACCAGCCTGGGCAACATAGCAAGACCCCATCTTTACAAAGCAGTTTTCAAAATTAGCTATGTGTGGAGGCCCATGCCTGTAGTCCCAGACACTAGGGAGACTGAGGTGGGAGGTTCACTTGAACCTGTGAGTTAAAGATTACAGTGAGCTGTGATCAAGCCACTACACTCCAGCGTGGGCAACACAGTGGGACTCTCTCTCTCTAAAAAAAAATAAGGGACTGGGTGCAGTGGCTGACACCTGTAATCTCAGCACTTTGGGAGGCCAAGGCGGGTGGATCACTTGAGCTCAGGGATTTGAGACCAGCCTGGGCAACATGGTGAAACCTCATCTCTACTAAAAATACAAAAATTAGCTGGGCGTGGTGGTGTGCCCCTGTGGTCCCAGCTACTTGGGAGGCTAAAGTAGGAGGACCGTTTGAACCCAGAAGGTTGAGGTTTCAGTGGTACCACAGCAAGACCCTGTCTCACAAAAAAGGTAGGGGGATCTGTATTAGTTAGCTTTTGCTATATAACAATCCAACCTGAGGCTTATTGTCTTAAACAGGACCCCTTGTTCAGCCCACAGTCCTGTAGTTTGGTCTAGGGCAGCATGGCTGATCTATGGGCTCCCTTGTGTGACTGTGGTCAGCTGGTAGATTGACTGCAAGCTAGATTACCTAAAATGCTTCACCCAGAGGTCTGACATTGACAGGCTGTTGAGTGAGGTACCCAGGTTCTCTTCTAGATGGCCTCTTATCCTCCAGCAGGCTAGTTTACACTCATTTATAGGATGGTCTCAGAATTCCAAGTGCAGTAGCAGAGCAAGCCCCAATGTGCAAGCTCTTCTCAAGCCTCTGTCCATGTTGTCATTGCTAATGTCCTATTGGCCAAAGCAAGTCACATGGTCAGGCCATGAAATAGACTTCACTTCTCTATGGGAGCCCCTGCAAAGTCATTATGTAGGGGCATACGTATGGGGATGGGAAGAATTTGTTGCCATTTTTGAAGCATACCACTAGGAAAAACAGAGTTGATACAAATAACCAACCACTCCAATGGACCTATAGTTATAAATTTGGTTAAGTACTAGGAAAGAAAAATAAAGGATATGAGAGATTATTACAAAGACACCTACTTTACAGTATGCCACAAGATCTTTTATATACTTTCAGCATCTTTCTATAAAGATGACATATGAACATTTTTAATCACCATATCTGTTGGTATAGATCACTGCTTTAGGAATGCAGCAAGAAAACTACAGCACAGTAGTCAAATTGCATACTCAAGGAAAAGCATACAAAGAGTTGATTTGAATGAGATGAACTTTAAATTTCTCTATTCCCTTTTGGCTTATTGAATGCTATTTTAAAATAATCTTATTGTTTTTGCAACAATTATACTCTCTTATTCTAATAATTCAAGAAATACAGAATGCCAAAAAGACCACGAAACTTACCCAGAATTTCATAATTGGTTAAACTCATTGTAAACATTTCATTATATCTTGCCAGCTTTCTCTCCATACTGATAGACTTTCTAGACTTCTATATGTATGGATATAAATATATAATTTTTTTTGAGACAGAGTTTTTCTCTTGTCGCCCAGGCTGGAGTGCAATGGCACAATCTTGGCCCACTGCAACCTCCACCTCCTGGGTTCAAGCGATTCTCCTCCCTCAGTCTCCCAAGTACCTGGGACTACAGGCGTGGGCCACCATGCCCAGCTAATTTTCGTATTTTTAGTAGAGACAGGGTTTCACCATGTTGCCCAGGCTAGTCTCGAATTCCTGACCTCAGGTGATCTACCCCCTCAGCCTCCCAAAGTGCTGGGATTACAGGTGTGAGCCACCATGTCCAGTCATAAATATATAATTTTCCATAAGTGTGATTATTCCATACATGCTGTTTCATAACCTGTTTTTTTCATGCAATAATATTGCAGGGGGCATTGCTACATGTTAATAAATATAGGTCTACATCATCATTTTTCTCTTTAAGAGATAGAGTCTCACTATGTTGCCCAGGCTGGAGAACAGCAACTACTACAGGTGTCATCATGGTGCAATATAACCTTGAACTCTTGGGCTCAAGGTATCCTTCTGCCTGAGGCTCAAGTAGCTGGGACGGCAGGCTTGTGCCACCACACCTGGCTACTTTATTATTTTTAAGGCTGCATAGAGTTCTGTAGGCTGTATGTAATATAGTTTATATAACTAACCAATTCAGATAACCAACCAATTTCTATTAGTATAAACAATACTGAAGTGAACACTTTTGCACATATAGTTGTAAACATTTGCTCAACTGTCAGTTAACTCCTTAAATTATGTTCTTAGAAATGAGGATTATTTGACCAAGGGCATATATATTTCATATTGTTCCCTATTACCCAATTTATCTTTTGGAGAAATTGCATCAATTTTTACTTCTCATTAACCTTGCACACCCTCACCTTTTCTCACATCCTTGGCAATGCTATCAATCCTTTAAAACTTTTATAAATTAATAGGCAATACACACACATACTTTATTCTTGGTCCATAACTGAGGAATCCCACCAGTTTTCAAAAGGACCCTACTGGAGCTCCCATGTGACCTCAGAGCATTTCTAGGGGTTATTACTTCAATTGAGGGAGATTTTCTGGCTCCTCACCCTCCCACTTTTGCTTCCTTGTGTGTGGTCTCTTTTTTTTTTTTTTTTTTTGAGAGAGACAGAATCTTGCTCTGTCACCCAGGCTGGAGTGTGCAGTGGTGCGATCTCTGCTCACTGCAACCTCCACCTCCCGGATTCAAGTGATTTTCCTGCCTCAGCCTCCCAAGCAGCTGGGATTACAGGTGCCCACCAACACGCCTGGCTAATTTTTGTATTTTTAGTAGAGATGGCGTAATACCATGTTGGCCAGGCTGGTCTCGAACTCCTGACCTCAAATGATCCACCTACGTCGGCCTCCCAAAGTGCTGGGAGTACAGGCGTGAGCCACCGTGCCCCGCTGGTAATTTTTGTATATTTTTAGTAGAGATGGAATTTCTGTATATGTTGGCCAGGCTGGTCTCAAACTCCTGACCTCAGGTGTCCCACCCCCACCCCCTTGGCCTCTCAAAGTGCTGGGATTACAAATGTGAACCACCATGCCTGGCCAAGCAGTCTGTTTTTTTGTTTGTTTTTTGTGGGGTTTTTTTGAGTCAGAGTCTTGTTCCATCGCCAGGCTGGAATGCAGTGGCACAATTTTGGCTCACTACAGCCTCCGCCTGCCGGGTTCAAGCGATTCTCCTGCCTCAGCCTCCTGAGTAGCTGGGATTACAGGCATACGCCACCACACCCGGTTGTATTTTTAGTAGAGACGGGGTATCACCATGTTGGCCAGGATGATCTCGATCTCTTGACCTCGTGATCCGCCCGCCTCGGCCTCCCAAAGTACTGGGATTACAGGTATGAGCCACCGCGCCCGGCCAAGCAGTCTGTTTTTAACCCTGCACAATCTGGATACACAATTTAGCACTTCCTAGGGTGTTAAGAATTCATCTTCATACATAAAAACACACATACCAAGCAAAAAACACCACCACTACGGCAAGATGACGCTAATGAGCAATGTAGTCTTCACTAAGGACTTTTTTTTTCCAGGAGGAAAAGTTTTAATTTATTCACAGAAACAGAATTAAAATCCCCATACATCATTCTTAATCTTTCAAATCCCTTCTCAGCTGCTTCCCCTCCCCCAACCAGGAGTAAAGTGTTCCACCCTTCTCCCACACTACACCAGCCTCCTCTCTTCCCTTTCACATTTCCCAACTTAGGTGGTCCCAGGAAGAAGCTCGTTTGGCTTGGGAAGCCAAGTCAATACTCACAAATAACCATTCCAATCGACTTGTAGTTATACATTTCGTTAAGTGCTCTGCAAGAAAAGTGAAGGATATGATGAGAGATTATTTCAAGGAGACTTAGATGGGGAAAGTGAGAGCAGGCCTTTCTGAGGAGTGAGTTTAAGCATGGATCTGAAGGGTGTGGAGGAGTTTGGCAGGCAAATATGAGGGACAAACTCAGCCTGGTGCTCAGAGGATGGACAGAAAGCCAGTGTGGCTGAACCACATAAACTTACACTTGTAAAATAAAAAAGTGCAAGGCCAGGTGCAGTGGCTCACCACTGTAATCCCAGGTATGATCCTTAAAAAAACAAAACAAGCAATACAGGAAAGTGCAAGTAAAGAAAATAAAAATTTACCCCAATTTTCATCACTCAGAAATAATTCTAAAAAAGCCCTTTTTTTTTTGAGATGGAGTCTCGCTCTGTTGCCCATTCTGGAGTGCAGTGATGCGATCTCAGCTCACTACAACCTTTGCCTCCTGGGTTTCCAGCAATTCTCCTGCCTGGCCTCCCAAATAGCTGGGATTACAGGCACGTGCCACCATGCCCAGCTAAATTTTGTATTTTTAGTAGAGATGGAGTTTTTTCATGTTACCCAGGCTGGTCTCGAACTCCTGACCTCAAGTGATCAGCCTGCATTGGCTTCCCAAAATGCTGGGATTACAGGTGTCAGCCACCGTGCCTGGCCTGTAGCATGGATTTTTAATGACATCAATAGCTTTCTCCATCTGTGGTCAGCTGATAGGCTCAGACAGCTTTGGCTGTGAGAAAGGCCAAGAGTGCTCATTTTCACCAGGGAATCACTGAGACATGGAGGGCCAGGCTCAAGAGCTTGTCTGCTTTGTCAAGCTGCCAGCTTGTCCAGATCAGGGCAGATGGGCCGGGTGGAGAATTCTGCCAAATTTTTTGAAAATAAGTCAAACTCATCTTTTCCTCAGTCTATATTGTCCCTCTGGTGAGTGATTAAAAATTGGGCTGTTTGTCACATTTCTTTCTTAAGCTCTCCTTCTATGTCATACCAGATAAAGAACACAAGAGATAATTATAGTCAGTGCTTGACAACTGCTGAAAATATGAAAATATATTTTCATACTTCCTAGGCCCTCCACTACTCAAATTCTTTTTTCTTTTTTGAGATGGAGTCTTGTTCTGTCACCACGCTAGGGTGCCATGGTGCAATCTCGGCTCACTGCAACCTCCACCTCCCAGGTTCAAGAGATTCCCCTGCTTCAGCCTCCCAAGTAGAAGGGACTACAGGTGCGCACCACCATGCCTGACTAATTTTTTGTATTTTAGTAGAGACGGGGTTTCAGCATGTTGACCAGGATGGTCTTGATCTCCTGAACTTGTGGTCCACCCACCTTGGCCCTGCAAAGTACTGGGATTACAGGTGTGAGCCACCACACCCGGACTTCAAATTCTTTCAAGTCTGAGAAGCCTGATATGATGTTACCTTTTTATTTTATTTATTTATTTTTTTGAGACAGGGTCCTACTCTTCACCCAGGCTGGAGTGCTGTGGCACGATCACTGTTCACGGCAGCCTCAAGCTCCTGGGCTCAAGTGATCCTCCCACATTAGATTCCTGAGTAGCTGGAACTACAGGCACATGTCACCACACTCGGCTAATTTTTAAATTTTTTCAGAGACTAGGTCTCACCGTGTTGCTCAGGCTGGTCTTGAACTCCTGGGCTCAGGTCATATCCTCCCACCTTGGCCTTCCAAAGCGGTGGGATTGCAGGCATGAGTCACTGCACCTGGCCTGCTTTTTTTTTTTTTTTTCAAGTCTTTCCTTTGAGACAAGAGTCTCGTTCTGTCACCCAGGCTAAAGTGCAGTGGCGTGATCTTAGCTCACTGTAACCTCTGCTTCCTAGGTTCAAGGGATCCTCCAGCCTTAGCCTCCCGTGCAGCTGGGATTACAGGCGCATGCCACCATGCCCAGCTAAGTTTTATATTTTTAGTAAAGATAGGGTTTCACCATGTTGGCCGGGCTGGTCTCGAACACCTGACCTTAAGTTATCCACCTGCCTTGGCTTCCCAAAGTGCTGGGATTACAGGCGTCAGTCACTGCACCTGGTCTTATTAAAGGCACTTTTAAAAGATCCACAAAACTATGCAGCATGAAAAATAAAATAAATTGAGTTTCATAGGCCTAGAATGTGGTTTTCTAAGTCTGAACCTTACTGCTAATACAAAATGAAAAGCAAACAAAAAAATTGGACTCTAATTTTGATAACCTGCATGCTAATTGGAGCATCCCTTTCCTGACCTGATGCAAAACAATGAAGGAAAACTGAAATTGCCTAATTTTGTGCTTGGAATCAATTACTTTGACCTCCCATCCCAATCACATGAAAATAGAGTGGCTAGTAACCCACTCTGGGGAGTGTCACCTAGATATAAAACTGTCACTTCATAACATTGCTGGTGTTGGGGTGAATTTTAGTGGTCCTCCAGTCCCAAGGCGTCCTTGCCTACAACACCTGGATGGGCACTTATCTTTTGGTAGCCTGAACCTTTCTGGTAATGAGGAGCTCACTATTTCTAAAGGAAAACTGTGCCATTGGGGTAAAAAAGTATTAATTTTTAAACATTGGTAGTTGTTAAGCAGTTGTTGAATATTTTGAGCCAAAATTTGTCACCTCCCTTTCTAGCTTTTACATGCTTCAGAATTTTCTCCTTTAGGTTTGAGACCAGAGCCCAAATGTATCTAAACAGGCCCTTTGCACTGCTCTGCAAATTCTCTCATTTTCTGTTGCCCAAGACCAAGGATATTATCTCCATAGAGTGCCATTTCCCAGCTTACTAAATAAGAGAAATCATCAGTTTCTTAAAGATTAGACTGAGAATCTGAGCCCCGAACATTTAACATCTACCTGTAGCTCATTCTGGGATGCATTTAAGAAAGTAATTTAAGATTAATCTCCAGTGGTCACTGTACTAAGAATAAGAAAGTGCAAAATTCTTTCCTAAGACTTTGTGAGTTGTTAGAACGCATGGAAGGTTGTTAGACACTAGAAAGGAGTCTTGAAGAAATTGTGGACATTCTTTAACTGAAATGCCTTTAAAATCTTACAGATACCCATTATCTTCCATTGAGGAGAAAGGATTATGCGAACCCTGGAGGGGCTTTAGAATCCAAATGTCTGATGCAGGGAAAGGAAATGTCTTTGCCTTTAACACAAGAAGCTTCACATCTACGAGTTAAGCAACATAACTGGTCACTTGATGACCACATTATCTCTGACATTTATTTCCTCCTTCTAATACCCTTTCTGTTTTTTATTCCTGTTAGGAATATTGACAGATACTGTCCATTTTGGTACCTGGTTCCAGAGAACAAGTATCATCAGAGTATTTTACAGTTTGAAGACGTCAGTGACAGATTGCCTCTAGGGCTCATGGGTCATTGTCATGTTTTTGTTTTTACCAAATAGTTATTTTTCCTCTTATAGTTTTAATTTTTAATCCTCTGAAATTTAAAATAATCCCCTCATTAAGTATTTATTAAACATAATGGGCTGAAAGAGACATAGAAGAATTACATGATATAAAACCAACTTTGGGCTGGGTGCAGTGGCTCACACCTGTAATCCCAGCACTTTGGGAGGCTGAGGTGGGTGGATCACCTGAGGTCAGGAGTTCAAGACAAGCCTGGCCAACATGGTGAAACCCCGTCTCTACTAAAAACACAAAAATTAGCTGGGCGTGGTGGCACACACCTGTAATCCTAGCTACTTGGGAGGCTGAGGCAGGAGAATTGCTTGAATCCAGAAAGTGGAGGTTGCAGTGACCCGAGATCATACCACCGCACTCCAGCCTGGGTGACAGAGTGAGACTCCAACTCAAAAAAACCAAAAAAACAAAAAAAAACCAACTTTGATGGAACATACAGCCTTTAAGGGAATGAGTGGTTGCAGGCAGTTCCAGAGAGAGATCAAGAGCATGATAGAATGAGGCCAGTTGGGAAGGAGCAGTGGACACAGCGCAGCCTCTGGAGATGGGGTTCATACCCCAGTTGGAGCTTCCCTCACTGTGAGACTCAGGCAAACTGCTGAATCTCAGCATCTCATTTACCAAAGGAGCTAATCCTATTTAATTTGAAAGACCACTGTGAAAATTAGAAAGGAGAAATAAGACGTGCACTAGTTATATTAGTTACCTTGGGCTGCCTCAACAAAGTATCACAAACTGGGTGGTTTAAAGGAACAGAAATTAATTTTCTTGCAGTTCCACAAGCCAGGAGTCTAAAATCAAAGCCCTCTGAAGGCTCTAGGGAAGAACATTCCTTGTCTCTTCCAGCCTCTGGTGCTTGCCAGCAATCCTTGGCCTTCCTTGGCTTACAGCTTCATCACTCCAACCTCTGACTTCACTGTTTCATGGCCTTCCTCCTGGGTGTGTCTCTGGGTCTTCACATGACATAAGGCCTTGAAATTAGGGCCCATTCTAATCCATTATGATCTCATCTTAACTAACTGTATCTGCAAAGAAGATTACATTCTGAGCTCCAGGGTGGGCAGGAATTTTGGAGGGACACTATACAACCCAGTGCACTGGCACATAGTATAGACTCAAAAAGTGGAAGTTGTTATGGTTATCAGGTGCCACAGTGCCAATGAGCAGAGAAAAATTATTTGTATGAGTTGGAGTGGTTAAGGAGAGCTTCACAGAAGAAGTAAGAGTCATGGAGGGTTTCAAAGTAGTAGTAAAATTTAAATAAGAACTAAAAATGTGTAGAGTCTATCAGGTGGGAAGAATAGCATATCAATATTTTATTTTATTTTTAAAATTATACATACATATTTTTATTTTTATTGAAAATAGAGACAAGGGCTCACTATGTTGCTCAGGCTGGTCTCCAACTCTTGAGCTCAAGTGATCCTCCCACCTCAGCCTCCCAAAGTGCTAGGATTACAAGTGCGAGCCACTGCACCCAACCAGCATATCAACATTTTAACAATAGAGTTATTAACCTTGTAAAATCAGCTACTCATGAGACAGAAATATCCTTTGGCCCAATAATGGGAATTAAAAACTATAATCTTTTTTGAAATGGTTTAATACATGTATTAGTTACCTATTACTTCTTAACAAATTACCCTAAAACTTAGCATCTTAAAATAACAAACATTTATTAATATTAGCTGGACGTGGTGATGTAAATCTGTAGTCTCAGCTACTTGGGAGGCTGAGGCGGGAGGATCACTTGTGCCCAGGAGTTTGAGACCAGCCTGGGCTGCATAGCAAGACACTCTCTCTAAAAATAAATACCAAACACGTATTATCTCACAATTTCTTGGGACGGGAATTCAGAAGCAGTTTAGCTGGGTGATTCTGGCTCAGAGTCTCTTAAGAGGTTATAGTCAAGATGTCCTCCAGGGCTGCAGTCATCCAAAAGTTTGTTTGAAACTTGAAGATCCAATTCCAAGATGGTTCACTCACATGGCTATGGCAGGAGCCTTGGTTCCTCAAGCATGGCCTCTTCCACTGGGATGCTTAAGTGTTTTCATGACATAGCAGCCAGCTCCCTCCAGAGCAGGTAATCAGAGAGAGAGCAAGGAAGATGCCACCATGCCTTTTATGACTCAATCTCAAAGGTCACACACCATCACTTTTCACCACATTCTGTTCATTAAAAGCAAGTCGCAAAATTCAGCGCATCTTCCAGGGGAGGAGGATGAAGCTCTAATTCCTGTTGAAGGGAGAACCACACCACGGTGTATAATGAAAGCATCCATTCCTTTAGCTGTTGGACTAGTTTCCTACATTGGCCGTTCTTAAATCTCCATGTTATTATTATTATTTGTTAGCAAAATAATCATTTTGAGCACTCACAGTGTGCCTGGTGCTGTACTTGAAGCTGGGAATTTGGGATGAATTGGTCCAGTGCTTGCCCTCAAGGGGTTTACAGGTTAGTGAGGGAAAGAGAATAGTCTGTAAATATAATGCACGTATATAAGAGATAAAAGTGATTATAATCAGAGGGCTTTGGGTTTGCAACTCTAAGAGGGAAACTGAAGAAATCAGAGAAAGCTTTAGGGGTAGGAGGCATCTGAGCGCCTAGGGCAGTACCCAAACCTTAGCCTAACCCCTGGTATAGAGTAGTTCCTGGGCAGGTCATTGAGGAGGGACATTTGCGCCTGGAGATGGGAATGTGTAGGACTTGTATTGGGGAATGTCAGGTTGTCCAGGGTCACTTTAGTGGAAGGGGGAGAAAAGGAAGAGTTTGAGGCCAGTTTTGGAGGCCCTTGGAGAATGTGGTAAGGAGAAAGATTAGACTTGATTATGAACACACTGGAGAATGACGTGTTTTTTGAGTAGGGGAGTGATATACTTAGATACTTGTTTTGGAGAACAGAAAAAATTGGAGCCAGAGAAACTAATGTGTATGTGTGTATGAATTCATTCATTTATTCAAAATTTATTGCAGACCCACCAGGCTTTTTTTTGAGACTGAGTCTTGCTCTGTTGCCCAGGCTGGAGTGCAATGGCATGATCTCAGCTCACTGCAACCTCCGCCTCCTGGGCTCAAGCGATTCTCCTGCCTCAGCTTCCTGAGCAGCTGGGATTACAGGTACCCGCCACCATGTCCAGCTAATTTTTGTATTTTTAGTAGAGATGGGGTTTCACCATGTTGGCCAGTCTGGTCTCGAACTCCGGACCTCATGATCTGCCCACCTCAGCCTCCCAACGTGCTGGGACTACAGCTGTGGGCTACCGCACCCAGCCTACCAAGCATTATTTTTAGAGCGCTTATAGTCTAGTGGGAGAGGTACATATTAATCAAATCATATAAGGATAAAATGACAACTCTGACAGTGCTACAAAGAAAGGTACATGGTGCCATGAGAGCACATATTAGGGGATTTGACTTAAGCCAGAAGTTCAGGGAACTCTTCTGAGACAATGATAACCGAGTGAGGCCTGAAGAGTGTCCGGAAGTAATAAGCCATGCAAGAGTAGGGATCAGCACAGGCAAAGGCCCTGAGATGAGTTACAAAGGACCGAAGGAAGGCCAGTGTAATGGGAGGAGCAAAGACAGAAGGAAGGAGAACACAGTTAGAAATAAGGTGGGAGAAGAAAGCAAGGATCAAACCATGAATAGTCTTAATTAACTAATGAATTAATTGTGCCCCTATCTACAAGGATTTCAGTTTTTGGGAAATACCTCCATCAAAATAGTAAAATCTAAATATAACATAAAAATTATGGCAGAAAAAAAAATACGACTTAAGACCAGGTATGGTGGTTCATGCCTGTAATCCCAGCACTTCGCGAGGCCGAGGTGGGAGAACCACTTGAGTCCAGGAGCTCAAGACCAGCCCGGGCAACATGGCAAAACCCTGTCTCTACAAAAAACATAAAAATTAGCCAGGCACGGTGGCCCATGCCTGTGGTCCCTGTAACTTGAGAGGCTGAGGTGGGAGGCTCCCTTGAGCCTGGAAGATTGAGGCTGCGGTGAGCCATGATGGCACCACTGCACTCCTGCCTGAGTGACAGAGCAAGACCTTGTCTCAAAGAAAAAAAATACAACTTAGAATGACGAATGCAGAAAGAATCATTAAATGAATATATGAATGCGATATAAGCAAATGGACTGGAAACTTGACCCTGAGCTTCCTAGTGGCCAAAGTAGAAGCCCCCCCCCCAAAAAAAAAAAATTAGAATATGTAGTGCTCAAAGCCCATGAAGAAAAACATGGGAAAATCATTTAGCAGGCAGGTGCAACAGAAAGATGTACTGATGGTCTGATGGTCTGTCTGTGGCATGAAAATGGAAAAGACTAGCAACATTAGAGGAAGACGTTGCAGAGAGATTCACTGATTAGTTACTATGGTTATTAAGACTATAGTATCTCTGGATATTATCTCCCAGTATCTACCGAGATTATTATGGGATCAATGATTATTATTTCTCCATCATATATATGTGAAGTAGAAGTGGAATCTATCTTATTTTTTAGGTCAGGGTAACTTTATTTTGTCTCAAATTGGACTAGCAGGGGATATGTTTACTGTCTACGAACTGTTATGGAAGTTGGCACTGCTCAGAGTGCGAGGAAATAAAGAGATAGCTTGTTTATCGGGGGCATAAAAATAAAGAAATGGCAAGATTTGTCCTGTTTCCTCCTGTGCCTGCTAAAAAGCAGAAGGATCATCTGAGGCCTTCCTGAAAATTAGGGAGAATGGCAGCCTGTCTTAATTTCTTCCACCAAATTTCACTCTTGGATCCAGGCCATTTCTACTTTGGCAAAGTGTGAGGTGCTAATGCAGACTCCTGTTCCCAGTGATGTTGTGCCAGGCTGGCCCAGGGGAACTGTCAGTGCCTGGTCATGGGTGGGAGGAAGTGGGAGGGGGCAGAGGAGCGCTGTTAACACTTTTAGTACTGTAGAAAGGAGCAGTGCCTTTTATTCCTTGTAGCAGAAGTCACCTGAGAAAGTGAACTTAGGCAAATGGCTTGTGCTTGAGTGTTCTACTGTAAATTCTGTTCTTTTCTCCAAATCCACTCCTGCCAGCCTCTCCTCTCTTTTTCACAGTGGTCAATATCACAGTTTCCTGGAGGAAATATTGAAAGCGACTCAATGGCAGTGCTCCCTCCTGTTGCCATAGCTTTGAGTGTCTTCAGATTTTTTTTTTTTTTTTTTTTTTGAGACGGAGTCTCGCTCTGTCGCCCAGGCTGAAGTGCAGTGGCACTATCTCCACTCACTGCAAGCTCCGCCTCCCGGGTTCACACCATTCTCCTGCCTCAGCCTCCCGAGTAGCTGGGACTACAGGCGCCCGCCACCTCGCCCGGCTAGTTTTTTTTTGTATTTTTAGTAGAGACGGGGTTTCACCGTGTTAGCCAGGATGGTCTCGATCTCCTGACCTCGTGATCCACCCGTCTCGGCCTCCCAAAGTGCTGGGATTACAGGCTTGAGCCACCGCGCCCGGCTGAGTGTCTTCAGATTTTACTCTGCAAAGCCTCATGGGTTCTCCAGGTGGAGCCCAGTGGTGAAGCCCTGGTGTGGGCTTCTTGACCTCACAGGGCTCTGGGCCTCTCCCCTCTGGCTGGCGTCTGGCTGCTCTTCTGCCACCAAGACCCCCAAGAAGAAAAGTAGCTTCCTCTAAAACCAGGTTATTCGTGCGAAGCTTAGCCCTGGCCCTCTGTGTAGCATAAAAAAGAACATCTGTCCAGTGAACAGCCAGCTTTTATGGCAGTGCCCTGTTGGCCTACTGATAAGAAACCATGGTTGCTCAGGCGGTTGCTGCACCTGCTGCTCTTGCCATTTCTTTCCTGCTTGTTTAGATAAAGCCCGGTGGAGCTGAGCTGGTTTCACCTTTGTCATTACAACTTTGAAGCCCTCTGGAGGCTTTAACAACATCTTGCCAGTCTTATCCTAGAGAGGACAACCAGTTCTCCTTGCTAGGTGGGAAAGCCAAAGCTGAATTCGGGAATTCTCATCAGGGCTGCCCATAGGAGGTCTCATCATTTCTAGCAGAGGAAAGAAACTTGAAGAAAGAATGGATTTAAGTAATTGCCTCCAGGCAGTCTTCCCTCTGTCCTCCCTCCCTTTAAAAAAATCATGGGATCATGTAATTTTTCAGCATAAATAATGGCAATAATGTTTGGAGGACAAGGTAAGATTTCCGGAAATCTGGCAATTACGCAGATGACTTAAAAGAAAAAAAAAATGACCAAGCTAATCTTTAACTCCACACCTACTCTTGCCTTTTCCCAGGCAGCTTCCTGGTTTAGTGCAGGGTTCCCAAACTGCAGTAGGTATCAGTATCCCCTGGAGGGCTTGCTAAAACCCAGATTGGTAGGCCTACCCCTGAGATTCTGATTCAATGGGTCAGTGAGAGGGGCCTAAGAATTCGAATTTCTTTCTTTTTTTTCTTTTGAGACGGAGTCTCCCTCTGTCACCCAGGCTAGAGTGCAGTTGTGCGATCTCGGCTCACTGCAACTTCTGCCTCCTGGGTTCAAGGGATTCTCCTGCCTCAGCCTCCCCAGTAGCTAGGATTACAGGCACGCGCCACTACATCTGGCTAATTTTTGTATTTTTGGTAGAGACAGGGTTTCACCGTGTGACCAGGCTGGCTGGTCTCCAACTCCTCACCTTGTGATCCACCCACCTTAGCCCCCCAAAGTGCTGGGATTACAGGCGTGAGCCACCGAGCCTGGCCCCAAGAATTCCAGTTTCTAACAAGTCCCCAGGGGCTACTGGTGCTGCTGCTGCCCCCACAGGTCCTGAAACCACACTTTGGGAACCATTGGTTTAAGCTTTATGGA
>NW_012109330.1:612351-614557 GCF_000951045.1 Mandrillus leucophaeus | reverse complement strand
GGAAGCAGGGGCCAGATTCTCCCTTGTGGCTTCCGAAGGAACCAGCCCTGCCAACACCTTGATTTTGGGCTTCTGGCATCCAGAACTGTGCAACAACAAATTTCTGTTGTTTAAAGCCACCCAGTTTGTGGCATTTTGTTACAGCAACCCTAAGATGAATGCAGGCACTGTGAGGTAGAGCATCCCTCACGAACAGGGCACATTGAGGAGAGGTGAAGGAGGACTTCCAGTTTTTGTTCCACACATCTCTTTATTGTGCTTGTGATTTAAAAAAATTAATTGTAGGTATAATTACTGCTAAATACCCTGAAAAGAATGAACTCCTGTGCCTCTAGATATTTAAACCTCTCAGTTAGCAACAGCCTCTGACCGTGTGTCCACCTATCAGGGAATTCTTCAAAATAGCCATGGAGTGTCTGTTTGCAGGGAAAACACATTTAGATGTTTAAGTCACAGACACACACGAGTCAAAGAATTTACCATCTAACTGGGACCAGGAGAACTGAACAGTAACAACACAGCAAGGCAGTTTGTGATCTTTGCACCATGACCGTTGTGGAGGAGGGAGCTCCCACCGGCCAGAAGGATTAGGGGCCATATCACAAAGGACCGGGAAAGGGCACTTCAGCCAGGACTGGTGAATTGGAGGGGTGAAGGGGACCAGGCAGGGCATTCTGCAAGGTGGGGGAGCAGGTATAATGCCCTCTTCTGATGCTTTTACTTAGCGTTTCAGTTGCAAACCCATGTCACTCTGGAGGGGTAAGCGATAAAGGCAAGGTGATAATTTTTTTAAAATATTTGATTACTTATTTATTTTGAGACGGTGTCTCACTCTGTTGTTCAGGCTGGAGTGTAGTGGCATGATCTCGGCTCACTGCAACCTCCGCCTCCTGTGTTCAAGGGATTCTCCTGCCTCAACCTCCCAAGTAGCTGGGACTACAGGCGTGCACCATCATGCCCAGCTAATTTTGTATTTTTATTATAGATGGGGTTTCTCCATGTTGGCCAGACTGGTCTCGAATTCCTGACCTCAAGTGATCTGCCCGCCTCGGCCCCCCGGAGTGCTGGGATTACAAGTGTGAGCTACCACGCCCGGCCTACATTTATTTATTTATTTATTTGAGATGGAGTTTCACTCTTGTTGCCCAGGTTGGAGTGCAATGGTGCCATCTCGGCTCACTGCAACCTCTGCCTCCTGGGTTCAAGCGACTCTCCTGCCTCAGCCTTCCTAAGTAGCTGGGATTACAGGCATGCGCCGCCATGCCCAGATAATTTTGTGTTTTTAGTAGAGACGGGGTTTCTCCATGTTGGTCAGGTTGGTCTCAAACTCCCGACCTCAGGTGATCCGCCTGCCTCAGCCTCCCAAAGTGCTGGGATTACAGGCGTGAGCCACTGCGCCCGGCCTAAATTTATTTTTTTAAATAAGCAATCCACATAGTAATCAATCAAAAAAGTATAAAGGGACACAAGAAAGATCTTCGTTCTTTTCTCCACAAAGTATACAGACTTTTCTGATTCTTTAGCTGTTTCTAGAATGAAGGTCAAGTTAGCTGAGGCCTAGAAAGACTACATTCCAGCTGTATGGGACAGTGAAAGGACTTTGCTGGTGCAGAAACTTTATCAGCTAGTGGGAATCTCTTCTAAAACACCTATTCAGGTATACGTCCACCCAACCCTGCCCCTAGAGCGTGGCCCCAGGTTGCAGCTGAACCTGCTTAAGCAAGAGCCTGGCTTCTGTTTGCCCTTAAGATCAGGTTGATCAGAGGAAGCCTGACATTCTAGAGATGATTCCCCACTCATACACCTCCAATTCACCTGGTGATGGCAGAGGCTGGGTCAGAATCTCAGTTGGTGACACTTGGTGATGGCTGAGGGTGCAGCTTTGTCCCAGAGAATGGCCTGTGGTTTTATTCAGTGTTTCCTTCACAAACGTGATACAGATATCCATAGCCACACCAGTCACTGGCACAGTTTTCATTTTACAGGACACAGAGGCACCTGCCCAGGTGTCTATTTGGCCTCTATGGCTCGGAGCACTGATATATCACAGGTGTGTCCACAGCTGATAAGATCCCTTTGTGAGGCATAGATAAAATATCAAACACAGTATGAGAAATTGTTTTTTCTTTCTTTTTTTCTTTTTTTAGACAGGGTCTCGCTCTGTTGCCCAGGCTGGAGTGCAATGGTGCAATCTCGGCTCACTGCA
>NW_012109330.1:607865-609515 GCF_000951045.1 Mandrillus leucophaeus | reverse complement strand
GCTAATTTTATATTTTTAGTAGAAATGAGGTTTCTCCATGTTGGTCAGGCTGGTCTCAAACTCCCGACCTCAGGTAATCCACCCGCCTCGGCCTCCCAAAGTACTGGGATTACAGGCGTGAGCCACCGCGCCCGGCCCATGTCTGCCGCTTTCTATCTGATGTTATGTTTATGTGTATATTTATAGCATTTCTCTTTTCCTTTTTTTTTGAGATAGGGACACGGGCTGGAGTGCAGTGGCATGATCTTGGCTCACTGCAACCTCTGACTCCTGGGCTCAAGCCATCCTCCCACCTTACCCTCCCAAGTAGTTGGGACCACAGGTGTGTGCCACCACTCCCAGCTAATTTTTGTAATTTTTGTAGAGTTGGGGTTTTGCCATGTTGCCCAGGCTGGTCTCGAACTACTGAGCTCAAAAGATCCACCTGCCTCAGCCTCTCAAAGTATTGGGATTACAGGTGTGAACCACCCCACCCAGCTATATGTTCATAGCATTCTTATTTTGTAGTATATATCATTTATTTATTTATTTATTTATTTATTATTTTAACAACCGTATTAAACAATGTGGTATATAATTTATAGGATAGTGTCTTGTAGGCTATTATGTGAATTGCACTCCCTGGGGTTATATCGTGCACAACCTGTATATCTGTACATATTGGCTCTCTATATGCCAAGACTGTCCTGATTGTATTTGTATCCCCTCACTATATACTTAGTGAATATTTTTAGTTGAATTACTTTGAGGTAAAGTGGGCAGTATCACAAACAATTATGGCTAGGGCGCAGGGTTGGAATAAAGAGAGGAAAGGCTGGAGAGGTAAGCAGAGGCCAAAGAGTGAAGGCCCTCATAAACCTTACAGGAATCTGGCCTTGCTTGGAGGGCAGCTGTGGGGTAGCCATGCAACCTGACTTGCATTTCGTATAGATCACTCTGGCTGTAGCCTAGATAATGGATTGGAGGGGAGAGGGGAGCAAAACATGGGAAACTAGTAAGGAGGCTCCTCTAGATAAGAAATGACTGTGTTTTGATTTCATCAGTAGCAGTGCACATGGAGAGAGGTGGCCTGATTTAAGAGATGTTTTGGAGATAGAAAATAGATAGAGCTCAGGATTGTACACAAGGGCACAGCTCCCGGCTTGAGGAGGTGCTGAACGTAGCAGTTTCATTATCAGAGCAAAAGGACAGTCTGAGACTGGTATTAAGTGTCCAGAATTTATGAAATATTTTAAAGAAATAAGTGAAACTAAATACTTAAACGCTTCAAATGCATTTTATTTTATTTATTTATTTTTTTCGGAGACACTCTCTGTCTGTCACCCAGGCTGGAGTGCAGTGCCGCGATCTCAGTTCACTGCAACCTCCCCTTCCCTGGTTCAAGCGATCTTTGTGCCTCAGCCTCCCGAGTAGCAGGGATTACAGGCATGCACCACCACACCCAGCTGATTTTTGTATTTTTAGTAGAGACGGGGTTTCACTATTTGGCCAGGCTGGTCTCGAACTCCTGATCTCAGGCGATCCACCTGCCTCGGCCTCCCAAAGTGCTGGGATTATAGGCATGAATCACCATGGCCGGCCAAATGCATTTAATATATTATGAAACATCAAGTAAAGGATACAATAATAAAAATATAAACATTACTTATT
>NW_012109330.1:604882-607524 GCF_000951045.1 Mandrillus leucophaeus | reverse complement strand
GTGTTAGCCAGGATGATCTCGATCTCCTGACCTCATGATCTGCCTGCCTCGGCCTCCCAAAGTGCTGGGATTACAGATGTGAGCCACCGTGCCCAGCCCAAAGTATTATTTTAAAAACTCTGAAGAGCCAGTATTGCCACTACAAGGTGGCTGATGTCACTATTCAATTAGATATGGAATGCTGGTGGGGAGAGTAGCCGAGCACTATATTTTATTTCATTTTTGAGACAGAGTCTTGCTCTGTGCCCAGGCTGGAGTGCAATGGCACAATCATGGCTCACTGCAGCCTTGACATCCAGGGTTCAAATGATCCTCCTACCTCAGACCCCCAAGTAGCTGGGACCACAGAAGTGCACTATCACACCTGGCTAATTTTTTTTTTTTCTAGAGATGGGGTTTTCCCATGTTGCCCAGAATGGTCTTGAACTCCTGGGCTCAAGTGATCCTTCTGCCTTGGCCTCTCACTGTGGTAGGATTATAGGCATGAGCCACTGTGCCTGGCCTGTTTTATTTTCTTTGACATCCAGAATACACGTTGGAGAGAACTATATTTTAGAAGTTGGGTCTGAGGTGCCTGTGGAATGCCCCCATAAGCAGTTAAGGATAAGAATTTGGAGCTCACGAGTAAGCTCAAAATATAATCTAGGAATCATAAGGCCATAAAGACAACTGAAACTATGAAAATGGCTTTGTGTAAGAGAGTTGATTGAATTCTGGCACTCTGAAGAAAGAAAAAAAGAAAAATTAAAAAAAAACAAAAGAAAAGAAAAAGAAAAAAACAAAAAAGAGTTGAACTGAGCTTTAGAAAAGACTAGGACTTTAATTGAACTAGAAGGCGCGTAGGTAGAAGCCGAAGAAAAGAGCAAGTCAAAGAAAGCTATGAAGTTAGGAGTAAATGGATACTGTCAGTGATGTGCTGGTAAATGTTTAACAAATGGCTCTTTAGGGAGGTGAAGGGAAGTCCCGATTTATGGTGTTTGCTGAATTCCATGGCGTAAATACTCCCATCACAGTCAATCTCAAGCTATCAGTGTCACTGAGCATGGAACTGGGAAGAGGTGAGCACAGTCAGATCTTGTGATCTCATACAAGTGTACGCTGGTCCACAGCCGGGCACAGTCCTGACGGAAAGAGAGGTTTCTGTCAGGGAGATGTAAAGGACATGCTTCAAAGATAACGTGGACCACATGAAGACAGATAATAACAAGTGTGGGTGAGGATGTGGAGAAATTGGAGCCTTCATACATTGCTGGTGGGAATATAAAATGGTATCACTGTTATGGAACACAGTTTGGCAGTTCCTCAAAAAGTTATACATAGAGTTACCATATGACCTGGCGATTATACTCTAGATATATTCTCAAGAGAATTGAGGACATACATTCACACAAAAACTTGTACATGATTGTTCTAGCAGCATTATTCATAATAGCCAAAAAGTAGAAACAACCCAAATGTCCATCAACTGATGGATGGATAAAATAAAATGTACTATGTCCATACGGTGGATTTTTTTTTTTTTTTAAGCAGTCTCACTCTGTCGCCCAGGCTGGAGTGCAGTGGTGCGATCTCAGCTCACTGCAACCTCCGCCTCCTGGGTTCAAGTGATTCTTCTGCCTCAGCCTCCTGAGTAGCTGGGATTATAGGCATGCTTCACCATACCCTGCTAACTTTTGTATTTTTGGTAGAGATAGGCTTGTTGGCCAGGCTCACCTGCCATGTTGGCCAGGCTCATCTCGAACTCCTGGCCTCAAGAGATCCACCCGCCTTAGCCTCCCAAAATGCTAGAATTATAGGCATGAATCATCATGCCCGGCCCATACAATGGAATATGATTTGGCCACGAAAAGGAATTAAGTACTGATCACGGTACAGTAGGTACAACTTGCTACTTGAAAGCATTATGCTAAGTAAAAGAAGCCAGACATAAAAGACCACATATTGTATGATTGTGTTTAAATGAAGTGTCCACAATAAATAAATACATAAAGTCAGAGAATAGATTCGTGGTTGCCAGGAGCTGTGGGGAGGGTAAAATGGGAAGTGACTGCTGATGAATATGAAATATGAAAATAATTTCAGAATATGAAAATATCCTGGGATTAGATAGTGGTGATGCTTGCACAATCTTGTGAATATACTAAAACCTCCTAAATTGTATAATTTACATTTGAATTTTAGAGCATATGATTTATATCTCAAATTTTAAATAAATGGTAAAGTGAGGTTCAGCTGCCTGTAAAGTTTGAACTTTGTTTTTTTTTTTGAGAAGGGGTCTCACTTTGTCACCCAGGCTGGAGTGCAGTGGGACAAACACTGCTCAATGCAGCCTTGACCTCCCAGGCTCAAGCAGTCCTCCCGCCTCAGCCCTCCAAGTAGCTGGGACTGCAGACGTAAGCCACCATGCCCAGTTAATTTTTGTAGAGACAGGGTTTCACCATGTTGCCTAGGCTGATCTTGAACTCCTGGGCTCAAGCAATCCACCCGCCTCAGCTTCCCAAAGTGCTGGGATTATAGGTATGAGCCACTGCTCTTGGCCTAAAGTTTGAACTTAATCTTAAGGATTACTAGGTGCCAATATTTTTGGAGAGGGAAGGTGAATTATCTAAAATTATATATTTTATATATATACATATATATAT
>NW_012109330.1:599763-600702 GCF_000951045.1 Mandrillus leucophaeus | reverse complement strand
GTGGCTCACGCCTGTAATCCTAGCACTTTGGGAGGCTGAGGAGGGTGGATCACGAGGTCAGGAGATTGAGACCATCCTGACTAACACGGTGCAACCCCATCTCTACTAGAAATACAAAAAATTAGCCAGGCGTGGTGGTGGGCACCTGTAGTCCCAGCTACTCGGGAGGCTGAGGCAGGAGAATGGAGTGAACCCAGGAGATGGAGGTTGCAGTGAGCGGAGATTGCACCACTGTACTCCAGCCCGGGGGACAGAGCAAGACTCCGTCTCAAAAAAAAAAAAAAAACAAAAAAAAACATAAAAATTAGCTGGGCATGGGAGCACGTGCCTGTAGTCCCAGCTACTCGGGAGGCTGAGATGAAGAATCACCTGAGGAGAGATCGAGGCTGCAGTGAGCCGAAATTGAGTCACTGCTCTCCAGACTGGGTAATCAGAGTGAGACTGTGTTTCGATTAAAAAAAAAAAAAGATACAAATCCCAGATTCAAAAATTAAGAATTCCAGGCCAGGAAGAAAAAGATAAATCCGTATTTAGATATATATCAGTGTGGAAGCTGTGTGACTCTTTACGACCTAGCCTTGGGAGTCACTTGGTGTCACTTCCACTGTATTTTACCTCTTGGTCTAAGCAGTCACAAGCCTGCCCAGATTCAAGGAGGCTGGAGGGTGCAGGAATGGAACCCACTTTTGTTTTTTCTCTTGCTTTTTCTCTTTTGAGAATCCACTTTTCTAAGAGAGAAATGTAAAAGAATTTGCAGCCACACTAGGTGAGACAGCAGTTGTCAACACAAAGGCAAAGGGAGGTACTGTAACCTTGTGGCTGTTCTTGAGGGAAGGTAGTCATCAAGGTGAACTTAGATATGTCTAAACTAAGGTTTATTATTACTATTATTTTAGAGATGGGGGTCTCATTCTCTCCTCCAGGCTGGAGTGTAGTGGT
>NW_012109330.1:561481-598343 GCF_000951045.1 Mandrillus leucophaeus | reverse complement strand
AAGTCTATTATTTTAAAAAATTATCTTAGAGAATATTATTTTGAGGACCCTTGAGAACACATACGGGAACTCTCAGGGATCCAAGGACTCCATTTGGAGAAACAGTGTTACAGGAGATTGAGTACTGCAGCTGCTCATATCCATTTGCTCCAGTACAGTTACAGAAGCCCTGTCTGTTGAACTGGTTCTGCAGGCTGGAATTCTGTCCTCCAGGTTCTCTCCATCACAGACAGCTAACATATCCAAACAAGCAATGTACTTGGAGAGTTTTGCACAGGCCACAACCTAGATTGCCTGGTTCTGACATGTATGATTAAAAGCTCAGGTGAAAAACATTTAATAGAACATTTCAGTCTCATTAAAAAGTGATCGAAGCACATCTTTAGAATATAACCTCATAAAGCCCTGCCTTGTAGACAGATGTGTGTGCTATATATTCTCTTCTATCAGAAAGAGATGGGAATTTATGAAGGGACATTTTGTTTCTTGGTGACAAAGCCATTTCAATCCTAGGGATATTTACAACCAGTACTGAAAAACCCTCTGCACCTGAGGGACTGGCCGCAGTTACAGATCGTCGTAAATGTCAGTGACCAGGCTTTCTCTCGGAGAGATTAGCTCTGGGGAATTGCTAGGGGAGAAAAAGTGGAGAGAGGACAGGTGTTGCTCCATATGTATGAGAAGACTGGGATTAGAAAAGAGGGCGCATCGGGCAGGTGGTAAACATGACGGGGAAACTGAGGAGGGTCTAACTGCTGAGGATTATCACAGTTAGGCCAGAAATGTCAGCGGGGCTCCTTTCTCTCAGCCCTGCTGCCAGGGAGAGGAGAGAACACCTGGGTGCTCCCTCATAAACCCTCTTCAGGCAGGATCAGGGCAGTAGCTGACTTTTTTTTTTTTTTTTTAAACCAGTTTACAAAGAGCTTTCCTAAACATAATCCCCTAATCATCCAGAGAGATCAGTGTTCCTCAGGTTTGTAGGGGAGAGCTGCTGAACTATTTAATCATCTTAGAAGGGTGTTACATCCCTGTTTTATAGATAAGGCAGATTGAACGACTGGCCACGGTCATGCAGCATGGGGTGGCAGGATAAGAGCAGGGTCTAGACCTTTTGGCTGTAATCCCAGCACCTGCACAGCTCCCAAGCTGTTCTAGGGCCACACCCTGGCTCACCATTCAGTCATTCAACAAATACTTATTGAAAACTACTATGTCAGGCACTGTTCTGGGTGTCTGGGCTACGTCCATGGACAAAAACAAAGACCTGTGTTCTGATGACACTTACATTTGATCTAGAACGGGGAACGGGCACAGGGGCAGAAACAGACAATAAACACAGCAAATAGTAAAGGTATAAAGTGTGTGTTTGAAGGTGGTAAGTGCTATGGAAAAAAATTCAAAGTCATTCCAGATTTGAAGGATCAATGGATCGTTGAGATGGGGGAGCCAACTGCTGTTGTGAACAGGGAGGTCGAGGCGGAAGGGATACTATTGGCAACACTTCAGGAGGCTTTTGTGAGGGCTAAAGGGGAAGAAGATGCAGGTACAGTGCCGGGTCCCGAGCCTGGCACATGGGAGCTTAGAGGTGCTCACTAGGGTGCTGTTATTACTGCCGCGGTCCTGTCTCCCTCACTGGACTGGTCAGTGTCTTCCAAGAACCCTCACGCCAAGGCTCTGCCTAAAATAGACAGGCAGCTTAAGTTACACACAGACTGGACAACGTGGTCAAGGTCCTGCCTGTCCCAGAGCATGGTGGTACAAACTACCCCAGGTCCGTGTGGAGGCCACTGTCTGCTTTGTGTGATGTGTCCATAGCCAAGCCAGTGGGGTAGGCCCTGCCAGGGGGACCAGGTGCTGTCTCTGCTGTTTTTGATCAAAATAGAAGCTGGAAAGCCAGAGTAGAATAGAGCAATGCTGAAAGAAAGGGCAGTGTAAGGCCAGGGTTCCCCCAGACTCCTGTAGACTGAGAGCCCCCGCGCCCCGGCTCTATGTTGCTAGGCGACGGTCCAGGGATTGAGGACAGCCAGCAGAGGCTGGCAGGACTGGGGTCTATTTGCTTCTTCGACTGCTGCTGGGTCTGGTGCTTGCGCTGGGGGAGAAGAGGTCTTACTTGTAGGTAGAGGAAACAACTAATTACGTGGGATGACTAAAGGGAAGCCAAAAGTCACCCTTGACCCTGTGTGTCTGCCTCGGTGCCTGCAGTTTCACCTTCAGCAACTCGTTCAAGTCAAGACTCTGGCATCCTAACATTTTTGATGTGTGAAATTTTTGGTTCAAACAAAATTTTAACTTAGAAGCATGAACAAGAAAAAGATATTTTAAAATGTTGCTCCGTTAATGGGGGACTCTCTACTTACCCCTTTGAAGGGGCTGGCTTTCTTCTAAACCCTAGACTCTGCAGCATAATTTGAAAATCACTGGGTTAAAGTATTTCAGCCATCCTGTTAAAAGGAATCAGCCTTGGTCTGGTAAAATATTAGGCTACTTTAAAATTACTAATACATGATGGCAGGTGGTAATGTTTTCCTGTGTAGGGAGGAGGAGGGGGATAACAGACTCCTTAGAGGATTTGAAGTCACACAACAGACCCACTGCCCAGAAAAATGCACATATCTGAAATTCTGCATCTGGCCATATATGGGCAACGGTCCGTGGACCATAGGTTAAGGACCCCTATCTTGTGGGATATTTGTTTATGTGATCTACTTTCAAATGGGATAAATATTTAAGGCTTGGGGCACAGAAGAGTGAGTTTTGAAAAAGGGAGGAAGGAGAAGAAGAGCTAGAGAATCAGGATCTTGGTGGTAGAGCCCAGGAATGTGTTTTTAACATGATCTCCAGGCAGTTTTGATCAGACAAACGTAGGCCCCAGAGGTCTAGAGCTGGTGCACCCAGGCTTATTGAGTCCGCAGTCCTAAGGGAGTGGGAGGAGAGAGGGAGAGTGGGAGAAGCCCAGCAGCCTTTCCCAGGTCAGGTGTGACCAGCTGGAGAACAATAGGAAACGTCCTCTCCCCTCAGGACTCCTCTTCACAATGGGACACAGTGAGGTCGCAGTGCCCCTGAGCCTCAACCAGTCCATCCACCCAAAGCTTGAGCAGAGGAACTCTGAAGCAAAAAGTACGAAAACCAGGAGTTCACAAAACACCCGCAAGGGCTGGACCTGAGAGAAAATCTCATCTGGGGGACTCATATTCCAAATTCTGACATTTCTCCACGGTTTTCCACATTCCTATGCTAAGCGGAATTCATTGGTACTTTCCAGCAAAGGGTTAATCTCTCCCTAACAGTCAGGGAACTTTTAGAGTTTGTCAGAAGTAACACAGGGCTTCCATTAATTTGAGGTTGATTAATGGAATCTGCTCTGGTCTGGGTCAAGTACTTTTCAGGCGAAGAAGTATGTGTAACTGATCAACAACTATCTATTGACCCTGTTATACTCAGCTCCAGGGCATTTGCCTGGCGACCCAGCCTCATCCTTTTTTTTGAGGCAGTGTCTCACTCCGCCACCCAGGCTGGAGTACAGTGGCATGATCATAGCTCACTGCAGCCTCCACGCCCCAGGCTCAATCAATCCTCCCATCTCAGCCTCTCAAGTAGCTGGGACTACAGGCACGTGGCACTACACCTGGCAAATTTTTATATTTGTTTGTAGAGCAGGGTTTTGCCATATTGCCCAGGCTGGTCTTGAACTCTTGGTCTCAAGCAATCCTCCTGCTTTGACCTCCCAAAGCGTTGGGATTACAGGTGTGAGCCACTGCGCCCAGCGCCTAATTTTGACATTCTCCCTAAAGAATTTGCTTTTTTTTTTTTTTTTTTTTGAGACGGAGTCTCGCTCTGTGGCCCAGGCTGGAGTGCAGTGGCCGGATCTCAGCTCACTGCAAGCTCCGCCTCCCGGGTTTACGCCATTCTCCTGCCTCAGCCTCCCGAGTAGCTGGGACTACAGGCGCCCGCCATCTCGCCCGGCTAGTTTTTTTGTATTTTTTTAGTAGAGACGGGGTTTCACCGGGTTAGCCAGGATGGTCTCGATCTCCTGACCTCGTGATCCGCCCGTCTTGGCCTCCCAAAGTGCTGGGATTACAGGCTTGAGCCACCGCGCCCGGCCAAGAAGGGAGTTTTATTTTTTTTTTTTTTTTTTTTGAGACGGAGTCTCGCTCTGTGGCCCAGGCTGGAGTGCAGTGGCCGGATCTCAGCTCACTGCAAGCTCCGCCTCCCGGGTTTACGCCATTCTCCTGCCTCAGCCTCCCGAGTAGCTGGGACTACAGGCGCCCGCCATCTCGCCCGGCTAGTTTTTTTGTATTTTTTTAGTAGAGACGGGGTTTCACCGGGTTAGCCAGGATGGTCTCGATCTCCTGACCTCGTGATCCGCCCGTCTTGGCCTCCCAAAGTGCTGGGATTACAGGCTTGAGCCACCGCGCCCGGCCAAGAATCTGCTTTTTAGGGACTGCGAGAGAAGAGAAACTTCTCTTCTGAAAGCAGATCTTTTGGGAACAAGGGAAGAAGTGGCCTCCTCCAGACCCCAAGGCATCCAGTCTAAAGTTGGCTCCAGACAAAACCCAGGTTTACTTAAGAACCTGTTTCTTGAGGCAGATCCTGTCCCAGCCAAGACAAACCCAAGTCATGTTGATCTTCTGCTTCCTTGGCTGCTTGTGACTTTAGGCAGCAGTGGATTTAAGACTCAGAATGTGAGACACCTGCTTGGCTCTGTCTTTTCGCTCCGGGAGGTAGGAGTGGTAGGGAAGTTGTTCTTTTTTCCCCAATAGTCTTTGGGTGGTTATTCTTAGCCCTGTTAATGTTTTACTCAAATATGGCCATCTATCAAAATTGTAGAGTTAATATTTGTTCATTTCAATGTATATACATTTTACCTTTTAAAAAAGGACCACGAGGTTGGCACGGTGGTTCACGCCTGAATCCCAGCACTTTGGGAGGCTGAGGCGGGCAGATCGTTTTGAGCTCAGGAGTTCAAGACTAGCCTAGGCAATGTGGTGAATGAAACCCCATCTCTATTAAAACTACAAAAATATTAGCCAGGCATGGTGATGCATGCCTGTAACCCCAGCTATTCAGGAGGCTGAGGCGAGGGTGGCCTGAGTTCGGGAGTTCAAGGCTGCAGTTGCAGTGAGACGAGATCATACCACTGCACTCCAGCCTGGGTGATAGAGTGAGACCCTGTCTCCAAAAAAAAAAAAGGACCATGAAAAATGACAATCTTATGCGGGGAGGAGCAGGTGGAGGCAGATGTAGTGGGGTGGAGATAGACAAAGAATGTCAGAAATTGGTGAGTGTTGAAGCTGGGTGATGAGACGGGGGCTCATTGCACTGTTTTGTTTTTTTAAATATATATTTGAAATAATGTATTTCAAATTTGCCATAATAGGTTTTATAAATTTACCATATCAAAAAGTAAAAGTGGGAGAAAAGACTTAGGGATGTCTGTTTTCTCTTAGAAATCTCCCTTCTTGATCAACAGTCTCAAAGAAACTCATACTCTAACCTCGTAATTCCGCTTCTGGGAATTTATCCAAAGGAAATAATTAGAGATTCAAAGAAAGTGTCATTTCAATATTATTTAAAATAAGGAAAAATGGAACACAACTCCAGGTCCAACAATAGGGGAATGGTGAAAGAAACTACGATGCAGCCATTAAGGACATGGGAAAGTGCTTTCTACCTAAAATTAAAAGGAAGAAAGTCAGAATACAAAACTATATACCATATGATCTTCATCTGCATGTGTACATGCATGTATAGAATCAGAATCTGGAAAGAAATACAGCAAAATGTTAAAAGTAGTTATCTCTGTTTGGTGGACTTGTAGGTTGGTTTTGTGTTTTTTTTTTTTTTTTTTTTTTTTTTTTTTTTTTTTTTTTTTTTTGACAGTCTCGCTCTGTTGCCCAGGCTGGAGTGCAATGGTGCAATCTCGGCTCACTGCAACCTCTGCCTCCTGGGTTCAAGCGATTTTCCTGTCTGGGATTACAGGCGCCTGCCACCACACCAGGCTAATTTTTGTATTTTTTAGTAAAGATGGGGTTTCATCGTGTTGGCCAGGCTGGTCTGGAACTCCTGACCTCAATTACAGGCGTGAGCACTGTGCCCGGTCCAGATTTTTATTTTCTTTTTTATTCTAGTCTGTATTTTCATCTTTCCTGCTCTTAACAGGTATTACTTTGATAATTATTAACAACTAAGATGTGCTATTTTGAAAGAAAAGGGGCCGGGCGTGGTGTCTCACGCCTGTAATCCCAGCACTTTGGGAGGCCGAGGCGGGCGGATCACCTGAGGTTAGGAGTTCGAGACCAGCCTGACCAACATGGAGAAACCCCGTCTCTACTAAAAATACAAAATTAGCCGGGTGTGGTGGCTCATGCCTGTAATCCCAGCTACTTAGGAGGCTGAGGCATGAGAATTGCTTGAACCCGGGAGGCAGAGGTTGCGGTGAGCCGAGATCGCGCCACTGCACTCAGCCTGGGCAATAAGAGCGAAACTCTATCTCAAAAAAACAAACAAACAAACAAAAAAAAACGAAAGAAAGAAAAGGGGAAAAAGATGGAAGGAAGGACAGATTTCCATGTTGGTACCAGTACAAAATAATAAGTTCTTGGAAATGGAAGGAATCTTAGAAGTTGTCTAATCTTAGAAGTCCAACTGTCTCATTTTACAGATGAGGAGACTGAGGGTAGAATGAGTCAAATGACCATCGAGGTCATTTGTTCCTAGTATCAGAGACTGCTTGTTTTAGTTCACCACTAGCCCTCGCGTCCTCCGAGGACCTTCGCAGGCTGGGGAGTGCCCATGTTAATCCCCAGAGGCCCCATTTGAGGGGCTTTCCAGCCAGTCTGGGCCATCCGTTGCAGTCATCGTTGGCCAGCTGGGCTGGAGAAGTGCCCTGGCAGGAAGAAGAAGGCTGGTAGGACAGTAGACCTCACTGCCACCTGGTCACCTTGTGCTTCTCTCTTGGAGAGTTGTGACCAGTCATCCCCGTCTTCTTAGTTCTGCTGTTGCAGGAGTTATTTCGAAGCAACTAGGTTAAACGTCTGTGGGACCTGGCTTGTCCTGGCTTTCAAACCACCATCACTTGGAAGAGAAACAATGTGGTTTAATGGTTAGTCAGATCAGAGTTAGAGATGTGTTGCTGTTTTTGCCACAGTCCTTAGACACCAAGACCCTGCTCTTGAGAAATAGGGGCAAGCAACAGCTTGCAATGGTAACTAAACCTCTTTGGGATGTGTGTTTATGGTCTGTCTCCTCCCCATCCCATCCTTGCTAGCACACTCCCCACCACATACACATAAAAGCTCTAGAAATCCACAGGTTTTAAACACCACTGCTTTACCGGAACCTAGCACATAACAGGCCCTCAGTACGTGCTTATTGAATGTGGGATGAGTGAACATTATTTTCTTAGAATGTAGAAGAACAGACATATTCCAAGTTAACAATATCTTCTGAGATATTGTTCCTGAGCTATAAAAACATTTTATATTTTATAATAAAATAAAAAATAAAATATATGCCGAGACATTTAAACACTTTAATTCTAAAAGAACAGAATGTTTGAAAAAAATTAGCACTTAATATTTATTTGCACAACTACAATGCAATGTGTTTGAAAGTTGTCAATAGTGAACAAATAAGTGTGAGGGACCCACCACAGCCCGGGTATGTCCAGTGACACTGCCACAATGTGCACTCTGCCTGCTGCCTTCCACTCCTCCCTCTTGGTGTTTCTGAGTTTGGCCAATCATATGGATGATAATTAAAATATTTTTGGAGGGTGTGGTGACTCATACTTGTAATTCTAGCACTTTGTAAGGCCAAAGTGGAAGGATTGCTTGAGTCCAGGAGTTCAAGACCAGCCTTAGCAACATAGCAAGACTCCATCTCTACAAAAAAATTTTTTTAATTAGCCAGATATAGTGATTCACACTTGTAGTCCCAGCTACTCAGGAGGCTGAGGAGGGAGAATCACTTGAGCCCAGGATGTTGAGGCTGTAGTGAGCTGTGATCACACTACTGCACTCAAGCCTGGGCAACAGAGTAAGACACCATCTCTAAATATATATAGATTTATATTTTATAAAAATATTTTTTATTTTGGAGATATTTCTCTAATTTAGACTATTAGATCATCAGGCTTCTGCCTTCTGGAGTATTCAATAGAATAACTCAAAGATTGGGCATGTTCTGTAGGACCTGTGGTATCACCTTTTTTTAAAAAAAAAAAATTAAAGTTGTGGTAAAATACACATAATAAAATTTACCAGCTTAACCATTTTTAAATCTACGGTTCAGTGGCATGAAGTACATTCACATTGTTGTGCTACCATCGGCACCACCATCGTCATTATCCACAGAACTGTCTTACAGAATTGAAATGCTGTACTCATCAAACAGTAACTCCCCATCCTGCTCCCCTAGCCCCTGACAGACACCATTCTTTCTGTCTCTATGAATTTGACTACTATATACCTTGTATAAGCAGAATCATACAGTATTTGTCTTTGTGACTGGCTTATTTCACTTGGCATAGTTTTTATGTTTTTATTCTGTGGAGTTTGGTTGGGGGACTCCAAGGTCAGCCCTAGGTAGAACTGGGAAGTAAGGAGGGGCCTTATCCCCAGCTGCCCCACTTTCCTGCCCCATCCCTCCCTCAGTTTCCACCCACCTGAGGTCCCTGCTTAGTGGCTAAATGTCTTCTTCCCCCTCATCCCATCTTCCACTTATCCGCAAAGAGCATCTGATTGGCCTAGTGTGGGTCATGTGTCCACCCACGGCAGAGGAAGGTGGGCCACCTCACTTGCAATCCCATCAAGACTGTATATAATAAGGAAGCAATAGTTCCTCCCAGAGAGGTGCTGCTGTCAGAAGGGGGGTGGACACTAGGTAGGCACAAACAATAGATGTCTTTGTTGAACCTCCAACAAGGTTCAAAGTGCCTTTCCGCCTTCCCATTGTACACGGCTTTGGACTTGGGTCCCTTCCCCTTGGGCGTTGTTTGCAAAGTTTTTCATGCGCTTGGCTTTCCTTGCAAAGTTTTTAGCAGCTTGAGAGCCACTGCTGAGCCCCAGACACAGTTTGTAAGTGTGATAGGAGCCTACGCAGGCTGCTTTCAAACACCGGCAGCCTTGAAAACAGATTCTGGACTCAGATAGCCTGGGTGCAATCCTGGTTTGGCAGTTCCTGGCCGTATGGCTTTGAGCAAGTGACTTCGCCTCTCAATGACTCAATTTTCCCATCTGTAAAATGGTAAAGTAATTTGCCATTGGATTGTTTTGAAGATTGGAAAACCTACTGTGTGATGTGCTTGACCTACATCATCTTAATCATGCTCACAGGGAGCCCTATCGCACATGGGGAAGAGGCACTCCCTCTCTGGGCAGGTGCAACCTTCAATAGGGCGTACCACCTAACATGCAAGGTCTGAGCTAGAATCCACCCTCCACTCATGCCCTGAGCTAGGTAACCTATGAAGAGCCTGCATAACGATACAGCAGCCCAGCCCCTGTATGATGCAGAGGTTTGTATATCCCCATTTTTCAGTGAGGCAGCTATGGCTTAGGGAGGTCGAGCGCCACGTGGGAAGGGGTGGTGGGATTCATTTGCCTGTTTACTTAGGGCACATGAAAGAGGCTAACCCAGTGCCTAGGACTCTCTTTCCACCTGAATTGTGGACCACATCTCTGTCATCAGCTAACCAGCTTAAACCTTATTCGTCTTCCACAGTGGATGGTAACAAGGTACAGCTCTAGCATCTAACCCATAGATTACCTCCAATCTCTAGTCTTTAAACGGTTCCTTTTTTCATTTGAGGCAGGGTCTCACTCTGTCATTTGGGCTGTAGTGGCATGATCATGGCTCACTGCAGCCTCAACCTCCCAGGCTCAGGTCATCCTCCCACCTTGGCCTCCTGAGTAGCTGGGACTACAGGCACATGCCACCATGCCCGATGAATTTTTGTATTTTTAGTAGAGATGGGGTTTCACCATGTTGGCCAGGCTGGTCTCAAACTCCTGACCTCAAGTAATTTGCCTGCCTCAACCTCCCAAAGTGCCGGGATTACAGGTGTGAGCCACTGCACCTGGCCTCTAAACTGTTACTTTGATAATCATTTTTAAAAGTAAGGGATACTATTTTGAAAGCGAGTGGTGGGCAGGTAGAAGGAAGGACAGATTTCCATCCAGGTACCATCTTGATTTGACAGTTTTCTTATTTTTTAGTCATTTCAGCAGTCCATTTAATACCTAGACAGTAAGGACTAAAAGTATTGTGAGTCTGAGTGAATTCTTCTAGAGCTGAGAGATCAGTGTTACCGACAGATCAGTCAATACAGGCAAAGCATATTCCAGTTTCAGGGTTTTTTTTCCCTCTTCCTTCACTTGTGCCCAGGACTATTACATGGCTGGGTGGTGCTAGGGAAGGATGCACTAACTAAAGGTCCCCACCCCCTCATTTCTAAACCCTTCCTTTATTTTCCTGATGAACAGACAGCACCCACTGCCTGCTGTGTCCCATTTAGCAGTGTAATTTGGGTGTGCGTCATAGAATTGTGCACAGGGAGGAGGAAGGAGTTACGTGCTGGATGTATATACTGAATGTGTTTATGTGCTCCTTTGTAGACCTGCACTTTATGCAAATTATATACTTTCAGACAGATCACTGAGTAAACTGAGGTACTGTCAGGGAATTGATGTGTTCACAGAACACTGAATGTAATTGAGGAGTCCTGCCAGTTCTATCCCTGATTTAACTCTCTCTAAGTTCATGTCTTTTTTTTTTTTTAGACAGAGTCTCACTTTTTTTGCCCAGGCTGGAGTGAAGTGGCGTGATCTTGGCTCACTGCAACCTCTGCCTCCACTCCTGGGTTCAAGTGATTCTCTTTCCTCAGCCTCCTGAGTAGCTGGGGTTACAGGCATGTGCCACTACACCTGACTAACTTTTGTATTTTTAGTAGAGACAGAGTTTCACCATGTTGGCCAGGCTGGTATCAAACTCCTGACCTCAGGTGATCCACCCACCTCGGCCTCCCAAAGTGCTGGGATTACAGGTGTGAGCCACTGTGCCCAGCCCTAAGCTTATGTCTTGAATGGTGTGACCTCAAAGTGTAGTTCAGATTTGAAACAGGTGTATTAGAGCCAACCACCTTGAATGATGTAAATATCCCCAAGTGGCATGAAGTAAATGAGCACATATGGAAAGGGAAATTTTCTTAGGCTTGAAACCACCATTTCCTCAGCAAACCTCCCACCTGAGTGGGACCCAGGGGACATCAAATGAAAGACAATGAAAAGTAACGGATTTGGCCCATGTGCCTCCAAGAGGCCAAATGCAGTCAGAATGAACTGAGATGATCTTCGAACAGATTAGATATTTTAACACCAATTCTCATGCCTCAGAAGCGAGCCTGGCTGCTGGCAGACAACCAACACTGTCATGTTTAATTTTTAGATTTGGCTGTTAAATTTGGCCCTGTGTGAGTCTGTGTTTGATCAGAGTCTATAAGGGTAGAGGATTCCTGCTGGGAAGGCCTGGTTTCTAGCTCAGTGACTTATAGGCTGTGTGACCTTGGACAAGCTATCTCGCCACTGAGAGTCTAATTTCTCGTCTGTACAATGAAGGAAACAACTCCTGGTCTACTTGCCTTATAGGGAGTCGTGCAGATCAAACGAGATGGTATTTGGGAACTGTGAACACACTACACAAAAGACCAGCATGAATATGTTCACGAGCACCGCACAGTCCTTTCTGCCTTGCTCACTCAATTCTCCATTTAATTTACACACAGTGGACTTTACCCCTCATTCTTGCAGCAAAACCCTTTTGAGAGTATCATTTTAAGAAGTGGATTGACATCACATATGCATAGTTGCCCTATTTATCCTCAGAGTCCTCTGAGATGAGGAAAAGACAAGAATTTTAGGAAAAATAGACCCAGAGAGACGGTAGCCCAAGGGCACAAAGAATTCCCATCCTGATATTCTTTCTTTCCTAGATGACATTGACATCTACATCCAAAGCCAAAGATTCTGGTCAAAAGTTAATCTCTTGGCTGGCCATGGTGGTGCACATAGTGGTTCCTGTAGTCTCAGCTACTTGGGAAGCTGAGGTGGGAGGATCACTTGAGCCCAGGAAGTCAAGGTTACAGTGAGCCATGATCACGCCACTGCACTACAGCCTGAGTGACAGAGCAAGAGACTGTCTCAAAAAAAAAAAAAAAAAGAAAGAAAAGAAACTACATCTTTACTATATTGCAACAAGTCTGAAACACCACTGCTTCTAAGACACGATTTTTTTAATGTGTCACAAAGAAAGAAAAAGCTCTATCCCTTGAAACATAACACAATGCTTCCTTACTGTGTCAATTTTAAGAAACGTCTTGATTTCATAGACGTTAGATGTGGAAAAAATACGCATCTTGGAATAGATGACATGCAGTGTGTTTACCTCTCCCCAAAAATAAAGCTTTTTCCTTTTGGTCCTGACGCATTATTAGATTAGCAAACTTCAAAACTGTTGTATTTTTTGTCTTAGCTCCTTGACGTTGTACATGTTATGCAATCATACTTTCACGTGAGTTAAGGGGGAAATTAATTCTATTTTTCTTATGGATACAGTAATACAAAGTATCTCTGGGCTTGAATATAGTTTTAGGTAAGTGCAGATTGTAAAATACTTGTTAGAGCCAAAATCATCACTAATTCCATGGTCTGTTGTTTATTACCAGATTTAAAGGAGGAAGAAATGCTTAAGGGCATTTGGCACATCAATTGTGTTTTCTTTGTTCTGAGTAGAACTGTTTGTTGTTGTTGTTTTACTTAATGCTTGATTTGATTGTTTTGTTTTTATCCCATTTATTTTTAGCTCAGGTAAAACAATTAAACTCTGAGTTTCCCATTGCACAGACGAATCAGGGATGAACAGGCTCAAGTGAGAGCACATCACCTGCCTCGGCCAAATATAATATTTTCATAAAATGCAATTGGGAATTCGTAGTCTTTCTGAGTGGAAAGGAGCATAAGAAACACAGGGAAATAGGGCCAGGTGCAGTGGCTCATGCCTGTAATTCCAGCACTTTGGGAGGCCAAGGTAGGAGGATCACAAGGTCAGGAGTTTGAGACCAGCATGGCTAACATGGTGAAGCCCCGTCTCTACTAAAAATACAAAAATTAGCCTGGCGTGGTGGCAGGCACCTGTAGTGTCAGCTACTTGGGAGGCTGAGGCAGAAGAATTGCTTGAACCCGGAAGGCAGAGGTTGCAGTGAGCCAAGATGGTGCCACTGCCCTCCAGCCTGGGCAACAGAGCGAGACTCTGTCTCAAAAAAAAAAAAAAAAAAAAAAGGAAAAAAAAAAAGAAACACAGGGAAATAGAAATACATACCACTTCTGTAATGAAGCTTTGTAAATTTTTTGTGGACTAAGGCTTCCATTTAGAACATCCTTCCATTTAGAATGTCCTCGTTCATAAATGCTACACTTTAGAATAAGAAAAACTCCACCTATTTCTAGCTTGTTCCTTAGTTACCTTCCCACATTCCTCTGCTCCATAAGGATATTACTTAAACATAACAACAAAGACAGTCACACACAAAAATGATTTCTAGGGACTAGACCGTGGCTGGGTGGAAAGGAATGATCCAAATCATTGTAGTTCTTCTACTCGGCTCATAATCATCAGCTCCCTGCCGGGGGTCCCAGGGCCCATTTCTGAGAGGATGAGCATCAGTAGCCATGTGCTGGGCAGGAAGTGGGTGGGAAACTCTTAATGTTTGATCACTGCTAATGCACATTTTGCCCACTGTTCTCTCCCCTGCAGTCTGAGTACCACTATGAGTACACCGCGTGTGACAGCACGGGTTCCAGGTGGAGGGTCGCCGTGCCGCATACCCCGGGCCTGTGCACCAGCCTGCCCGACCCCGTCAAGGGCACCGAGTGCTGTAAGCAGCTGTCCTGCTCAGGGCCTCCCTGTCACTCAGCTTTGGTCTCTCCCCCAAGTCTCCTGCCATCCAATCTGGGCCCTTCCTGGCAGAGCAGCTGCATTAAGGAATCAGATCTTTTCCCCAATTAGTCCCCACATCCCAGACCCTTATGAGATTTGGTGCAGAAGTATTTCATGAATGCAAACTGGATATCTGAATTTGCTTTCATTTTTTAAAGGAATTTAAATCCCATCAGTGGATACAGCATAAGCAACGCCAGCTGTGTGCACTCAGATATTCTTTTCTGTTTGCATACATTTTCATTTTGCCTGTGTATGTCTCTCCAATCTATACTCACTCATCAGCCACAATCAGTCATTAGGAAAGATTGAGATTGCTTTCATTCTTAAAAAGGAAGTCAGAGAGGCTAAATTTCTGCAGAGACATCCTTTAAAATGCTCCAGGCATCACTTCAGGGGACAAGGATCTTCCTGACTGTGGATCTGATCGTGCAATAGGAAAAGCAGTGGCTTGCCGCAGCCCCAGCGCCTGCCTCTGTAATTCTGCAGTCACAACTTTTCTACAATTGGCAGCTTTTTCCCTTGCATTATTATTTTAGGAATGCAAAGGGAATAACAAGAAAAACCAGGCACTAGATTTAAGGAATTATTTGAAGAGTTGGAAAGGAGTTTGAAGATACTTAAATTCTCAAATCAGCTTAGTACAGTGCCTGGTTGAGTAAGTGAGCAAATAAATACTTGTTAAATTAATGACTGGATATTGCTGAGACCTGAGCAGAAAGAGGTGTGACTAGTGGAAACAAATGAGTCATCTTCACTGAACTCTGCTGAACTCTGCCGACTTCAGTGAATCCCACTATGTGTAAGCACCATGATGTGCACATGCAGTGTGAACTGCAAAGACAAATAAGGCCCAGTCTCTGCTTTCAGAAGCTTAGGTGGTGGAAAGTGCAGATATTCATTCATTCACTCATTGTTTCAGAAACATTCATGAAGCTCCCAGTCTGTGCCAGTCACTGAGCCAGCCATCCCCGGAGTAGCGCAGAGCCTAGTGTAGTTTCTCATATATGATATGAGAAAGAATGAGAGTTACAAATATTTAGGGATCAGGCGTAGCTGGGAGGGCCACATGAGCAAAAGCTTAGATGTGGATGAAGAGTGACACATTTGAGGAAGAGCTTGTGGTCCAGGGTAGAGGCAACACAGAGAAGGTGATGGATGGGGTTGAGGTGGAGAAGGATTTGTAGTGGGAGGTCAAGCTGGGAAGTTAGGCTGGAGGGAAACCGTGGAAAACTGAGTGCCAGGTCAAGAGCATACTTCTAGAACCAAAAGGGGGTGCCTGTTTATTTTTTTAAATAAGGAGAGTAATAGTACATATGTGTTTTACGTTTTATTTTTTAAAGACAAGGTCTCACTCTGTTTCCTAGGCTAAAGTATAGTGATGCAGTCGTAGCTCTGTGTAGCCTTGACCTCCTGAGCTCAAGCAATTTTCCCACCTCAGCCGTTTGAGTAGCTAGGATTACAGGCACACGCCACCACTCCCAGCTACTTTAAACATTTTTTTTTTTTTTTTGTAGTGACAGAGTCTCACTGTGTTGCACAGGTTGGCCTCAAACTCCTGGGCTCAAGTGATCCTCCTGCCTTGATCTCTCAAAATGTTGGGTTTACAGGCGTGAGCCATTGTGCCTGATCATATCAGTGTTTTAGAAAGGTATCTCTGACCACAGAATGAGCAAAAATAAGAATAGGGAACTATTTAGGAGGATATTGCAATGATTGAGTTAACAGGTCATGGGAATCCCACCTAGCATGGTGACAGTACAACCAGAAAGGCAGAGGCCAGAGGCTCAAGGGAGAAATTCAAGGCTGAAGAGCCATATGTCGTTCAGAGGGGTCAGCACAAGAGACCTTGGCATCCTCTTCACCAGAGAGCTCTCAGAATGGTCAGGGCACCTCTCCAAAGGAAATGAGTGCCAGGGACAAGCCCAAAGTCCCACAGCAAGGCAGAGTATCCATGGCCCTAGATCTATTTTTTTTTTTTATAACAGCTTTATTGGTATATAATTTATATGCCATGAAATTCATTCCTTTAAGGATAAAATTCAGTGGTTTTTGGAATATTCACAGCAACCATCATCACTCTTATTTCACATTTTAATCATCCTACAAAGAAACCTCATATTATTAGCAATCTCTCCCCAGGCGCCTCCCCGCAGCCCCTGGCAACCACAAATCTACTTTCTGTCTCCATGGCTTCGCCTCTTTTGGCCATTCCATACAAATAGAATCACATATAGCAAGGAATATCACCGCTGAAAAAAAAATTTTTTTTTAAGAAAAATAAAATAAAATCACACAGTAAATGCCACGGCCCTAAACCTTAGTGGGCCAAACTCCTAGATCCCAACCCAGCACTCCTCCCTTCAATTGCTCGAAGCGTGACCTCACTGCCCCGCCTTGTCTCTGCCGTTTTCCAGCCTTCTCTTGCAACGCCGGGGAGTTTCTGGATATGAAGGACCAGTCGTGTAAGCCATGCGCTGAGGGCCGCTACTCCCTCGGCACAGGCATTCGGTTTGATGAGTGGGATGAGCTGCCCCATGGCTTTGCCAGCCTCTCAGCCAACATGGAGCTGGATGACAGTGCCGCTGAGTCCACCGGGAACTGCACTTCGTGAGTTTGCACACACACGCACCCCATCCCCAGCCC
Source organism: Mandrillus leucophaeus (assembly GCF_000951045.1). Classification (NCBI taxonomy): domain Eukaryota; kingdom Metazoa; phylum Chordata; class Mammalia; order Primates; family Cercopithecidae; genus Mandrillus; species Mandrillus leucophaeus. The sequence goes on along the minus strand of NW_012109330.1, from coordinate 581,705 downwards.
ACTGGGGAAGGGGCTGCAGGGCACACTGGGCAGCCTCCTCCATGGCCCCTCAGGCTAGGCAGGGAGGATGGAGGGAAGAGGAAGCCAGGCTGCCAGGGTGAGGCCTGTAGCCATGCCCACAGGACCGGTGGATGTGACTCTGCCTGGCCCACTCTTACTGGCCTAAACTTACCAGTGATGGACAGGCATTTGTGGGAGGTAAAAAACATGGGAAAATAAGAGAGTGGACAAGGGGACAAAGGGTAAATGGCCCAGTCGATTTAAAACAAAACCCAATTGGAGCTGGGCACAGTGACTCGCCCCTGTAATCCCAGTACTTTGACAGGCTGATGTGGGAGGATTGCCTGAGACCAAGAGTTTGAGACCAGCCTGGGAAACATAGCGAGACCCCGTCTCTACAAAAAGTTAAAAAATTTGCCAGGTGTGGTGGTGCATGTCTATAGTCCCAGCTACTCAAGAGGCTGAGGCAAGAAGATGACTTGAGCCCAGGAATTCAAGGTTAGAGTGAGCTATGATCACACCACCATACCCCTGAATAACAGAGCAAGACCCTGTCTCAATTAAAAACAAAAACCGGCTGGGTGCGGTGGCTCATGCCTGTAATCTCAGCACTCTGGGAGACCAAGGCGGGTGGATTACCTGAGGTCAGGAGTTCAAGACCAGCCTGGCCATGGTGAAACCCCATCTCTACTAAAAATACAAAAAATTAGCCGGACATGGTGGCAGGCGCCTGTAATCCCAGCGACTCGTGAGGCTGAGGCAGGAGAATCGCTTGAACTGGGAGGCAGAGGTTACAGTGAGCGGAGATCGTACCATTGCATTCCAGCCTGGGTAACAAGAGCGAAACTCTGTCTTAAAAAAAAAAAAAAAAGGCCGGGCGCAGTGGCTCAAGCCTGTAATCCCAGCACTTTGGGAGGCCGAGACGGGCAGATCACGAGGTCAGGAGATTGAGACCAGCCTGGCTAACACGTTCTACTAAAAAACACAAAAAACTAGCCGGGTGAGGTGGCGGGCACCTGTAGTCCCAGCTACGCGGGAGGCTGAGGCAAGAGAATGGCGTAAACCCAGGAGGCGGAGCTTGCAGTGAGCTGAGATCCGGCCACTGCACTCCAGCCTGGGTGACAGAGCGAGACTCCGTCTCAAAAAAACAAAAACAAAAACAAAAACAAAAAAACAAAAAAAGAAAAAGAAAGAAAGGAAAAGAAAAACGAAAACCAAAAAAACACAACTGGATTCCACCACGGAATTTTGGATCAGCCAATATACTTTCTCAGCTTAACTGGAACACAATATGCAAAGCTTGGGTATTTTCCCGGCTTGGGTGCTAACTTTTTTTTTTTTTTTTGAGACAGAATCTCACTCTGTCACCCAGGCTAGAGTGCCGTGGTACCATCTCAGCTCACTGCAACCCCCAGCTCCCAGGTTCAAGCGATTCTCCTGCCTCAGCCTCCTGAGTAGCTGGGATTACAGGTGTGTGCCATAATGCCCAGCTAATTTTTTTGTATTTTTTAAGTAGAGATGGGGTTTCACCATGTTGGCCAAGCTGGTCTCAAACTCCTGACCTCAGGTGATCCACCCGCCTCAGCCTCCCAAAGTGCTGGTATTCCAGGCATGAGCCATTTTGGGTGCTAACTTCTAAAACTGATTCTGTCTAGCCTTTGCTCAGTGCTGGCTGAAATCTTCCAAACACTGTGAGACCCCAGTAACTAGAAAATTTTCTTGGAAAGCTCAGTCCAGGGTGCTTGGAGAACTGGATATCTATTTCAGATATATATTTTGTAGGCCAGACACTATTCTGGATGCTTTACGTATATTATTTTCTCTAATTCTCACAAGAACCCTGTGAAATAGGCATTACTATTTCTATTACAGAGACGAGGAACTGGAAGCTCAGCAAGGTTATGACCTGCCCTTTGTTATCTGGCTTACAGCTGGCGAGACTGAAATTCAAACCCAAGCTTCCACTGCTCCATAATGCCACATTCAAATAACATTTATTACGGGCAAGGCAATATTGGGTCTTAGGGAGCGAAAATAGGGGCGATATGGGGATGTGAAAGGCAGTCATATTGTTCCTTATTAAATATTGACAGTGAATACAGGAGAAAAGTAAATGAAAGTTTCATTTATACCCAAACAATCAAATGGATAAAAAGAACTCAAGAATTGTATTACACTTGGATTTCTAAAAACTGGGAGCAATGTCTCCCATTCCTATACTTAAATCTTGTCTAAGCCAAGCAGTGGCTATTTAATCTGTAGTCCAATTTTAATGTTATGTTATTTTAGAGTTCAATTTGAAGTGTCAAATTCATTAGCATGACGACACTGGAGGCAGAGATAAAGCTAGAGAGCTTTAAAGCTGGAAGGAGCAGGAATGTGTGGGTTAAGACAACCATCCCCCATTTGAGTCCTAATGGATACTGTCATTAGGCCCTGGACAAGGTGCAGACCTGGCTCAGTCAGTTCCTAGCCATGTAAAGGAAGGATGTATTCTCGCTCTGGGGACTGCACCGAGAGTCCAGAAATCATTTTCTCTCAGCAAGCCAGGATGTGGGCGGGTTAATAACAACTTGTGTTTCCACAGCACGGACTATTTCAGGGCCTGCATCTTAAGGCATCCCACGACATCCCTGGGAGGGAGGAAGAGGATATTTCTCCCTCAATGGAGAGGAAATGACCATCTGGAGAGGTTTTTGTGGTTTTCCCGTCATCCCTCAGACAGGCAATAATTGAGCTGATACCTAGAGCGCAAGTATTTGACTTTCCTATTCAGCTGTGCAACTACCCAAATCCTGCCTGCTCTGCCTCAGGAGACTCCAAGCTGGTCTCCTGCTTCCATTCCCAGCCTCCTCCAGGCCTGTCCACTCAGCAAGAGCCAGATTCATCTTTCTTGTTTTCTTTTCTTTTGTTTCTCTCTTTTTTTTTTTTTTTTAAGAAACAAAGTCTCACTCTGTCGCCCAGGCTGGAGTGCAATGGCGCAATCACAGCTCACTGCAGCCTCAACCTCCCCAGGCTGAAACCTTCCTCCCACCTCAACCTCCCACGCAGCTGGGACCGCAGGCACACGCCACCACACCTGGCTAACTTCTTGTTTTTTCTAGAGGCAGGGTCTCAGTACGTTGCCTAGGTTGGACTCAAACTCCTGGGCTCAAATGATCCTTCCACCTCGGCCTCCCAAAGTACTGGGATTACAGATGTGAGCCACTACACCCAGCCTCATCTCCTTAAATCCGGTCACAATAATTTCCTGCTAAAAACCCTAGATTCAATGGCTACCAATTGCTTTTGGGACAATGTCCACTACCTTCCCACAGCCTGCAGGGCCCTGCTGCCCTGCCCTCTGCCCGTTTCCCCAGCCTTTCCCAAGTACCTTCTGTCTTCGCTTGCTGTGTTCCAGCCGCAGTGGCCATCGCACTCCTTACCCTCAGGGCATTTGAACATGTGACTCTCTGTCCCCTCTTCTATGACTCCTACTTAACCCTCACGTCTCTACGTAAAAATCATTTCCTCAAAGAAACCATCCCTGACCCCATAGACTCCTGTTACACGCTCTTGTATCATCCTGAATTTCTCCAATGGCACTTATCACCGTCATTCCTATGTGATTGTGTGATTAGTTAAGCTGCTGTCTCCTCAACTAGAAAGCGAATGCAAGCCCCAAGCGGGAAAGGATCATACTTGTCTTGTTCATCACTGTGTCTCCAGCATTTAACATAGTGTCTGGCCCAAAATAGACAAAATAAATAATTGGGGACAAAACAGACCAGCTGAATGGAGTCTCCATGGCAGGATCCTGAGCCTTCAGGGATCCTCCATGGGTTGTAGGTTGATGTCCCAGGGCTAAGGTACTGGCAACAGTCTGAGATCAGAGACTAGCATAAGCTAAGGGAACAGGAGTGATGTGGGAGTAATAGAAAGAATGTCATATATTAGTGGAAAAAATTGAGCAGACGCTCAAGGACTGTGACAGTGAAACAAGAATGAGAGAGAAATGTAAACATTAAAAATGAAAAACATTATATGCAGATCACAACTGGATGACCTAGGGTAAGTTTCCTAAGCACTTCTGGGCTTCAGTTTCTTCATTCTACAAATGATGATAAAAATAGTACTTTAATAGGTTGAGGTAAGGATCGATGAGATGATACTTGTAAAGAATTTAGAGCGATGCCTGACACTAGAAATCAATCAAAACATGTTGTTATTATTGAATATGAAATGTCTTCACCAGGGGCAACTCTGACAAAAATCAGAATTGCTATGCACTTTGCAAATGTAACCCACTTATGGCATCTTTTTAATTATTCATCAAACTTTAAGAGTTATTTATAGCTGACGTCGTTGAGCACACGAGCATTAAAGGTTATCTCTTTCCACAAGGAGAAATCAATGCTATTAAGTTAGCTGGAATATTTTGGATAAGCTCATGTTATATGTTTTCGTTTTGAGAATAACACTGACTGTCAAAGAGCTGAAAATAACCATGTTGTTCTGGCAAACACAGGAGGGAAATCTGTGGACTAATCTGAGGTTCCTTTAACTGGCTATTATTATTATTATTATTATTTTGAGATGGAGTCTCGCTTTATCACCTAGGCTGGAGTGCAATGGCACGATCTCGGCTCACTGCAGCCTCCGCCTTCCGGGTTCAAGCAATTCTCCTGCCTCAGCCTCCTGAGTAGCTGGGATTACAGGCATTCGCCACCACACCCAGCTAATTTTTGCATTTTTAGTAGAGATGGGGTTTCACCATATTGGTCAGGCTGGTTTCCATGGTCTCAAACCCCTGACCTCAGGTGATCCCTGCCTCAGCCTCCCAAAGTGTTGGGATTACAGGCGTGAGCCACCATGCCCACCCAACTGACCATTACCAAGCAACTGGAAACCTGGGCTGGTCTCAGGCAAAACAGTGCAATAGTGTGATGGTGTTTGATTACCTGTTCCCATGTTCAACTCTTTAACCCCGCACGTCCCCACTATGTGCCAGGCCCAGGCTGGTACTGGGAATACTTTAGCGAGCAAGGTAAATTTGGTCTCTTCCCTCACATAATATTGGCAACAATTTTAAGGTCTGACAGTTTCAAATTTGGAGAGGATGTGGAGCATCAGGAACAGTGCAGCAGTCGCTGGTAAATGGGAGGCTCACATACAGTTCTCCTCCCAGGCATTCTACTCAGACATGTGCCTAAGGAGACAGGAACACAGCAGAATGTGCACACGAAACTGCAAACAATCCAAATGTCCATCAATGAGTGATGCACAAATAAACATGGTAGAGTCATGCAAAGGAAAGTTATGCAGTAGTAAAGACGAAGCCAGAAGAGCTGGATGTGTGAATATGGATGAATCTCACAGTTAGTATATTGAAGTCCCTCCCTTCCCAAAGCGAGTTGCAGAGCCTGTAAATATAATACCATTTATGTGAAGCTTTAAAACATGCGAAGCACTACAGTACAGTATATTGTTTAGAGATACATACCTGTAGAAAACCGCATGCGCATATTAAACACCAGATTCAGGAAAGTGGTCACTTGGCAGTGGGGAAGGCAGAGTGTCCCAGGAAAAGGCTCAGATGAGGTTAGCGGAGGGTACACAGAAGCTTCTGCTGTATTGAATTTCTTAAGCAGGGTGGTGGGTCGGTGAATGTTCATTATACCATTGTATAGGTCTTAAATATTTCATAATATACTAAAAATAAATAAAATATCATGGGATTATGGCTATGAGAAGGGGAGCAAAGAGAACTAAGGGCACCCATAGCAGAAGCAGATAGAATCAAGGAAGACTTTTTAGATTAAGTGGCATTTAAGACAGTGTAGGAGTTAAACCGAGAGAGAGAGGAGGAAGTTTGTTCCAGGAACAGGGAAGAGGATGTCAGGAGGCCCAGAGGTAAGAGAAAGTTTGGCAGAGGAATTGAAAGAAATGTCATAGAATTGGAGTATAAAGAGTGCATCAGGAATCTGTACCCTATCCTAAGGGCCACAGAGAGTCAGTCCCAGGGGTTTTAATTTGAAGCAAGGGAGTGCCATGGTCAGATGTCTATCCGGGGGATCTGTCTGCTGGGCTGCAGCATGGAGAGGGCTAGGAGGATGCGGGACTGGCTTCAGGGAGACAAGTTTGGGAGCTAGTTCTTAGATGGTGTGGTGGTGAGCACAGGGAGAGCACAGGGTGGATAGAGTGAACACGTATTTAGGAGACAAAACAGACATGACCAGGTCGGCTGTCTCTGGGGTTCTCTGGCCCTCCCACTTTCCATAAAAACCATTTACATGTGGCATCTTTATAGTAGACATTTCTGGGAAAACAGGTAGACTAGACTGGGTGGATGTCTGAGTTCTGAAGAATGTCTGTGTCTACTGAGTTATTTGACAGCTTTAGAGTTTGGCAGACCGGATCTCAGCCCTGCCACTCGCTGGCTTCATAATATTGGGCTTGGCACTCTCCAAGCCCCAGTTTCATCGTCTCTTAAACAGGAAAAACATTTCCTCTTATTGACGAAAAGAAATCACGAATATAAAGCACATAGTGCAATGCCTGGAGGTAGTAAGCAACCAATAAATGTCACCCCTCCCTGAGTGGGTGCAGTGGCTCATGCCTGTAATCCCAGCCCTTTGGGAGGCTGAGGTGGGTGGATCACTTGAGGTCAGGAGTTCGAGACCAGGCTGGCCAACATGGTGAAAACCTGTCTCTACCAAAAAAAGTACAGAAATTAGCCGGGTGTGGTGGTGCATGCCAGTAACCCTAGCTACTCGAGAGGCTGAGACAGGAGAATCACTTGAACCCGGGAGGCAGAGGTTGTGGAGAGCTGAGGCCACGCCACTGCACTCCAGCCTGGGAGACAGAGCAAGACTCTGCCTCAAAAAAAAAAAAAAGTTATCCCTCCCCAACTTCACCTGCCACCCGTATCCCAGGTAGTTCTGCACAATGTGGAGGCAAGCCTGCTTGTCTTCCTCACCTGTCTGCCTTCCTCTTCTTAGCTGCACTCCAGGTCCTTGACCTACCTGAGAGCTTCTTTTGTCTTTCTTCACTGAGCATTTTCAGGTCCGAGTTTCAGTTTGTGAATCACAAGCCTGAAAATTCCCAAAGACCCAGCAGAACTTGAGACCTGCACACGGCACGAAGCCTGGTGGGCTGTGCTCCTGCCTGTAAACCTGGTTCCTGTTCCTTCACAGGTCCAAGTGGGTTCCCCAGGGCGACTACATCGCCTCCAACACGGACGAATGCACAGCCACACTGATGTACGCCGTCAACCTGAAGCAATCCGGCACCGTTAACTTCGAATACTACTACCCAGACTCCAGCATCATCTTTGAGTTTTTTGTAAGCCCCTGGCCAAGGTGGAGGGTGGGAGCTAAAGTCTCTCTGGGGCTCAGATCCATTTGAGGAATCCACCGTGAGTGTAGCCCTGCTTGGGAAATCACTGTTGTTTTCCCTCTGGAGAGAGCTGTGGGCAAAATGAGCTGAGGCCCCAGGAGGCAAGGAGAAAAGGCAAAAGTGAAAGGACTCTTGGGGGAAGAGTTGTCTGGGAGATTTCTAAGTGTTTTATCTGGCTCAGACATGAAAACAGCACATTTGACTTACAAGTTATTTCTTTGGTGTCAATGCTCATTTTGTGTGTGCGACTAATTCCTGCCCTACTTTGAGGCTCATGTGTTTTGAGCTCAGTCCCTAAAGGAAATTGGCAACTCTTCCCACATAAAGAAGGGCCCTCTGGAGGACTGGTGCAATGTGGGGAAAGATATCAATTTCCTTAGAAAGCTGAGACTCTGGTTCCAAACTCTTTTATGTCAGGTTCAGAATGACCAGTGCCAGCCCAATGCAGATGACTCCAGGTGGATGAAGACCACAGAGAAAGGATGGGAATTCCACAGTGTGAGTATCACACCAGCCTTCTCCCAGAGATCCCAGAAAAGGGACCCAGGGGCCTTCCTCAGAGAGTGCTTCCTCCCAGTCTGAGCCTCCACCCTGATGTCCCTGGAGGGCAGGAGTGTGATATGATGAAGATGCTGTGGTTGCTGTCCTCTAGCATTGACAGAATATGGGTGGGAGCTGACTTGTCGCTTCTATGGCTTGACTGCAAAGACCAGCAGCTTTCCAGCTTTAAGACTGGGCCTTCTGGGGAGGCGGGCTGTCTCCTGCAAAATCACAGAAGAATGAGGGAGTTCCAGTCACCCTATTGTCAGGATCCTCAGGTCTCTTTACTGGTCTCACCATAAGAGATGCTCGTGGTATATGTGATCCAGGGAGCAGCGGAAGGGTTGTAAGAGGAGGCTTAGAAAGAGAGAGGAGCTGTGCTAAGTTGGGAGGAAGTGCAGAGCTGAGGACGAGGAGGAAGAGGGTCAGAAGAAGCATTACCATGCAGTTAGTAAGAGAAGTCGTCCCAACAAGAGGCTATACCAACAGATTAGCGAGATTTCTCTCTGTGATGAATGAATGCTCCTGTTTGTGGTTTTTAGGTGGAGTTAAATCGAGGCAATAATGTCCTCTATTGGAGAACCACAGCCTTCTCAGTATGGTCCAGAGTATCTAAGCCTGTGCTGGTGAGAAACATCGCCATAACAGGTACTGAGACCGGGGTTACTGACTCCCTGGGCTCTTGACTTTGCAGTCTTCTGGGGACTCAGTCTCCAGGCTGAATCCTTGCTTTTCTGACTCTTCCTCCTCCCTAGGGGTGGCCTACACTTCAGAATGCTTCCCCTGCAAACCCGGCACGTATGCATCCAAGAAGGGCTCCTCTTTCTGCAAACTTTGTCCAGCCAACTCTTATTCAAATAAAGGAGAAACTTCTTGCCACCAGTGTGACCCTGACAAATACTCAGGTGATGTTTCTGAGGGTGGGAGGAGTTTGGGGATAGAGGGTACCACACAAGGAGAAACCAGGGAATAGAGCCATCCTTCTGGTCAAGCTGAGGATGATGATTCTTAAACCCTTCCTTTCTGGATCCTGGAATACCCTTGCCAATCCATATATCCATTAATCACTTTGTCATTTTTTTTTTTTTTTTTTGAGATAGGGTCTCACTTTATCACCCAGGCTGCAGTGCCGTGGTACAATCATGGCTCACTGCAGCCTCAAACTCCCCATCCCAAGCAATCCTCCTGCCTCAGTCTCCTGAGTAGCTAAGACTACAGGCGTGCCCCACCACACCCAACTCATTATTTGTTTTTATTTTTATAGAGACAGGGGTCTTGCTGGTTGCCCAGGCTGGTCTTGAACTCCTGGGCTTAAGTGATCCTCCTGCCTCAGCCTCTCAAGCTATGAGCCTATAATCCCAGCACTTTGGGAGGTCGAACCGGGAAGATCAACTGGGCCTGGGAGGTTGAGGCTTCAGTGAGCCCATGATTGCACCACCGCTCTATAGCCTGGGTGACAGAGTGAGACCCTGTCTCTAAAAAAATGAAATAAAAATGAATCATTCAATAAATATTGAGCCTCTCCTGTCTGCCAGGCCCTATTCTATGTACTTGGGCTACATCAGAACAAAACAGACAGAGGTCTCTGTTTTTATGGGGTTTACATTCAGGGGTGTGGGGAAGAGAGACAATACACAAAAAGAAATAGACGACACATATATAATACATTATATAGTATGTGGGATGGTAAAAAGTGCCATGGTGTCATGTCAAAAGGAAAAAGCAGCTCAGAGCTAGAGGGGTTAGGAAAGCTAAGGAAAGGGTTGCAATCTTTCTGTTGCTGTTGTAGAAACAGGGTCTCACTGTGTTGCCCAGGCTGGTCTCGAACTCCAGGCCTCAAAGTGATCCTCCTGCCTCAGTCTTCCAAAGTGCTGGGATTACAGACATGAGACACTGTGTCCGGTCCAGTCATTTTTTAAGTGGTGAATTTTTATTTATATTTATACGTTTTTTTATTTATTTATTTTTGAGATGGAGTTTCACTCTTGTTGCCCAGGATGGAGTGCTGGAATGCAATGGCATGATCATGGTGGGATTACAGACATGAGACACTGTGTCCGGTCCAGTCATTTTTTAAGTGGTGAATTTTTATTTATATTTATACGTTTTTTTATTTATTTATTTTTGAGATGGAGTTTCACTCTTGTTGCCCAGGATGGAGTGCTGGAATGCAATGGCATGATCATGGTGGGATTACAGACATGAGACACTGTGTCCGGTCCAGTCATTTTTTAAGTGGTGAATTTTTATTTATATTTATACGTTTTTTTATTTATTTATTTTTGAGATGGAGTTTCACTCTTGTTGCCCAGGATGGAGTGCTGGAATGCAATGGCATGATCATGGTGGGATTACAGACATGAGACACTGTGTCCGGTCCAGTCATTTTTTAAGTGGTGAATTTTTATTTATATTTATACGTTTTTTTATTTATTTATTTTTGAGATGGAGTTTCACTCTTGTTGCCCAGGATGGAGTGCTGGAATGCAATGGCATGATCATGGTGGGATTACAGACATGAGACACTGTGTCCGGTCCAGTCATTTTTTAAGTGGTGAATTTTTATTTATATTTATACGTTTTTTTATTTATTTATTTTTGAGATGGAGTTTCACTCTTGTTGCCCAGGATGGAGTGCTGGAATGCAATGGCATGATCATGGTGGGATTACAGACATGAGACACTGTGTCCGGTCCAGTCATTTTTTAAGTGGTGAATTTTTATTTATATTTATACGTTTTTTTATTTATTTATTTTTGAGATGGAGTTTCACTCTTGTTGCCCAGGATGGAGTGCTGGAATGCAATGGCATGATCATGGTGGGATTACAGACATGAGACACTGTGTCCGGTCCAGTCATTTTTTAAGTGGTGAATTTTTATTTATATTTATACGTTTTTTTATTTATTTATTTTTGAGATGGAGTTTCACTCTTGTTGCCCAGGATGGAGTGCTGGAATGCAATGGCATGATCATGGTGGGATTACAGACATGAGACACTGTGTCCGGTCCAGTCATTTTTTAAGTGGTGAATTTTTATTTATATTTATACGTTTTTTTATTTATTTATTTTTGAGATGGAGTTTCACTCTTGTTGCCCAGGATGGAGTGCTGGAATGCAATGGCATGATCATGGTGGGATTACAGACATGAGACACTGTGTCCGGTCCAGTCATTTTTTAAGTGGTGAATTTTTATTTATATTTATACGTTTTTTTATTTATTTATTTTTGAGATGGAGTTTCACTCTTGTTGCCCAGGATGGAGTGCTGGAATGCAATGGCATGATCATGGTGGGATTACAGACATGAGACACTGTGTCCGGTCCAGTCATTTTTTAAGTGGTGAATTTTTATTTATATTTATACGTTTTTTTATTTATTTATTTTTGAGATGGAGTTTCACTCTTGTTGCCCAGGATGGAGTGCTGGAATGCAATGGCATGATCATGGTGGGATTACAGACATGAGACACTGTGTCCGGTCCAGTCATTTTTTAAGTGGTGAATTTTTATTTATATTTATACGTTTTTTTATTTATTTATTTTTGAGATGGAGTTTCACTCTTGTTGCCCAGGATGGAGTGCTGGAATGCAATGGCATGATCATGGTGGGATTACAGACATGAGACACTGTGTCCGGTCCAGTCATTTTTTAAGTGGTGAATTTTTATTTATATTTATACGTTTTTTTATTTATTTATTTTTGAGATGGAGTTTCACTCTTGTTGCCCAGGATGGAGTGCTGGAATGCAATGGCATGATCATGGTGGGATTACAGACATGAGACACTGTGTCCGGTCCAGTCATTTTTTAAGTGGTGAATTTTTATTTATATTTATACGTTTTTTTATTTATTTATTTTTGAGATGGAGTTTCACTCTTGTTGCCCAGGATGGAGTGCTGGAATGCAATGGCATGATCATGGTGGGATTACAGACATGAGACACTGTGTCCGGTCCAGTCATTTTTTAAGTGGTGAATTTTTATTTATATTTATACGTTTTTTTATTTATTTATTTTTGAGATGGAGTTTCACTCTTGTTGCCCAGGATGGAGTGCTGGAATGCAATGGCATGATCATGGTGGGATTACAGACATGAGACACTGTGTCCGGTCCAGTCATTTTTTAAGTGGTGAATTTTTATTTATATTTATACGTTTTTTTATTTATTTATTTTTGAGATGGAGTTTCACTCTTGTTGCCCAGGATGGAGTGCTGGAATGCAATGGCATGATCATGGTGGGATTACAGACATGAGACACTGTGTCCGGTCCAGTCATTTTTTAAGTGGTGAATTTTTATTTATATTTATACGTTTTTTTATTTATTTATTTTTGAGATGGAGTTTCACTCTTGTTGCCCAGGATGGAGTGCTGGAATGCAATGGCATGATCATGGTGGGATTACAGACATGAGACACTGTGTCCGGTCCAGTCATTTTTTAAGTGGTGAATTTTTATTTATATTTATACGTTTTTTTATTTATTTATTTTTGAGATGGAGTTTCACTCTTGTTGCCCAGGATGGAGTGCTGGAATGCAATGGCATGATCATGGTGGGATTACAGACATGAGACACTGTGTCCGGTCCAGTCATTTTTTAAGTGGTGAATTTTTATTTATATTTATACGTTTTTTTATTTATTTATTTTTGAGATGGAGTTTCACTCTTGTTGCCCAGGATGGAGTGCTGGAATGCAATGGCATGATCATGGTGGGATTACAGACATGAGACACTGTGTCCGGTCCAGTCATTTTTTAAGTGGTGAATTTTTATTTATATTTATACGTTTTTTTATTTATTTATTTTTGAGATGGAGTTTCACTCTTGTTGCCCAGGATGGAGTGCTGGAATGCAATGGCATGATCATGGTGGGATTACAGACATGAGACACTGTGTCCGGTCCAGTCATTTTTTAAGTGGTGAATTTTTATTTATATTTATACGTTTTTTTATTTATTTATTTTTGAGATGGAGTTTCACTCTTGTTGCCCAGGATGGAGTGCTGGAATGCAATGGCATGATCATGGTGGGATTACAGACATGAGACACTGTGTCCGGTCCAGTCATTTTTTAAGTGGTGAATTTTTATTTATATTTATACGTTTTTTTATTTATTTATTTTTGAGATGGAGTTTCACTCTTGTTGCCCAGGATGGAGTGCTGGAATGCAATGGCATGATCATGGTGGGATTACAGACATGAGACACTGTGTCCGGTCCAGTCATTTTTTAAGTGGTGAATTTTTATTTATATTTATACGTTTTTTTATTTATTTATTTTTGAGATGGAGTTTCACTCTTGTTGCCCAGGATGGAGTGCTGGAATGCAATGGCATGATCATGGTGGGATTACAGACATGAGACACTGTGTCCGGTCCAGTCATTTTTTAAGTGGTGAATTTTTATTTATATTTATACGTTTTTTTATTTATTTATTTTTGAGATGGAGTTTCACTCTTGTTGCCCAGGATGGAGTGCTGGAATGCAATGGCATGATCATGGTGGGATTACAGACATGAGACACTGTGTCCGGTCCAGTCATTTTTTAAGTGGTGAATTTTTATTTATATTTATACGTTTTTTTATTTATTTATTTTTGAGATGGAGTTTCACTCTTGTTGCCCAGGATGGAGTGCTGGAATGCAATGGCATGATCATGGTGGGATTACAGACATGAGACACTGTGTCCGGTCCAGTCATTTTTTAAGTGGTGAATTTTTATTTATATTTATACGTTTTTTTATTTATTTATTTTTGAGATGGAGTTTCACTCTTGTTGCCCAGGATGGAGTGCTGGAATGCAATGGCATGATCATGGTGGGATTACAGACATGAGACACTGTGTCCGGTCCAGTCATTTTTTAAGTGGTGAATTTTTATTTATATTTATACGTTTTTTTATTTATTTATTTTTGAGATGGAGTTTCACTCTTGTTGCCCAGGATGGAGTGCTGGAATGCAATGGCATGATCATGGTGGGATTACAGACATGAGACACTGTGTCCGGTCCAGTCATTTTTTAAGTGGTGAATTTTTATTTATATTTATACGTTTTTTTATTTATTTATTTTTGAGATGGAGTTTCACTCTTGTTGCCCAGGATGGAGTGCTGGAATGCAATGGCATGATCATGGTGGGATTACAGACATGAGACACTGTGTCCGGTCCAGTCATTTTTTAAGTGGTGAATTTTTATTTATATTTATACGTTTTTTTATTTATTTATTTTTGAGATGGAGTTTCACTCTTGTTGCCCAGGATGGAGTGCTGGAATGCAATGGCATGATCATGGTGGGATTACAGACATGAGACACTGTGTCCGGTCCAGTCATTTTTTAAGTGGTGAATTTTTATTTATATTTATACGTTTTTTTATTTATTTATTTTTGAGATGGAGTTTCACTCTTGTTGCCCAGGATGGAGTGCTGGAATGCAATGGCATGATCATGGTGGGATTACAGACATGAGACACTGTGTCCGGTCCAGTCATTTTTTAAGTGGTGAATTTTTATTTATATTTATACGTTTTTTTATTTATTTATTTTTGAGATGGAGTTTCACTCTTGTTGCCCAGGATGGAGTGCTGGAATGCAATGGCATGATCATGGTGGGATTACAGACATGAGACACTGTGTCCGGTCCAGTCATTTTTTAAGTGGTGAATTTTTATTTATATTTATACGTTTTTTTATTTATTTATTTTTGAGATGGAGTTTCACTCTTGTTGCCCAGGATGGAGTGCTGGAATGCAATGGCATGATCATGGTGGGATTACAGACATGAGACACTGTGTCCGGTCCAGTCATTTTTTAAGTGGTGAATTTTTATTTATATTTATACGTTTTTTTATTTATTTATTTTTGAGATGGAGTTTCACTCTTGTTGCCCAGGATGGAGTGCTGGAATGCAATGGCATGATCATGGTGGGATTACAGACATGAGACACTGTGTCCGGTCCAGTCATTTTTTAAGTGGTGAATTTTTATTTATATTTATACGTTTTTTTATTTATTTATTTTTGAGATGGAGTTTCACTCTTGTTGCCCAGGATGGAGTGCTGGAATGCAATGGCATGATCATGGTGGGATTACAGACATGAGACACTGTGTCCGGTCCAGTCATTTTTTAAGTGGTGAATTTTTATTTATATTTATACGTTTTTTTATTTATTTATTTTTGAGATGGAGTTTCACTCTTGTTGCCCAGGATGGAGTGCTGGAATGCAATGGCATGATCATGGTGGGATTACAGACATGAGACACTGTGTCCGGTCCAGTCATTTTTTAAGTGGTGAATTTTTATTTATATTTATACGTTTTTTTATTTATTTATTTTTGAGATGGAGTTTCACTCTTGTTGCCCAGGATGGAGTGCTGGAATGCAATGGCATGATCATGGTGGGATTACAGACATGAGACACTGTGTCCGGTCCAGTCATTTTTT
This sequence comes from Mandrillus leucophaeus, assembly GCF_000951045.1. NCBI lineage: Eukaryota > Metazoa > Chordata > Mammalia > Primates > Cercopithecidae > Mandrillus > Mandrillus leucophaeus. Next base: position 566,341 of record NW_012109330.1, on the reverse strand, counting down.
AAGTGGTGAATTTTTATTTATATTTATACGTTTTTTTATTTATTTATTTTTGAGATGGAGTTTCACTCTTGTTGCCCAGGATGGAGTGCTGGAATGCAATGGCATGATCATGGTGGGATTACAGACATGAGACACTGTGTCCGGTCCAGTCATTTTTTAAGTGGTGAATTTTTATTTATATTTATACGTTTTTTTATTTATTTATTTTTGAGATGGAGTTTCACTCTTGTTGCCCAGGATGGAGTGCTGGAATGCAATGGCATGATCATGGTGGGATTACAGACATGAGACACTGTGTCCGGTCCAGTCATTTTTTAAGTGGTGAATTTTTATTTATATTTATACGTTTTTTTATTTATTTATTTTTGAGATGGAGTTTCACTCTTGTTGCCCAGGATGGAGTGCTGGAATGCAATGGCATGATCATGGTGGGATTACAGACATGAGACACTGTGTCCGGTCCAGTCATTTTTTAAGTGGTGAATTTTTATTTATATTTATACGTTTTTTTATTTATTTATTTTTGAGATGGAGTTTCACTCTTGTTGCCCAGGATGGAGTGCTGGAATGCAATGGCATGATCATGGTGGGATTACAGACATGAGACACTGTGTCCGGTCCAGTCATTTTTTAAGTGGTGAATTTTTATTTATATTTATACGTTTTTTTATTTATTTATTTTTGAGATGGAGTTTCACTCTTGTTGCCCAGGATGGAGTGCTGGAATGCAATGGCATGATCATGGTGGGATTACAGACATGAGACACTGTGTCCGGTCCAGTCATTTTTTAAGTGGTGAATTTTTATTTATATTTATACGTTTTTTTATTTATTTATTTTTGAGATGGAGTTTCACTCTTGTTGCCCAGGATGGAGTGCTGGAATGCAATGGCATGATCATGGTGGGATTACAGACATGAGACACTGTGTCCGGTCCAGTCATTTTTTAAGTGGTGAATTTTTATTTATATTTATACGTTTTTTTATTTATTTATTTTTGAGATGGAGTTTCACTCTTGTTGCCCAGGATGGAGTGCTGGAATGCAATGGCATGATCATGGTGGGATTACAGACATGAGACACTGTGTCCGGTCCAGTCATTTTTTAAGTGGTGAATTTTTATTTATATTTATACGTTTTTTTATTTATTTATTTTTGAGATGGAGTTTCACTCTTGTTGCCCAGGATGGAGTGCTGGAATGCAATGGCATGATCATGGTGGGATTACAGACATGAGACACTGTGTCCGGTCCAGTCATTTTTTAAGTGGTGAATTTTTATTTATATTTATACGTTTTTTTATTTATTTATTTTTGAGATGGAGTTTCACTCTTGTTGCCCAGGATGGAGTGCTGGAATGCAATGGCATGATCATGGTGGGATTACAGACATGAGACACTGTGTCCGGTCCAGTCATTTTTTAAGTGGTGAATTTTTATTTATATTTATACGTTTTTTTATTTATTTATTTTTGAGATGGAGTTTCACTCTTGTTGCCCAGGATGGAGTGCTGGAATGCAATGGCATGATCATGGTGGGATTACAGACATGAGACACTGTGTCCGGTCCAGTCATTTTTTAAGTGGTGAATTTTTATTTATATTTATACGTTTTTTTATTTATTTATTTTTGAGATGGAGTTTCACTCTTGTTGCCCAGGATGGAGTGCTGGAATGCAATGGCATGATCATGGTGGGATTACAGACATGAGACACTGTGTCCGGTCCAGTCATTTTTTAAGTGGTGAATTTTTATTTATATTTATACGTTTTTTTATTTATTTATTTTTGAGATGGAGTTTCACTCTTGTTGCCCAGGATGGAGTGCTGGAATGCAATGGCATGATCTCGGCTCACCACAACCTCCGCCTCCTGGGTTCAAGCAATTTTCCTGCCTCAGCCTCCCGAGTAGCTGTGATTACAGGCATGTGCCACCACGCCTGGCTAATTTTGTATTTTTAGTAGAGATGGGGTTTCACCATGTTGACCAGGCTGGTCTCGAACTCCTAACCTCAGGTAATCTGCCCACCTCGGCCTCCCAAAGTGCTAGGATTATAGGTGTGAGCCACCGCACCTGGCCAGTGGTGAAATTTTACGTGAAACATTGTATAAGATTATAATATAGTCCAGGGGTGGTGGCTCTCGCCTGTAATCCCAGCACTTTGGGAGGCCAAGGCAGGGGAATCACTTGAGGTCAGGAGTTCAAGACTAGCCTGGCCAACATGTCAAAACCCCGTCTCTACTAAAACCACAAAAATTAGCTGGGTGTGGGGGCATGTGCTTGTAATTCCAGCTACTCGGAAGGCTGAGGCTGGAGAATCACCTGAACCCAGGAGGTGGAGGTTGCAATGAGCTGAGATCGCACCACTGCACTCCAGCCTGGGCGACAGAAAAAAAAAAAAAAAAGATTATAATATAAACAGTAGATACAGTAGAGTTAAAATGTATAAATTTATACATGTTAACATATAACAATTATTATCAAAGTTAATTTCATGAGCCTATATTGAGGAACAAAAACATTTTGATAACAAGATCTAAAGATGCAAATTACAATCTTGTATCAGCCTGAGAGCATTCATTGAAGTCCAATCAGGCATTTTGGGAAATCTAGGGTTCCTTAGAACACAATTTGCAAACCACTGCTCTGAGGGAAAATAAGGGGACAGCTGGAAGCAGCCTGTTTTTACAGTTTGAGGATAGCTTCCTAAAGCATTCCAATTTGAAAAACAGGACGTGGTCATCTGAGGGAGTTCCAGGGGATATCGAGGCTCTGGTGTGAGATGGGCAGTGCCAGCGGATGACTTTCTGCTCAGGCAGTCCAGACATTGGTATGAGGGCCAATCTCCAAGACAGGTTCTGAAACAAACAAGAAGGGAGAGAGAAACAGTCCCATCTTTTCCCCTGGAAACACTCACAACTCTTCTACTTTTCCTTTCTTACACAGTTTAAATGTAAATCCAGCACGAGGCCCTCTCTCAAAGAGACCCACCTGTCCCTACAAAGACATGCCACACTTCACACAGGTGTTGAAGTATGTGTTTGCTCAGCCAAGACCAGTCACTGACCTTGTGAATTGCTTGTTTCTACACTATTCCTAAAACAAAAGTCATATTTACCTACACAGATCTTGCCAAATGAGTGCAGTTTTCAACCAAAACAGACATCTTTAGGTCTTGGGGGAAGTTTTTATCTGTAAGTCTAGATCCCTGTTTTTCCACTTGCATTTTTTATTCCTCCTCCCCACTCTGCTTCTATCAACAGCAACCTTTGTTAGTCTAAATCTCTGGCTCCCTTTACTGGTCCAGCAGTTGGGCCAGGGTTTGAATGGCAAGGTGGTTCTAGTAAAACTGCATAGGAGTGTTTTGATCAACTCTATGTACGCTGATTTTTATCCAGAGTGATGTTATAAAAGCATTAGGTTGGGAGTCTGAATTCTTGGAATCTATTTTCCTTCTGCCACTGATTTCTCAATGTGCCGCATTGACTGAGAAGTGAGTTTTTTCTTTTTTTTTTTTTTTTTTCTGAAATGGAGTTTCCCTCTTGTTGCCCAGGCTGGAGTGCAATGGCACGATCTCAGCTCACTGCAACCTCTGCCTTCCCGGTTCAAGTGATTCTCCTGCCTCAGCCTCCTGAGTAACTAGGATTACAGGCGCCCACCCCCATGCCCGGCTAATTTTTTCCATTTTTAGTAGAGACGGGGTTTCACCATCTTGGCCAGTCTGGTCTTGAGCTCCAGACCTCAGGTGATCCACCTGCTTGGCCTCCCAAAGTGTTGGGATTACAGGCGTGAGCCACCTCACCTGGCCAGTGAGTTTTTACTATGAGGAACATGGTCAACTTGTTGACAACTTCACCATCTTGGGGTACAAAGAGAGTCATATTTTTTGAGACTTGACTCTTCCAGAATACAGGGTCAGTGAGAGACTGGGAAAATGCAGGGAGACTCTGATGATAGCCTATGATAGACTGTGTGTGCAGGGATTGACAGAAGGTCCATGCATTTACAAATATATTCTGAGTGCCTGTCAGTTGCCAGTGTCCATTCAGTACTGAAACCCTCAGGAGAAATGTTTTATTTTGATAAAACAGATCCCAGTGAGAACATTGTACTCCTGGAGGCAGGGGGCGGGGTGGGAGGATATTGAAAGATGGAGGCAGGTGCAGAAAGAGTAGTTGGAGCCCCTGAGATAAACTTTATTTTCTTCTAGTTTTGCCCAGGGCCAATCCTACTTAAGTCACTTTTCACTCCCTCAACCAAACATAGAGGCCCATCTTCCAAACTTGACTGGCATCCAATTTAAACACCTTGATGAAACCCAAGCTGGGAAAGGAGGTCAGTCTCAGCATCTTGGTTAATCATTTATTAAAACCACCTTAACAGAGATCAGTGTGTAAACAGCTGAGCCATTTTTGCTAAAACCCAGAGCTAGGATGTCAGGTTGGGCAAATATTTGACAAGCAGAGAAAGGTCTTGGTGTAGAATGCATTTTCTAACACATAACTTGTGCTTTTCTAGACCTAGGAATTGGCACCTCCCCATGTTTTCAGCCTCTCTCCCTCCCCACATTGTTCCTGGCCAAGTCAGTCAAAAGCAGGAGTCCACGGGTCCCTCTGTGCTGAATTATGCATCTTGTTCTAGGTAGAGAGAAACATCTCTTTTTTTCAAATTTTCAAAAGAGTTTTTAAATTCAAAACAAGTTAAACCCACTGCTTTGAAGAGAGAGTCAAGCACAATGGCTCCTGCCTATAATCTCAGCACTTTGGGAGGCTGAGGCGGGAGAATTGCTCGAAGCCAAGAGCTCAAGACCAGCTTGGGCAACATAGCGAGACTCTGTCTCTACCAAAAAAAAAAAAAAAA
>NW_012109330.1:552926-560980 GCF_000951045.1 Mandrillus leucophaeus | reverse complement strand
CAGGGTTTGCCATGTTGCCCAGGCTGGTCTTGAATTCCCGGGCTCAAGAGATCCTAAAGTGCTGGGATTATAGGCATGAGCCACCATGCTCAGCAGTTAACATTTTTCATTAGGTATAAATCAAGAGTTAAAGATAGTGCTGGGCCGGTGCGGGAGGCCGGAGAATCACTTGAGCCCAGGAGTTTCAGGCTGCAGTGAGCTAAGATTGCACCACTGCAGTTCAGCCTCAGCAACAGAACAAGACTCTGTCTCTAAAAAATAGCAACAATAAAATAATAGTAAAGAGTCCAGGTGCGGTGGCTCACACCTGTAATCCCAGCACTTTGGGAGGTCGAGGAGGGCACATCACCTGAGGTCAGGAGTTCGAGACCAGCCTGACCAACATGGAGAAACCCCGTCTCTACCAAAAATACAAAATTAGCCGGGCATGGTGGCTCATGCCTGTAATTCCAGCTACTCAAGAGGCTGAGGCAGGAGAATCGCTTGAACCTGGGAGACGGAGGTTGTTGTAAGCCAAGATCACACCATTGCACTCCAGCCTGGACGACAAGAGTGAAACTCCATCTCAATAATAATAATAATAGTGTTGGGATGCTTGGGTTGAGGCAAGTGGGAAGAACCTTGTGTGGAGTCCGAGGAAATTACAAACCTGATTTGTGTAGAATGGTTGCCTGAAGAAAAGGAAATTTCCAAAGTGGAAGGCCTTCATTCTAGGCATATCTTAGAACATTCATAGAAAGACTTGGAATGAGTATGAAAGCAAAGTCATGTTTTACTTCAACACTTCAGGAGTAGAAAAACCACACCCACAGTCGACACTAAGGCACCTGGAAGATGGTGAACTTTCTGAACCTCCCCAGGTTTCAGGGAACTTGGGTTGGCAGTGGTTAACCTGCAAGAGGCTGTCTCCATCTACCCTCCTTGCTGGTCCTTTGACCAGGCCACTTCTCCATCCCCTGCCCCATGGGGTGGGAGAGGGGGAGTGGCAAACAGTGGTTTCTCATCAGCACCTGGAAGAGGTGCAAAGGGAAGCCTGAGCGGGGTTGGGGAACTGGAAATGACACTATTGAGGCAAGGGGAAGGGTGAGTGTGCAGGATTTTCTACTTCCGGCAATATCTGTATGGCAATGCACCCAGGGGCTTTAGAGTTACAGGGCCATGAAGAGGCCAGGAGCTCAACTTTCTTATGTAACTCCAAATATTTCTTCTTGCTTTGGCAATTTAGAGAAAGGATCCTCTTCCTGTAACGTGCGCCCAGCTTGCACAGACAAAGATTATTTCTACACACACACGGCCTGTGATGCCAACGGAGAGGTGGGTAGCACAGTCTTGGAGTCCCTTAGCCCCAGATGGACTGTCTCCCACTCCCTGAGCTTTGCCACCATTTGGAGCTTCAGTGGTCAATGACATTGGCGCCAGTTAAAACCCCACAGGCCTCCAAGGTGATCCTAGGGCTAGGTGGGGTGGGGGGGCAAAACGAGACCTCTTCATTCATTTTCCAGTCAGAAACTGTTTTTGCGGCATCTGTTTCACAGTTTATGCACGTATGTTCTGTTTCAAAAACCCACTTCACTCTCTCTTGCTTGGTTTCTTCTATTTGCCGAGACACTCCGGGCAGAACCTGCCTGTCCGTGCACAATGTCCTCCGGGGCTCTTCAGGCTCACCCGCTCGGCGCTGCTTTTGTGGGCTGGCAGTGGGAATGGATTCCTGCCTATGGTCTGACTTGTTCCGTTTCTGCTGCTTCTCTTTCCTCCAGGATTTCTGCTTCAGAAAAGAACTTTCCCTCCTCCTAGTCTACACTGTCACTGAGTCACAAGCACTTTTTGAGGCTGACTGATGTGTCAGGCCTGGCACTATAGGCCGGGGAGTCAGAAATGACTGAAACAAGCTCCTGCCCCCAGGGAGCTCGCCGTCCTGTATGGCAGGCTGCACAGAGGAGAAAAACGGGCCCAGTCAAGGCAACCAGAGGGATGTGCAGGGAACTGGGGGAGCCCAGAGGAGGAGCGACCAGGACGTGGGGTGGGGGCGGCAGAGAAAGTCTCTCAGAAGTGGCCATTTGCTCATCAGTCAACAAATATTTATCCAGGAGCAACTCTGTGCCAGGCACAGCGCAAGGTGCTAGGTGCTAGGTATGCATCACTTAACAAAACTGAGGGAGCATCTAGCCTTTACAGAGCTTAAGTCTTGTTGGGGAGGGAGTGGAGAGGGAGATAATAGACAACATATGCTGTATAATATAGCAAATGGTAGTAAGTGGTAGGAAGGAAAAAAATAAACCAGGATTAGAAGAGAGAATGACGAAGGGTGGTGCCGCTATTTTAGAAGGGTAGGGATGTCCTCTCTGAGGAGCTGACATTTGAGCAGAGACCTGAAGGAGATGAGGGAGGAGCCTGGAGCTTTCCAGGCAGCGGACACAGCAGGAGAGGAGGCGGTGGCTGGGCCTGGTGGGTGGAGGAACAGTGTAAGTGAGCGGGGAAGGGCTTGAGGGTGCACGGAGAAGGATCTGGCTGAGCTGTCTCTAAGCCAGAGATTCTCACGGGGATAGAACTAGGAGTTGGGAATTCTGTACTCAGCACTAAGCATGATGCTTGGCCCTTAGGATGCATAAACATTTGCTGACTGGGCGGCTGGCTGAATTCTCCCTTTCCTAACTAAGCATGGGTTAAAGTCTGGTCACTAACAATGAATATTTTGCATAGTCATCTCTTACCACCACCACCTCCCCCACATATTTGGGGCATCATCCCCTTCCCCAGCAGCCAAGAGAGAATGGCTGTGTCTTGTCAGTTGCACCTTAGACTCAGTTCTGTGGTGTCTGGAATTCTGTATGACCTTGTAAACATTATTTTCATTTTCTTGGTCTCAGCTGACTCACTAATAAAAGGCGGACAATTAATCCTGCTGCTCTTCTCCCTCCTGTTCATAACATGTGACTGAATGTGGCTGTCTTTCCTCCCTTCTGCCCCATTCTCTTCCCTCCCTGGGCTCACACCAAGGCCCTCTGGGTCAGTAGTGTGCTTGCTGCCTGCAAGCCCGGGTGTCTACCTTGGTCTGACCCCTGCCAGGGCCTTTAAATGCTGGCTCAGACCAAAGCCTGCGTTCCCGCCTTGCAGTACAGCCAAGGCCCAGCTCAGAGGAGGAGCACTGAAGCAAGTGCTTTCGGGAGTGCGCGTGAATATGCGTTCCCCAGCCATTCCTTGCAGACTTCTGCTTTGTGCCTCATTCCCGCACTGGCTCTGCTCAGTCTGGTGATTCAGTTTGTCTTCTGAACAGTCTTCTAAAATCAAGGGACACACCTTGAGCTGGCTCCTGTGATTATGTTTCTGACCTTGGCTGTGCCTCAGTTGTTTCTCAGGGACCAGGATGGCCCATCCATTGGGGCCACTGAATGTGCTGCTCCAAGAGCTGGCCTGAGTCAGTTTGCCAGCTCCTGGGACCCTCCTCTCCCTGAGAATCACAGGAGTCAGGTGAGGTTCAAACCTGGGGCTCTGGCTGCCGCAGCCCTTTGCAGGCAGCAGGCTGAGCTGAGCACGGGAAGGAGGAGCCCAGGGCTCCCCATCATTAAGGCACTCTGTGTCCCTCCTTCAGGACTTGTTTCTTATCTTGAAAAATATGGACAGAGGCCTTATTCATCCTTCTTTTTCACATGTATGGTATCTGCACAGATCATGTTCACCAACCCCTCAGTGCAACCCATAAGGGCACTTTTTTGTGTGTGACTCGATCTAAGGGCCATGTGGGAAGAATGGAGCTGCCCACCTTCACCCCTGCCTCAGCCGGAGTCTCCTGCGGGTCATCTCCACTTCTGCACCCAATGCAGGGGTCACATTTCATTCATCTCTGAGACACCAGATCTGGCACATAGATGCATTAGGCTTTCTTTAAACATTTACCCAATAAATAAAACAGCAAAGAATGCACCCCTCAAAAAATAAGTTGGGACATCTCTGCCACCTCCTCAGTCCCCAGGAGGCATCTGAGCCACCTCCACCCTGTGCCTTTCTGTGTTCTGGGATTTTCACCAGCTGCGCTTCCTGTGACCTTGGTAGAATAAGATTCTACAGTGGAATCGGAGCTTTCTCTAAGACAACTGGTCCCATATTCTGTGTCATAAAGTCTTCATTAGAGCTATTCCTTGTCACCCAGGCAACATTCATTTGGCAGATAGTGACTGAGCACAACCAGGAATCAGGCACTGCGCTAGGTGCTTGGGATACATCTGTGACCAACACAAAGTTCCCCACCCCGGGGGAGCTCTCATGTGGCCCAGAATCTGGATCTCTGCCCCCAACCCCTATCCTCAAGGCAGAGTCCCAGAGACATCCTAAATCTCACACAGGCTGAGTTGTGCTTAATCCATTTCTGCAGACACAGCTCATGTACAAATGGGCCAAGCCGAAAATCTGTAGCGAGGACCTTGAGGGGGCGGTGAAGCTGCCTGCCTCTGGTGTGAAGACCAGCTGCCCACCCTGCAACCCAGGCTTCTTCAAAACCAGCAACAGCACCTGCCAGCCCTGCCCATACGGTTCCTACTCCAATGGCTCAGGTAACCGCCTCACCACCCCACTCCCTGCAGCACACCCATCCCCACATCGACTGTGCGGGTGGGCTGCGTGGGCACTCAGAGTGGCCAGTTGAATGCAGACCCCGCCCTTCCAAGGGAGGCAGTAAGGACCAGGCCACCTCTGAGGACTAAATTCAGAAGAGAGGTCAGGGCTGGCCTCGTCTGCAGGTCAGAGTCAGACTTGAGGCTGCCTTCCTTCCTCCTCACTCCAACTGCAAATGTGACTCAGGCCTGAAAGTGCCCAATCCTCAAAGCAGAGCTTCCAGCATATGGCAGAGATGCTGACTAGAAGGCTTAAGGGGCTGGGATGACCAGCTCGACACAACCAAAACCTATAAGCCATGCTGCCTTGGGGTGATTGTGTACCTGTTAATATGAATGTATTTAATGATAATATGACAATAATATGAATTACATGTATCAGACTAGAGATACAGTTAAGGTTTGAAATGAAAATTGGGGTGGGCAAATAGGATGGTTGGCATATTGGAATGAAGGCTCAGTGTTTACATCTTGAGTTAGTTAAATACATTGTCAGAATGTTTTTGAGTCCACTTGGTACAACTTCCTGCAGCGGTGCTTAGCAGCCAGGCTTGTGGGCTGCCCACTACTGTTGGCACTTGTCTGTGTGGCAGCAGCTCCAGTCAGAGTGACTGCAGCCTTCCCGCTGAATGCATGGATCTTGTGGTTTCCCAGATTGTACCCACTGCCCTGCGGGGACTGAACCTGCTGTGGGATTTGAATACAAATGGTGGAACACGCTGCCCACAAACATGGAAACGACCGTTCTCAGTGGGATCAACTTCGAGTACAAGGGCATGACAGGTAATTGCCTCTCCCTGTGCCATGAGCTGTCAGCTCCCTGCACACCCTCAGTTCTTCCAACTTCACATTTCTTCATAATAGTGATGTCTGAGAAAAATAAGCTAACTATGTCATGCATTCCCTTGAAAGTTCCATTCCTCATGGACATATGTTCTGCCAAGACGGCTTTAGAGGAGGGAACAGAGCTAGAAACATGAGCGTGCACTTCAAAGGTCTTGCTCTGAGAGCTTCAGGGTCTTTGACCAAAGTGGCAGGATAAGTAACATGGTTCATATTCAGTGGTGGTTCTGGGCGCCTCAAAAGATGGTGTCAAACCTTCCTTCCAGAGTGTCATCTGGGTGCACATTTGCCTTGCACCCAAGAGCACAAGGCATTAACTCTTCCCTTTCCTTTTCAGGCTGGGAGGTGGCTGGTGATCACATTTACACAGTTGCTGGAGCCTCAGACAATGACTTCATGATTCTCACTCTGGTTGTGCCAGGATTTAGGTGAGGAATCCAAAGCACAGGGGAGTCCAGGCCAGCGTGGCCATATCCGATTCCCACGTATTTTGGAATCTTGTAGAGGAGAGGCCTTCTGGGGTTGTGTTTCATTTCATTTCAAATGTCAGTTGAGAACAGAGGGCACAGTCATATTTGACCAATGTAACCAAATGCTAATACGTTTTTCAAGTTGCTGTCCGTGTTGATTTACCAACCGCTCTCTCATCCCGTATAACTTCTCCCTCCATTAGCCACATGCTATTCCAATTTTTTCACCACACAGCATCACTTAAGATTAGAAAAAATAAAATAAAATAAAAAATAATACGGTCAGAAATGTCCATAGACAGTTCATCTTTATTTGGGGCAAGAAGATTGGGAAGGACTGTTCTTATTATATTTGTCCCCATATCCCAGGGCAACAGGAAAATTTGTTTCCCACTAAACAAACACACAAACACACCTCCTGGCAGTGTGGTATGGTGGAAGGAACACTGGACTGGAAGACAGGGCACATGTGCTGTGCCGTTTACTGGCTGTGCGACCTTGGGAAAAGTCACTTCACCTGTTCAGGCTTCGGGACCCTCATCCATAAAACCAGTGTGTGATTTAGGACTCACTGAGGTTGAGATGGTTTTTCTAGCCCACTGGTTAACACAACTGCGTAGACATAAGCTGAGAACTGGAGGTCCTCAGAATTCAGGAAATGGCTAAAGCCAAAAGGAAAGCCGTAAATGAATTTCTAAGGCCAAAGTGAACTCTTCTGCCCATATGTGCTTTAAGATAAGGGGCAGCCACTGAATGTGCTTCCCCAGTGCCAATCTGACGCCTTCATTCCCTCCTTCAAGGTCCCTGCTTCCCATCCCTGGGATGGTGCTCAGTTTGCCTTCCCTTACCATACATTACTCAGAGCTGGCCAGATAAAGCCTGTGTTTACAAGGCGAGCAAACTTTTTAGGCTTTTTGGAATAACACTCAAAAAGTACTTTCCAATTTGCAAATCTCATCATCACAGTACAGTGCTGCCTCATCCCCATTACCACCCCAGTCTGCCTGGGCATGGCTCTCTTTCCCAAAGGAGGACAAAACTGAGGACTTTGCTGGATCACAAATTCCGCTCCTTTAACCCCGGCAAATCTCCCCAGTGCTGGAGAGAGAGCTGCTGAGCAAGTGTCGACAATTTACAGTCTTAGGATAGAAGTGCTTCTCAAACTTAAATGTGCGCACGAATCACCTGGGAATCTATTAACATGCAGATTCCGATTCACTGGCCTGGGAGGAACCTGAGGTTCGGCAGTTCTAATAAACTTGGGGAGATGGCCGAGCTGCTGGTCTGTAGACCATATTCTGCTAGTGAGGTGATACAGCATTTTTAAAGGACCACCACATCTGTCATGCATTCAGGTCTCCCTGCAATGATGGCAGGTAGGTGAGAAAGATATTTCATCACCTCCATTTCACAGATGAGGAAACTGTGGTTTGGCTAGGTCAAGGTCACATAGCTAGGAGGGCACAATTGGATTTAGTCCACACACTTTCCATCATACTCAGAACCTTAACCCTGTCCCCCGGCAGACCCTTTGCTGTTGTCTGGGCTCTTCAGTAAGCACTGCCTGGCCTCTAGAACTGACTTTTAATTTCTGCCCTTATAGACCTCCGCAGTCGGTGATGGCAGACACAGAGAATAAAGAGGTGGCCAGAATCACATTTGTCTTTGAGACCCTCTGTTCTGTGAACTGTGAGCTCTACTTCATGGTGGTACGTTTTTCCTTTCTTTGCCCGCTAGAGGGCCTCCAGGGGAGGGTTACCCCGTCTGCCCCATTGGTGTGTCCACGTGACTGACACCCCCCTTGTAGTGATTCCACAGAGGAAAGGCCCAGACTGACCGGCAGGGACTTCACAGTTTAACAAGGGTCTCACCAACCGTGATGGCACCTGGGATGGCAGCCACATGGGCACCCACTTCCCCTCTGGCCATCGCACCCTCTTCACTTGTCTGTCCTGGGTTCAGGGTGTGAATTCTAGGACCAACACTCCCGTGGAGACGTGGAAAGGTTCCAAAGGCAAACAGTCCTATACCTACATCATTGAGGAGAACACGACCACGAGCTTCACCTGGGCCTTCCAGAGGACCACTTTTCATGAGGCAGTAAGTTCCTCCCCTTCCTCAGACCCTCAGCTCC
>NW_012109330.1:551292-552876 GCF_000951045.1 Mandrillus leucophaeus | reverse complement strand
TATAGACCTCCGCAGTCGGTGATGGCAGACACAGAGAATAAAGAGGTGGCCAGAATCACATTTGTCTTTGAGACCCTCTGTTCTGTGAACTGTGAGCTCTACTTCATGGTGGTACGTTTTTCCTTTCTTTGCCCGCTAGAGGGCCTCCAGGGGAGGGTTACCCCGTCTGCCCCATTGGTGTGTCCACGTGACTGACACCCCCCTTGTAGTGATTCCACAGAGGAAAGGCCCAGACTGACCGGCAGGGACTTCACAGTTTAACAAGGGTCTCACCAACCGTGATGGCACCTGGGATGGCAGCCACATGGGCACCCACTTCCCCTCTGGCCATCGCACCCTCTTCACTTGTCTGTCCTGGGTTCAGGGTGTGAATTCTAGGACCAACACTCCCGTGGAGACGTGGAAAGGTTCCAAAGGCAAACAGTCCTATACCTACATCATTGAGGAGAACACGACCACGAGCTTCACCTGGGCCTTCCAGAGGACCACTTTTCATGAGGCAGTAAGTTCCTCCCCTTCCTCAGACCCTCAGCTCCTAGGGGAGACCCTCTGAACGCAGGAGGATTCCTAGCATTAGCTTAAGTGTGAGTCTGAAGTTCAGAATCCAAGGGTGAGAAGGATCTTAGGGAGTCAAGCAGGAAACTGCCTGACCCAGGCCTCTGAGGACCACCTCGTCTGTCCGGATGACTTCCTGGAAAGATGACACTAAGAAATAAGCTGGCCCTCCTTGTAGTCCCTGCCCTGATACATGTGGAACCACACTTGTTGTTGTTTTTAATAATAACAACTCTGGTTTTATTTTCTTAACTCAAAGGAATACAGGCTTATTGCAGAAGACTCAGAAAATAGAAATAAACAAAAATAAGAAATAAAATCAGCCATAATCCTACTACCCAGAGATAAACCAGTTAACATCTGGACCATCTCCTATACACTGTTTGTTTCTGTACAAATACATTTTTTCCTCTTTTACAAGGAGAAAACTTGCTTTTTTCATAAAACAGTATATATTATGCATTTTCCCCATGGTACTTAATATTTTTATATGTCCTATAAATGGTTCAGTCTCATTTTAAAATGACACCAAATACATATAAAGAGCTACTGGTAAGTGAGTAAAAGGAGTCAGATGCTTCTAAGATTCTTCTTGAGTATCACAGGATGGAAGATTAACTACCTTGCTCTTTCTAGAAGCCTCAATTGTTGCTGCTGTCTCAGGCCTCTCCCCTCTCCCCTCTTGTTTCCTTGTCTCCAGAGCAGGAAGTACACCAATGACGTTGCCAAGATCTATTCCATCAATGTCACCAATGTTATGAATGGCGTGGCCTCCTACTGCCGTCCCTGTGCCCTAGAAGCCTCTGATGTGGGCTCCTCCTGCACCTCTTGTCCTGCTGGTTACTATATTGAGCGAGATTCAGGAACCTGCCACTCCTGTCCCCCTAACACAATTCTGAAAGCCCACCAGCCTTACGGCGTCCAGGCCTGTGTGCCCTGCGGTCCAGGGACCAAGAACAACAAGGTACCTGCAGTCTGGCATTTATCCTAAACCTGACCCTCTGCTTGGATGAGCTCAGAAGATGCTGG
>NW_012109330.1:547228-548242 GCF_000951045.1 Mandrillus leucophaeus | reverse complement strand
CTAGAGGCTGGATAAAATCAGCTGTTTCTAGTTCATCCACATGTCTCTTTGCTGACAGCATGAAAGAAAGTAACATGAAATGCTTTATAAGGAAAGATTGTCACCATCAGCCATTTCATGCTGCTGCAAATATTTCAGATCCAAAATTCAAAGGCAGAAATGCAAAGGTTAATCCCACCGCTGCACTTGACTAGATTGCAAACAAGCCACAATTACCAGTTGGAAAGTTCATTTCAAATGTTACAAAATAGGCTGGGTACGGTGGCTCACGCCTGTAATCCCAGCCATTTGGAAGCCAAGGCAGGCAGATCACCTGAGGTTAGGAGTTCGAGACCAGCCTGGCCAACATGGTGAAACCCTGTTTCTACTAAAAATAGAAAAATTAGCCGGGCATGGTGGCACACGTGTGTAGTCCCAGCTACTCGGGAGGCTGAGGCAGGAGAATTACTTGAACCCAGGGGGCAGTGGTTGCAGTGAGCCGAGATCGTGCCACTGCACTCCAGCCTGGACAACAGAGCAAGACTCCATCTAAAAAAAGTTACAATATAAAGTGCATCTGGAGCATCTCTTCTTTGGTTCTTTTGGTGGTAAGGCCTTTACATCATAGAGCTCTGACCCATCTTCTGCAGCATGCGAAGAACTTGATGGGTGTTTATATAGAGAACATGTCAAGAAAGAAACTAATCTATGAAAGATTAGAGACAGGTGTCTCTATCTTGTTTTCAGAAGTCTTCGAAGAAGTTAAAATGAAGCCTCAGAAATAACGGGTCATGATCACTTAGGAAATAAGACTGAATAAAGCAGGCTCCATGTAGCAAAAGTGTCATTCAGTGAATTATGGAGAGCAATGAAGGTGGTGATTTGGGGAAATGGTGTATTTTTTTCTCTACTCCTTTCCTGTTTGGAAATGTTTATGGTGTACTGCCACACTACAGATCCTTAGTTCAAAGACAGAAGAACTCTTTATTTTATTGTATTGTAAAGGTTTCCTTCAGTTTTCAAGCTCATCTACTT
>NW_012109330.1:545864-547178 GCF_000951045.1 Mandrillus leucophaeus | reverse complement strand
TGTTTCTAGTTCATCCACATGTCTCTTTGCTGACAGCATGAAAGAAAGTAACATGAAATGCTTTATAAGGAAAGATTGTCACCATCAGCCATTTCATGCTGCTGCGAATATTTCAGATCCAAAATTCAAAGGCAGAAATGCAAAGGTTAATCCCACCGCTGCACTTGACTAAACTGCAAGCAAGCCACAATTAGCAGTGGGAAAGTTCATTTCAAATGTTACGAAATAGGCTGGGCACGGTGGCTCACGCCTGTAATCCTAGGAATTTGGAAGCCAAGGCAGGCGGATCACCTGAGGTTAGGAGTTCGAGATCAGCCTGGCCAATATGGTGAAACCCTGTTTCTACTAAAAATAGAAAAATTAGCCGGGCATGGTGGCACACGTGTGTAGTCCCAGCTACTCGGGAGGCTGAGGCAGGAGAATTACTTGAACCCGGGGGCAGTGGTTGCAGTGAGCCAAGATTGTGCCACTGCACTCCAGCCTGGACAACACAGCAAGACTCCATCTAAAAAAAGGTTACAATATAAAGTGCATCTTGAGCATCTAGTCTTTGACTCTGTTGGTGGTAAGGCCTTTACATCATAGAGCTCTGACCCATCCTCTGCAGCATGCAAAGAAGTTGATGGGTGTTTATATAGAGAACATGTCAAGAAAGAAACTAATCTGTGAAAGATTAGAGATAGGTGTCTCTATCTTGTTTTCAGAAGTCTTCGAAGAAGTTAAAATGAAGCCTCAGAAGTAACAGGTCATGATCACTTAGGAAATAAGACTGAATAAAGCAGGCTCCATGTAGCAAAAGTGTCATTCAGCGAATTATGGAGAGCAACGAAGTTGGGGAATTTGGGGAAATGGTGTATTTTTTTTCTCTACTCCTTTCCTGTTTAGAAATGCTTATGGTGTACTGCCACACTACAGATCCTTAGTTCAAAGACAGAAGAACTCTTTATTTTATTGTATTGTAAAGGTTTCCTTCAGTTTTCAAGCTCATCTACTTACAATCTAGGAAAAAAAAAAAAAAAAGGCTGAGACACCAGATTTAGCACTTTTTTTTTGTTCTTTTTTTTTTTGAGGCGGACTCTCATTCTGTCGCCAGGCCAGAGTGCAGTGGCACGATCTCCGCTCACTGCAACCTCCGCCTCCCGGGTTCAAGCGATTCTCCTGTCTCAGCCTCCCAAGTAGCTGGGACTACAGGCGCGCACCACCACGTCCAGCTAATTTTTGTGTTTTTAGTACAGACGGGGTTTCACCACGTTGGCCAGGATGGTCTCAATCTCTTGACCTCAGGATCCACCTGCCTCGGCCTCCCAAAGTGCT
>NW_012109330.1:542608-545386 GCF_000951045.1 Mandrillus leucophaeus | reverse complement strand
GCATAACAGCAACTAACATCTTGACGGGCACTGGCGTCTCGAGGAAGACATTTTGGATATGCTGCGCCTAAACAACTCACTGGGGAGATGGGGAGCAAAGCAGGGCGTCTTGACCCAGTAGTGGTGTCTGAGTGTCAAATCCCTGTTCTTGCCGTTGTAAACATCACAATAAAGTACATAACAGGTATCCATGACCGGAAGCTCATTCCTGAACCCCACCTCAACTCCAATCCCATCGCCAGGAAGCTGCATCAAAGTGGCTATTGCAAATGTCACAAGTCTGTGGGGAGGACGGGAACCTCAAAGAGGTTGTCTAGAGGACAGCCGCGCTAGAGCTCAGACACTTTACAATAGCTCTCATACGATGTCAGCAAAAACATAAACGGGCAGAGGGTGGAGAGCCCATTGGAGGCCAGGAAGGCCTCTTATCAGTGAAATCAGAGATGAAAACCTGTGTTAAGGACTAGTTGGAAGGATCCTGGTAGGGCTAACGGTTTGGGCAGGGAGAGGGTGAATCAGGCAAGCTATGAGACAACAGGCCCCCAACCAGATCTTCCCCACCAGTCCAGCCAGTGAGAGCTCAGGCCTCTTTTCTGCTTTGCTAGAACGTGCTCGGATGGGACCTGTGATGGCTGCAACTTCCACTTCCTGTGGGACAGTGCGGCTGCTTGCCCACTCTGCTCAGTGGCTGACTACCACGCTATCGTCAGCAGCTGTGTGGCTGGGATCCAGGTGGGTTTCCCTCTGATCGGGCACTCCCACGACAGAAGGGAATGAGAGATCTAAGTTCCTTGTTTTTCTCCCCAACAGAAGACTACTTACGTGTGGCGAGAACCCAAGCTATGCTCTGGTGGCATTTCTCTGCCTGAGCAGAGAGTCACCATCTGCAAAACCATAGATTTCTGGCTGAAAGTGGGCATCTCTGCAGGCACCTGTACTGCCATCCTGCTCACCGTCTTGACTTGCTACTTTTGGAAAAAGAATCAAAAGTACATGATGCGGTATTGGAGTTTGGGGATGGACAGGGTTGGATTATTGATCAGAGAGAATATCTGAAAGTGTAAATTAATGGGGTTTTTCTCTGGAATTGGCTACAGACTCTGTGACTCTGGCCAGAGACTTGTTGAACCACTTATCCAGTGCATGGTGTGGTTATCCTGACTCCTGAACAGGATGGTACCACGTGGCAGTCTATAAATGGATGTTAAATTCTGAAAAGCAAAGAATATCCTTAATTTGTTATTCTTAACAATACAGAGAATGGCATTAAGATTTTGATATTTCTATTAAACTTTGAGATCACAGAAACAGGCTGAAGGAACAAAGATCACTGAACTGGGAACCAAGATTCCTTCTAGTCCCGCAGCCCTGACACCGTTTTACCTGCTTCAGTCTCCTTACCCATGGCATGGGAATAGGACCTGTTTGTAGCCCAACCTCTCTACCTCTTTCCCCCTTATTCGCACGTTTCGGGATCTTGTCTTTCCCATCCTCCTGTTTTATAGACTAGAGTACAAGTACTCCAAGCTGGTGATGAATGCTACCCTCAAGGACTGTGACCTGCCAGCAGCTGACAGCTGTGCCATCATGGAGGGCGAGGATGTGGAAGACGACCTCATCTTTACCAGCAAGAAGTCACTCTTTGGGAAGATCAAATCATTTACCTCCAAGGTAGGGGGCCTGGCCAGTGCACTGAGGTCAGCCTGGAGGGCTGGAGGAGACACTGCTCCTCAGACACTGAATGGTCCTGTACCGTTCAGGGATGGGCGCCCTGCTCCCCACGCCCCATACAATTCCATTTCCCCACTCTGAAAATCCTGCCTTCTGCCTTCTGTATTTCTACACCAATAGTCTTTCCTTCCGGGGCCCAAGGCTGCTCTTGATCAGGCTCCTTCTCTCTCAACATCTCAACATGCACTCCAGTTAGTGAGCTGCTTGGGCCCTTTCACTTCCAGAAGGAGTACTGAACCATCCATGTTGTAAGATCATCCCCCACCCCTTTTTTTATTTTCACTGAAAGGGGGAAAAGATGATCTCTGGGATCAACTTCTGATAGAAGTCAGGCTCTCCTTTGACCAGTGGGAGGCGCTGTCCTCCAGGTGTCTGGGTCCAGTCCTTTGAGAGCTGAATCATAGTTCAGTCTCAGCTGTTCCCCACTGAGCAATTCTGAGCTGGGAGGGCTGGGTGAGTTTGTGTGGGTGGGTGAGTGAGTATGAAGCTCATAAATGCAATACAGACAATACTGTCACCGGGCATGGGGCCAGCTGAGAGCATTCAAGCACCTCCTCCAGGACTATAGCCCTCTGAAGCCCCACTCTGCCAGTGCCCATATCTGACTACTGCTCTGAACCAGTTCATCCCAATAGGAGTGGGTGGGGAGGGTAGAAAGAGGAAGGAGTGTATTGGGAGGTGGTGAAGAGAAGGACCGTGCTTGGGTGTTCAGATTGCTGAGTCTTGTTTCCTTTGTGCTGACCTGCTAGGGAGACTCCCTTGGCCTCCTTAGACTGCGAGGTTTTTTTTAAACCAATGAGAGAACAGTTCACCCTGGGACTCTTGAGTCTATCTGGGACTGCTAGAATTCAGCAAAGGTACAAAGCAGGGGAGTTTTAAGATTTTTGGCTCATGCCTGTAATCCCAGCACTTTGGGAGGCCCAGGCTGGAGGATCTCTTGAGGCTGGGAGTTCAAGATCAGCCTAGGCAACATAGCAAGACCCCATCGCTACAAAAAATAAAAAACAATTAGCGGCCGGGTGCGGTGGCTCAAGCCTGTAATCCCAG
>NW_012109330.1:540250-542038 GCF_000951045.1 Mandrillus leucophaeus | reverse complement strand
CCTGCCTTAACCTCCCTAGATGCTAGGACTGCAGGTGCATGCCACCACACCTGGCTAATTTTTTTTTGTATTTGTAGTAGAGAGAGGATTTCCGCATGTCAGCCAGGCTGGTCTTGAATTCCTGACCTCAGGTGATCTGCCTGCTTCGGCCTCCCAAAGTGCTGGAATTACAGGCGTGAGCCACTGTGCCTGGCCAAAAACATTTTTTTGAAAGAAAAAAATATTTTCTTTGTTTTTTTGGAGATGGAGTTTCGCTCTTGTCGCCCAGGCTGGAGTGCAGTGGTATGATCTTGGCTTACTGCAACCTCTGCTCCTGGGTTCAAGTGATTCTCCTTCCTCAGCCTCCTGAGTAGCTGGGATTACATGCGCCTGCCACTATGCCTGGCTAATTTTTGTATTTTCAGTAGAGATGGGGTCTCACCATGTTGGCCAGGCTGGTCTCGAACTCCTAACCTCAGGTGATCTGCCTGCCTTGGCCTCCCAAGTGCTGGGATTACAGGCATGAGCCACCACACCCGGCCTAAAAGAAAAAGATATTTATTGTTCTCCAACTGACACTGAAGGGAGCAAGCAGAATAGAGGGTATCTAATTTCTGTATTTCCACAAAGCCACTGAAACAGTAATTTCATAAGGGTTCCTTCTGTCACCTATTTTCCATTTCTCTCCTTTGTCCCCAAACTTGCCCCTGTGCAGCAGCCAGCTCCTGTCACCATCTCTCTTTCAGAGGACTCCTGATGGATTTGACTCAGTGCCGCTGAAGACATCCTCAGGAGGCCCAGACATGGACCTGTGAGAGGCACTGCCTGCCTCACCTGCCTCCTCACCTTGCATAGCACCTTTGCAAGCCTGCGGCGATTTGGGTGCCAGCATCCTGCAACACCCGCTGCTGGAAATCTCTTCATTGTGGCCTTATCAGATGTTTGAATTTCAGATCTTTTTTTTTATAGAGTACCCAAACCCTCCTTTCTGCTTGCCTCAAACCTGCCAAATATACCCACACTTTGTTTGTAAATTATGCCCTTGCTTGTATCTTGTTTCCCAAAATGGCCCATCCGCCAGAGCCATAGCTTTGTCTGCTCATAATTCTTACAGCTCTGGAATGAAGATATTTCTCTCTTCTTAAGTATAGAAACTATTTCCTCTGTCCTCTAACTTAAGTGCAGAAACAGCTGGGAGCTTTCCTCGCATGCCCTCAGCTCATGATCTCTTTAGGAGAGAGGCTGGGTGAGGAGGGTGTCGGGGTTCCCTGGTGGACAATCTTCATAGCAGCCTGGATCCATTTCCCGTGGATAACCAGCTCAAAGGGAGTGAAATGGGTAGTCTGAGGGCAAGGTGAGTAAGGCCTGGGTAAGAAAAGGCTTGAAAAGCACAAAGAGAGGCAACAAGGAATGGTTTTGTTTTTGAGACAGGGTCTCGCTCTGTCACCTAGGCTGGAGTGCAGTGGCATAATCACTGTTCACTGCAGCTTCAATCTCTTGGGCTCAAGCTATCCTCCCACCACAACCCCCCAAGTAGCTAAGACTACAAGTGTGCACCACCAGGCTCACTAATTTTTGTATTTTTTTTGTAGAGACCGGGTTTCACCATGTTGCTCAGGCTGGTCTCCAACTCCTGGGCTCAAGTGATCTGTCCGCATCAGCCTCTCAAAGTGCTGGGATTACAGGCATAAGCCACTGCACTCAGCCTTTTATTTGTTTTTTAAACCGGGTAACTCATTCTTTTCTCTTAAGTAAATGATAGATATTCTCACTGAAGCCAAAGGAAAAAGTTCATGAAGAAAATGCCCA
>NW_012109330.1:537490-538155 GCF_000951045.1 Mandrillus leucophaeus | reverse complement strand
TGATAAAAAACTAAAGAGACTTCTGGTCCAATTTCTGGCAACATCCCTTCTGAAAGGTGAGTAGAGTGGGTGTCTTCTATGCCTGTTTTTCCCCAATTTTACACCAACTATTATCAATGAACTTTTAAGTACCTAGAACGGGTAAAACCAGAGCAAGACTTTAAATTACCTTCTTCTTGGGGCCCGGCGCAGTGGCTCACGCCTGTAATCCCAGCATTTTGGGAGGCCGAGGAGGGCAGATCATGAGGTCAGGAGATTGAGACCATCCTGACTAACATGGTGAAACCTCGTCTCTACTAAAAATCCATAAATATTAGCCGGGCGTGGTGGTGGGCACCTGTAGTCCCAGCTACTTGGGAGGCTGAGGCAGGAGAATGGCATGAACCCAGGAGGCGGAGCTTGCCATGAGCCAAGATTGCACCTCTGCACTCCAGCCTGGGTGACAGAGCGAGATTCTGTCTCAAAAAATAAGTGAATAAAATAAAATAAAATAAAATAAAATTACCTTCTTTCTTCTACTGGCAATTCTGCCTGCATCACTATCAGGCGAGGGTGACCTTCCCTTGGTCAAGCCCCAGTTGCCCATGATTTGTGCCTGTGTCCTTTCTCCAGTAACCATTTGGTGACAGATGGTAGATACAGAAAGGGGATGGCATTTGCAAGTG
>NW_012109330.1:534388-534987 GCF_000951045.1 Mandrillus leucophaeus | reverse complement strand
ATCTCTGCTCACTGCAGCTTCAGCCTCCTGGGCTCGAGTGATCCTCCCACCTCAGCCTCCTGAGTAGCTACAGGCATGCGCCACCACACCTGGCTAATTTTTGTACTTTTTGGAGAGACGGAGTTTCACCATGTTGCTGGTCTCTAACTCCTGGGTTCTAGAGATCTGCCTACCTTGGCCTCCAAAGTGCTGGGATTGCAGGTGTGAGCCAGCGTGCCTGGAGGGATTTTTCTGCTTCAGAACTTCATTCCAGTTGAGGGCACTTGATCCCCAAAAATAATTCTCTCAGCTATCAATAGATGAGTTGGGAACGTCACACTTTTCAGACTGAATGCACTAAGTGCCAGATGTTCTTCGTCAGGGTCCTTAGGTAATTTCTAGCCTTCAAACAGGCCTCTCCCTGCGAGTGCTTCCCACGCCAGTATCAACCCCCTGCTCTGTAGCCAGAGCTCTTTTTCTTTTTTTCATGAAAACTTTCCTGGTAAAAGGCAGAAAACCTGCTAACCAAATTCTAAAAGAGGGTGTGGCAGCTCATGCCTGTAATCCCAGCACTTTGGGAGGGCCAGGCTGGAGGATCGCCTGAGGCCAGGAGGTTGAGA
>NW_012109330.1:528856-534338 GCF_000951045.1 Mandrillus leucophaeus | reverse complement strand
ATATGTTTTTGACTTCTTTATTCTGACTCCACTGATTTTAGCCATAATACTTTAAGGAGCTACTTTTTACTACCCTTACCGTGCTGACTTCTGCAGGTCTGCCCTGTGGCCTGTCAGGAACTCCTGAGTTACGCTACCGGGGTCACCTGTTGCTCCCCTAGCAAGTTAGATGTGTCATATATTTTTAACAGCTTTGTTGAGATATAATTCACATACTATACAATTCACCTTCAAAACATACCATTCAGTGGTTTTGGCCTACTCACAGAGTTGTGCACCCATTTGAGAGCGAACACATGTTCAATTTTCTTTTCAATTTTTTTTTTTTTTTTTTTGAGACAGAGTCTTGCCTTGTCGCCCAGGCTGGCATGCAGTGCCATGATCTTGGCTCATTGCAGCCTCCCGGTCCTGGGTTCAAGCAATCCTTCTGCTTCAGCCTCCCCAGTAGCTGGGATTACAAGCATGCCCCACCACGCCTAGCAAATTTTTGTGTTTTTAGTAGAGATAGGGTTTCACCATGTTGGCCAGGCTGGTCTCAAACTCCTGGGCTCGAGTGATCTACCCACCTCGGCCTCCCAAAGTGCTGGGATTACAGGTGTGAGCCACCGTGCCCAGCCTACATGCTCAATTTTCTATGAACAAAGTCTTTAGTCCTTGACCCAGGGCTGTAGTGGTCTGTCCAAGCTGTTGTTGGTAGAGGGAGTGTGATAAAATGTTTAAATCTCATTTGGTTACCTTGAGTCCTGGAACACACAGTAACTCTCATCCTGTAGTCATCACCTGTACTTGGCTGGGAATACAAATGAAGATTGTGGTGTATTCAAAAGCAGGGTTTTTGTTTTTGTTTTTAATGCCAACAAAACTTCTTTTTGTCTGACTACGTTAAAGATAAGACTGACTATATTTATACAACAGAAACTTTGTAATAGATTTTTTCAGCTTTGTGAAATAGAATTTTTGTCTCATCAGGACTGATCGGATTTCCTTTTTACTTTGTATTCCAAGCATTAATAGTTTGTTAGAAGATGGGTATTGCATGTCACTTTTTTTGTTTTTGTAAAATAAAAACATACCTTACAAGTTGTTTTTCTTGAACATGGGTTGGGTGGCTGGAGGAGTGAGTGGGAAATGTAAATGTCCTGGAAGCTTAAACTAAAGAGGAGAAGGATTCCACATTCACAGAGAGGCAGAGAAAAGAGCACAGACTTTGGAACAAGATGGACATAGGCTAGAAACCTCCCACTGCTTGTTGAGAAATCAGTCAATAACTAAAGCCTCAGTTTCCACAATAATAAAATGCATCTAATGATACCCAACACCCCAAGATTGAATGAGCTCAAAAGAGGTAACTCATAAACCATCTCGCTCTGTTGCCCAGGCTGGAGTGCAGTGGCGCAAACTTGGCTCACTGTAAGCTCCGCCTCCCAGGTTCACGCCATTCTCCTGCCTTAGCCTCCCAAGTAGCTGGGACTACAGATACCCGCCATCAAGCCCAACTAATTTTTTTTGGTATTTTTTAGTAGAGACAGGGTTTCACCGTGTTAGCCAGGATGGTCTCGATCTCCTGACCTTGTGATCCGCCTGCCTCGGCCTCCCAGAGTGTTTACAGGCATGAGCCACTGCACCCGGCCTGCTTAGGTTTCTTTCGGGGAGCATGAGGCCAGCCACATAACAATAAATCCACAAGTAGAAGCAAAATTAGCTTCTTTGGGTGTGAGGTAGATTATTACAGACTAGATGTGGAGAAAATCCTAGACAATATGAAGGGCCTACCATTTCCCGGGGTCGCTAGATTTTTGCAATCTCTGCTCACTGCAGCTTCAGCCTCCTGGGCTCGAGTGATCCTCCCACCTCAGCCTCCTGAGTAGCTACAGGCATGCGCCACCACACCTGGCTAATTTTTGTACTTTTTGGAGAGACGGAGTTTCACCATGTTGCTGGTCTCTAACTCCTGGGTTCTAGAGATCTGCCTACCTTGGCCTCCAAAGTGCTGGGATTGCAGGTGTGAGCCAGCGTGCCTGGAGGGATTTTTCTGCTTCAGAACTTCATTCCAGTTGAGGGCACTTGATCCCCAAAAATAATTCTCTCAGCTATCAATAGATGAGTTGGGAACGTCACACTTTTCAGACTGAATGCACTAAGTGCCAGATGTTCTTCGTCAGGGTCCTTAGGTAATTTCTAGCCTTCAAACAGGCCTCTCCCTGCGAGTGCTTCCCACGCCAGTATCAACCCCCTGCTCTGTAGCCAGAGCTCTTTTTCTTTTTTTCATGAAAACTTTCCTGGTAAAAGGCAGAAAACCTGCTAACCAAATTCTAAAAGAGGGTGTGGCAGCTCATGCCTGTAATCCCAGCACTTTGGGAGGGCCAGGCTGGAGGATCGCCTGAGGCCAGGAGGTTGAGAGTATAGTGAGCTGTGATTGTGGATTGCACCACTGCCCTCCAGCCCGGGTGACAGAGGCAGACCCTGTCTGTTAAAAAAAAAAAAAAAAAAAAATTCTAAAAGAGCTGGAACACTCAGAGCTGTTTTTCTAATACATCTGATGGCACTCAAATGTGTCATCTCTGATGGCTCCTTATTGCTGCCAGGCAGGAGCAATTGGCAGCAGCCCCCACCTACACTCCAAGGTGGGTTGTTTATGACCCACATCTACTTTGACTGGGTGGTACCTGGGTTGTACTGGTGGTTAAATATTTTGAACATCACCCCTGCTTATAACATAAAAGTCCAAACTCTAAGAAGGAAAGTAGAAAAGAAAATGCATTCATTTGGCATCTCCGTGTCAAGCCTGGACTTCATGCTTTCATGGCATTGCCTTTTTTCATTTTCGGAACAGTCCTGGAGGCAGCTACTATCCCCATTACAATAGAAGAAGAAACTGTGTCTCCAACAGATTCAGTTAAGTGGCCTACGAGATCCCTAACAGCCCACCCTGCTCACCCTCCCAACATTGTTTCTATTCTAACCACACAAGTTTTTGATGGTCTCTGAGTCATAAGCACTTTCATGCCTCCAGCACTAGAATGTGCTCTCCTCTCTGCCCCTCTGCTTCCTTTTTCACCTCACAGATCCCACTCCGCCTTCCGCGTCATCCCACTGTGGAAAATAACAGGGTGAAAACAATCCCATGGGAGTACTGCTATGAGTCTTCATGAATTCAACCATATACCGTGCAATGCAACAGACAATCAAGCTTGAAACTGCGGGGCAGGGAGAGGGGTATGTAATGATGTGGAAATGATTTTAAGAATTTCCCAATCACTGACGAAGTAAAATACATTATCAGGTGACCAGGCAAGAACATACTTATGACTTGGTCTCAATCTTAAGGAAGACAATTAACTGGGAAGCACAGAGCAACACTGAGTATTAAGAGATAGAGAAATTGATTTAGGGTTGCAATACAAAACTTTATGAATAATTTAAGAGCTATTCAAGGAGAATTTGGAATATAAACTAATTTTGTCTCAGTGCCAAAGTTAACAATCCCACATAAAACACAATTCCCTATAGAGTAGTTCAGCCTTAACAGTACTCTCACTTTCCACAGTTTCAGTTACCCAAAGTCAACTTAAGTAAAAAAAATTAAATTAAAATTCCAAAAATAAACAATTCATAAGTTTTAAATTGTATGCCATTATGAGTAGCATAATGACATCTCGTGCCATCTCACTCCTTCCCACCTGGGACATGAACCATCCCTTTGTCCAGAGTATCCACGCTGTCTGCACTATCCACCCATTACTCACTTAGCAGCCATCTCAGTTCCCAGATCAAAAAATCATGCTATATGTAGGAATCTGTGCTCTCCGTGGTTTCAGGCATCCACTGGGGACTACTGTATAAATACGGTGTGGTGGGAGAATTGATTTCGCACCCCAATTCTATCAGATGGAGAGGCTGGATCAAAGTTCCCCCAGGTCCTGGCAGCTTTCCCGGACTCACGCTATTTTTAAATGATTCCTGCCTAGTTGCTGAAGGATAGCAACATGGACCTCCTTTGTTACTGTGTCTCTCTGATAGAAGGGAACGGGTAAGCCAGAACTGGAGGCTGAGTGGTCAATTCCTCCTGTAATGGTATCATCAATATTACTGTACTGTGGGAAACTGGAAGGATGCCTAACCAATTTGCAGGAAGGGGTAAATATGACGTCAGAGAAGGCTTCCAGGAGAAAGAAGGAATTAGCCAGGTAGAAGGAACAGAGAAGGGAAAGGGAGTTCCAGGTGGAAGGAACTTGTACAACCAAAGGCTCAGAGGGAAGGAGGGGAATCACAAGAAGGTTGGAATGGGGACTACGAGGGGGAAAGGTTAAGAGATAAAGAGATAAGAGATAAAGAGTGGCTCATGACTGTAATCCCAGCACTTTAAGAGGCCAAAGTGGGCAGATTGCTTGACCCCAAGAGTTCGAGCAACATGTTGCTTGGGCAACATGGCAAAGCCCCATATCTACCAAAACAAAAACAAATACAAAAATTAGTTGGGTGCGCTGGCACACATCTGTAGTCTCAGCTACTCATGAGGCTGAGGTGGGAGGATCCCTTGAAGCTGGACATGTCGAGGTTGCAGTGAGCCATGGTTGTACCACTGTTTTCCAGCCTGGGCAACAGAGTGAGACTCACACACACACACACACACACACGTATAAAGAGGGAACATGTTAGAGAAGCTGGTAGGGACAGATCATCAATAGCATTGCCAGCCATGTTTGGATTCCCCTGAGGGTAACAGGTATCCACAGAAGACTTCTAGCAAGGGAGTGACAGGACCGGACTTGTTCATTGAACATTGAGAAACCCTACCCCAAATCCAAGACAGAGGAACACAAAGGGCTGCCACATTGAGGCCTAAGAGAACCCTTCCGAGTTAGCCAGCTCCAAACTGGGAAAATTGAGGTAGGCAGCTTTGGTTGGGTGCCCTGCACCCTCTTTTCTTGCTCCCTCTCTGCAGTTGCTCTTTCCCCCTAGGCTACCCACTAGCTGTCCAGGATCCCCAAGAAAGTATCTTCACCCAGGACTCTGTTCGCTGTCCTGCAACAAGCTACCACCCTCTCAGCCTACTCCCTCGCAACCCACTCACTCAGGGAGGATGTAACAAGCACTTACCATGATGGGTAAGGCGGTGTGCTAGGTCCCGTGGGGAGAAAAACGCAAATACGCAATGGTCTGTACCCTATAAGATCAGGCCCCATAGCATAGTCAGGGTCCTCACTGACCTGTTTTCTGCTAAGGAATGCTAGTAAAAGGGCAAAGCCCAAACATGAGGCTATCTTAGGTATTTACCTGTGTCCTGGTTCTGATTCCATCACTTACCTTCTCTGGGGCTGTTTCCTTATACAGAAAATAAAAGGGTTAGCCTGGCTGACTGTTTCCAGTCGGGCCTTCTTGAACACTTCAGTCCTCAGAGGCAGTACTCAAGAACATTCTTGGTAGTAAGGGTTAACAGGAATCACATATCCAAAGGTGGCAGGGCTTCACACCATCACTC
>NW_012109330.1:525812-527306 GCF_000951045.1 Mandrillus leucophaeus | reverse complement strand
ACACCAAGGGATTCTCCAGGGGACATTGGCTGAGCATTCTATAATTGAATTCGATTCTGATTCTGACACTAGCTACCTGGAGGTGTAGCAGGACGAGCCGCAGACAAAACTCCTCAGACACTGGATTAAAGAAGGAAGAAGTTTTTTATTTGGCCGGGAGCGTCGGCAGACTCGCGTCTTAAGAGCCGAGCTCCCGGAAAAAGAAATACTTGGCCTTTTTAAAGGCTTACAACTTTAAGGGGTCCACGTGAAAGGGTCGTGATAAATCGAGCAAGCGTAGGAAATGTGACTGGGGCCTACATGCGTCAACTAACAGAACAAAAAGTTTTACAATGCTTTTTTTTTTCTCATACAGTGTCTGGGATTTACAGATAAGTAGTTTAGGTTAGGGATTGATGTTATTATTTTTTTTTTTTTTAACTCCTAGGGCCGGGTGGTGGTGCCAGGGTTGTCTGGCTATTTATCTTACTTTTGTTTCTTTCTCTGTTTCCTCCTGTCTTATGAACTAGGCAAGGTGGGAGGAGGAGGGCAGCAGGAGTAGTAGTGGTCTCCTTCCGTAACCCCCACTTTGAGAATTTTCACTAATTAGTGGGAGTTCTCACTTTTAGTTTTACTTTCTGAGTCTCTTTGGGAGACAGAGCGATAGTGTTTTATGTAATACACTTGTGCTGAAGTTATCTGATGAACCATGGTAGCTACAAAACCTTTTATCATTTGAAGGAACAAGTGTAATACACAGGGGAGCAGCAAGCAACTTTCTATTACCCGTAATATACTTATAATGAGGGTTTTAAATTTTTATAGCTGGAAACTATTTTCTAAATGAAGACCTAGGATCACACCTGTGTTAAACTTGTACAGGCACCTGTATCAACTTCATCATGTCCTAAGCAGGTTAGTTTTGTCCCTGGGTCTTAAAAGCTTTTTCTTAGCGAGTAACACAGTATTTTTTAATAACAGAAGTTTTTAAGAGCCAGATGCTTGAACTTGGGGCATCTGTTTGGGGAAAGAGTTAGTTAAAGTAAAATTATCTTGAGGCATTAACTCTCTTGCTTCTCAAGGCCATTGGTGTCTTATGTTAGCCTTTTTATAAACATAACACGAAGAAACATCCAGACTGCCAGCAATGTTTTCAGCCAACTGAGCAAATAGGCTTTTTCTATTTTTGCTAAAGGAAGAGGTTCTGGTAACTTCTGGTTTATATGTTTAAAGAATGACTGTAAGACTCGGAATTGTTGCTGGGCTGGACGGGTCTGGGTTTCCTAAGTAGTATGTGTACAGTGGGGACACCTTATATGGGTGTTTCTTCTAGCATGGTTATGGGGGGTAACAACAACAAAACAATGTACAGCAAGGACAAAAGAGGTCCTTACCTGGGAAAAAGGTTGAATACAGCGACAGAACAATAGGAAAACAGTATTACAGGAAAACTATTAGTCTTAAGATTTTTTTTTTTTTTTTTTTAGACGGAGTCTCGCTCTGTCGCCCAGGCTG
>NW_012109330.1:515823-524981 GCF_000951045.1 Mandrillus leucophaeus | reverse complement strand
CAGCTTGGTCTCGTCTCAGGATCAGCAGGTTTGGATGATCTGCGTCCTGCTGGCTGGTCCACTTGTCCTGAGCTGCCGGTGTTAGCTGACTGTGATGGATCCAAGACACAACACCTGCAACTTTAACAGCAGTGGGAGTGGACGAGGTTACAGTATAGGGCCCATCTTACATGGGTCCTAGAAAAATTAGAGTTTACTTTAAACAGAGTCACTAGATTTAAGGGGGTGTCAGGCTTATAGGCATTTTCATTTATTTAATTATGAACACTTTGTATGGCTATTTTTAAAGCCTGCATTTGCTTTCTCAAGGTTAATTTCTTTAGTTTCTGGAGGTCACCTTTAATTTGACCTATGATTTGGGGGTGGCCGACCGAACAAAATCTTATAGGGCAAATACATAATTTGTTTGGTGGGGGTGCACCTGACTCAGAGTAGGACCATAGGCAAAAACCTGATTTTATCTTAAATAAGCAAACAAGCACTAGCATGTACCGATAGTCTCCAGCATGGGGCAGTTCTATAAAGTCTATAAGCAAGTTTTCACAAGGTATGGCTTTTTTTTTTACTGTTTAAGTTTCTTAGAGGAGGGGTTCTTCTCCGCCCCTGCTGCACCGCCCCGCCACCTCCCCTGGCCCTTTGTAACTCTATCTAGTGGCTTAGCCTTCAGTGAGACATTGGAATTCAGATACGGCAGAATCTTGCTGCTTTTAACTTCTAATGTGACCATGGGCTCCTGGGAGCCTAATGAGAAGGTCGGTAGTCTGTCCTAGTCTTTACATTCTTCAGCTCCTGTCAGATCAGTATTTAGTTCCTCCAAGGTGTGGCAGCCCTTGGCCAATGGCCTCTTTGTCTTGTGGCCTTGGCCATTTCCTTTATTGCCTTTTTGAACATTTACCCTTCTAGTGTTCTTTCTTTTTGCATCTCGCACGATAATCTCTCTCTTGCCTTACCCGGCTCTTGAATCTTTGCCTAACTTGACTTCTTTCATATCTACATCCATGTCCACCGTCCACGTCCTCTCACATTGCTAATTTCTCTTTTTTTACACTTACTCTTAGTCTGTCTTTTTCTCTTTTCCCGTCTTTCCCAGTTTTGTTCCTTGGTTACAGTTAACATACACCTTGGTGGCCACTTTTCTAGACTAGGTGGTATTCATGTCTGCAGCTTCCGCTTGATGTTACTATGGGCTTGCTTTACAAATGAAGTATTCACTATATACTGATTTTCAGCAGCCTCAGGGTTAAATGGGGTGTAAAGCCAGAATGCTTTATAGAGTCTCTTATAAAACTGACTTAGGTTTTTGTCAGCTCCTTGAAGCATTTCTGAAATCTTTTTTTATATTACTTGCTTTTTTCTACTAACTCTTAGCCTCTGCAGAATTGCTTCTCCGTATCTCTGCAAACGCTGAAGCTGAGTTGCATTCTCTGGGTCTTTTTTTCCCTTTTTCCTAGAGTTTACCAAGCTCTTTTCTTTATATAATTTTCCATGCACTTGGAGGGCTAAACAGGCATACCGAGAGTCAGTGTAAATGTTTACACTCTTACCTTCACTGAGTTCTAAGGCCCGAATTAAAGCAATGAGCTCAGCTTAATGACAGTGTGCAGGGTTACCACCGCATACTCTGCACATCTCTCTCCTTGCGGGTTGATGAAGCTGTTCCCGTCCACGTATAGCTCCTAGTCTACTGATGCCCAAGGCTGGTCCCGGAGGTCAGATCTGCTAGAGTAAACTTGAATCCAACACCTCTACACAGTCATGCTCGACAGGGCTCTAGCTGCCGAGAGCAAGGTGGTGGATTCAGGGTGTTTCCAGTTTAGTAGATCAGTGGTTGAAAAGGGCTGATAGATGAAAGTCTGTTGCCCCCCCAAGATGTGGGCCTGGTCATTGTAATAGACAGGTCCTCATCTCCCTGAGAGGCATTTGCATAGCTCAAGCAAGACCAGATCTGAGAAGGCCCACTTGACTATCTTGACTTCCTTCTTTGGCCTCTCCAGGTTCCGATTCTCCCCTTCGAGGTGAGACCTGGGGTGTGTTAGCTCCTAAATCTCGTTTCTGAGGGGGCTATTGGCCTCGGTAAAGCGGGGTAGGCTGGGACGTATGGAGAAAGAATTTCTATGATCTCTGGCGGCTCCTGCAAAACTGGTTTCTCTTGCTGTTTCTGGGACTCCCTTTTTAACTCTGTGTCTGCCGGCGAAGCTGCTCTTACTTTTACTTTTGGTTTTTTTGCAATAAGCTGTTAAATAGGGCTAAATTTTTGCTGGTTTTGTCTATATTATATTTAACCATGAGTCAATATAAAGGAATTTGATCTAGGTACACTGGCTGTCCTCCGAGCCCTGTCACCACCTTAAATACATGGCCAGTTGTTCCTTGTCTATAGTTCCTTCCACGGACCATCCAACACCAAAAGAGGGCAGCTCTAATTCACACAGAGATCTTAACCTCTAAGGGGTTAACTTAACTCCATAATCTCCTGCAAAACCTTTCTTAAGGTTCTGTAACATGCATTTTAATAGGGTAAGTTTTGATGATTGGATGACTTTCCTTTTATTTTTTTGAAATTTTTCTTTTTGAAATGTTTTAACACAGTAACTAGCGGAGTGGGCTTACTTTGTGTCTGACCTATTTTTCTCTCGACACAAAACAACATTCACAATACAGGAAGGAAAGGTTAAAAGGTCACTCACTCGTCTAATTTACACTAAATCAAAATCAAAACTAAAACCAGTGTTGTTAAAGGCACACCTGTTCGTCAAGCAATTTAAGCCAAGTCAAAATCAGAACCAAAACCGAAATGCCAATAAACGCACGCCTGTTTATCAAGCAATTCAAGTCAAGTCAAAATCAAAACAGAAACCAAAGTATCAAGCAATTAATTCAAGTCAAGTCAAAAACCAAAACCAAAGTATCAAGCAATGAATTCAAGTCAAGTCAAAAACAAAAACCAAACCGCCAGTACAGGCACACCGTGGGTGATCAGGCCACGTTCCACTCAAGTGGAGTGGGCAAGTTCCAAAGACCAGTCTTACCAAGTTTCAGCTGTCCGGACTTAAAGTGCCAGTTCCTTCCCGGTGTTCAGCCACTGTGTTGGTCCTCCACGGGAGCCTGCTGTGCACTGCTCTGACGAGGCGTTCCACCAGAGAAATGCCTACCCAGGAGCGCTCTCAGGATCCGCATCGCTCAATCTGGCCAGAGTCCCCCGCAGGGCTGCTCTACAGGGCAGGCATAAGCTGCCTAAGGGGCTGCCTCGACCATCCGTTAATCACCTCGCTTCCCAATCAGGGAACCAAGAAATGCAGCAGGAGGAGCCGCAAACAAAGCTTCTCAGACACCGGATTTCAGAAGGAAGAGGTTTTTTATTCAGTGGGGAGCGTCGGCAGACTCGCGTCTTAAGAGCCGAGCTCCCGGAAAAAGAAATACTTGGCCTTTTTAAAGGCTTACAACTTTAAGGGGTCCACGTGAAAGGGTCGTGATAAATCGAGCAAGCGTGGGAAACGTGACTGGGGCCTACATGCATCAACTAACAGAACAAAAAGTTTTACAATGCTTTTTTTCATACAGTGCCTGGGATTTACAGATAACACAAGTAGTTTAGGTCAGGGGTTGATGTTATTGTTATCACTTTTTTTAACTCCTAGGGCCAGATGGTGGTGCCAAGGTTGTCTGGCTATTTATTTTACTTTTGTTTCTCTCTCTTTCCTCCTGTCTTGTGAACTAGGCAAGTTGTGGGGAGGAGAGCAGCAGGATTAGTAGTGGTCTCCTTCCTTAGAGGTTGTGTCAGATTCTATGGTGTAAGGGCTTGATCCCACTAGACTGCCCCTCTTCAGATGCCAGCTGCAAGTAGTAGATTTCACCTACACTTCTTACTCAGCAGCTATAAACTGGGGCTCCCACTACCCCCTCCTTTGGTCTGATTGATTTGCTGAGAAGGCTCACAGACCTCCAGGAAACATTTACCAGTTTATTATAAAGAATAGTACAAAGGGTACAAATGAACAGCCAGATGAAGAGATGGATAGGGCAAGGTGTCAGGGGTGCAGAGCTTCCATGCCCTCTCTGGGCAATACACCCTCCTGGCATCTCCACGTGTTCAGCAACCCTGAAGCTCATCAAATCTTGTTGTTCGCGTGTTTACAGAGTTTGATGTCCAGCCCCTCCCCTCCCCCTTTTCTGGAGGTTGAAGGGTGGGGATGAAAGTTCCAATCCTCCAATCACTTGGTTTCTCTGGTGACTGGCCCCATCCTGAGGTTATCTAGGGCCCCTATCCTAAATCACCTCTTATTATAAACTCAGGTGTTATTAAAGGGACTCATTATGAATAACCCAGGAAATTCAAGGGTTTTAGAGGGTTGAGTCAGGAATCAGGGACAAAGGCCAAATATATTTCATATTATAAATAATATGATAGTTAGCTATGTCACACCCTCATCTCAGGAGTCCACGACGGTGGTATAAGATCAAGAAGATCTTAGCACATCTAGCTCTGAGAAGGCATTGGGAGTGAGGCTTCAAAGTTTCTGCAAAGTGGAAGGATTGGGGGCAGGGGTGGGGTAACAGATCACCTGTTCCCAAATCCTTCAAATAATCTCTTCTTATCAGGGAGATTCTTTGGTAACTTTGGCTTCAATCAGCAACCAGAATATTTCATTGTAAAGGCCTGAACATTATAAAATTAAAGTTTGATACAAATTGTCCTTCAAGACGCTTTCAAATTGACCCAAGACATGACCTCAATACCTTATACTGCGTTCAAATCTGCCGTGTCCCTTTGGAAAAGTTTTCTCTTGTCTCTCTCTAAAAGACAACCGCATTTTCCCAAAGCTGTGCTCTTAAGAGTTGGTAAAGGGACGATTTGGTTTATTCAATAATCAGATTAAGAAAGTTATCCCATTTTTTGTTGTTGTTGTTGTTGTTGTTGTTGAGACAGAGTCTCGCTCTGTCGCCCAGGCTGGAGTGCAGTGGCCGGATCTCAGCTCACTGCAACCTCCGCCTCCCGGGTTCACGCCATTCTCCTGCCTCAGCCTCCCAAGTAGCTGGGACTACAGGCGCCCGCTACCTTGCCCGGCTAGTTTTTTGTATTTTTTAGTAGAGACGGGGTTTCACTGTGTTAGCCAGGATGGTCTCGATCTCCTGACCTCGTGATCCGCCCGTCTCAGCCTCCCAAAGTGCAGGGATTACAAGCTTGAGCCACCGCGCCCGGCCAAGTTACCCATTTCTAAGGCATCAGAGCACGAATCTTAAGCTGAGGTAGCCCTGGGACTACATATGCCATCCTCTTGTATCAAGATGGAGAAGACTGCGGAGGTTCGGGGAAAGAGCCCAGTAGAAGGACCCAACCTAGTGAGAGGAAAACAGGCATCTGGTGACGGCACCGGCCTCTAAGCTAGGGATGCAGGGACAGGCCTCTCTCTGCCTAGCCTGAGACAGGAGGAGGAAACTGAGGCATTCACACTTTTATGGGGCGATCACAGTTCCTGCAGAAGGGCAGAGCCGGGGCAAAGGAACCAGACGTAGAGTTCCACGCCTACCCACTTTCCCCTCCCCTCCCTCCGCGGCCCCGCCTCCAACAAGCCGCTTCCGGTCGAGAGGGGTCGCCGGCGGGCTGCAGCCGCGCCTGCGCAGGAAGGGCGGGTCAGCGCGCCGGCGCAGTGCCGCGGTCACAGGCTGAGTGCTGCGGCGCGATCCTCGCTTCCGTGAGAGTTGGCCCGGGAGGAAAGATGGTGCTGGATCTGGATTTGTTTCGGGTGGATAAAGGAGGGGACCCAGCCCTCATTCGAGAGACGCAGGAGAAGCGCTTCAAGGACCCGGGACTAGTGGACCAGCTGGTGAAGGCAGACAGCGAGTGGCGACGATGTAAGTACCGGCACAGGCGGGTTACCTCCTTGATCCTAAACCCAACTTTCTAAAATCCAGCCACCGCTCCTGAGGCCACAGCTTCCACCCTTCGTCAAACCCCCTCCCAAGGTGCGGTGGCTCCGAGGTTCTCCCCATCCGCAAAAACACAGCCTGGTAGCCGGGGTCGTCCCACTTTCTCCTCCACCCGGGCGGTGCGAGGTCCCTTCCACGCGTGCTCAGTTCCGTTCGTTGCCTGTGTGCGTACGCACGCCCATCGGGAGCTGTCAAACCTTCCTGCCCCGGGAGTTGCCAGAGCCTGCAATGGCGGGAGGTTGTGGGGCCGAGGCGGCTTTTCTATCACGAATCTTTGGTCGCCCCCAGTCTTTTTCTCATCTTCAGCAAGGCCAGAGTGGTTTTCCTTTGTTTTGATAGGATCAAAGGCTCCTTCCGGAAACGGTGTCACTTTTGCAACAGAGTAGATTCATTCCTTCCATATCGGAAGCATTTCGGGGCGTTGGAGGCCGCTCTTGGCCAAAAGAAATGACCCTGAAGCTTTTGGGAATGCCATCCGCTGACCTATGGGCATACTTTAAGAATCGGAAAAGTCTTTTCCGTGGTAGATCAGACGTGAGGGGAGTGGGGAGGCGAGAAAAAGATTGTAATGATTGAGGCTGTTTAATTGTGATTTGTGGACGTTTTCCTTTAAAGACATTGCTAGAACCTAGAACTGCCGGATCTTGGAGTCATGTCGAGCATCTTTCATGAAGCTGAATAAAATCATAGAACCCTCTGCCCATAAATCTCTGCCTATATTAACTGGAGTGGTCACTGGTTGGGCGGATGCTGTCAAGTACATGTGATTCGATTTGTCTGATGCAATAGGTCTGCAACCATCTGGGAGCTAGGTTGATGACAGTACACTGCAAAGGCAGCCGCTATCCAAGAGTGTGATGGATTTCTATTAGGAAAATTGATTTTCTCCTGTTTATAAGTGTAGCAGGACGAGCCGCAGACAAAACTCCTCAGACACTGGATTAAAGAAGGAAGAGGTTTTTTATTCGGCTGGGAGTGTCAGCAGACTCGCGTCTTAAGAGCCGAGCTCCCCGAAAAAGAAATACTTGGCCTTTCCAAAGGCTTACATCTTTAAGGGGTCCACGTGAAAGGGTAGTGATAAATCGAGCAAGCGTGGGAAACATGACTCTTGCCTACATGCATCAACTAACAGAACAAAAAGTTTTACAGTGCTTTTTTTTTCATACAGTGTCTGGGATTTACAGATAAGTAGTTTAGGTTAGGGATTGATGTTATTATTATTACTTTTTTTAACTCCTAGGGCCGGGTGGTGGTGCCAAGGTTGTCTGGCTATTTATCTTACTTTTGTTTCTTTCTCTCTTTCCTCCTGTCTTGGAAACTAGGCAAGGTGGGGGGAGGAGGGCAGCAGGAGTAGTAGTGGTCTCCTTCCTTATAAGGATCTTGGATGTCAAAAGAGTATTTGTTTAACTTGAGTTCTGTGCTGATTCTGTATGTCTTAGGCCCTCTATTGTAGTAGTTTGTGTGATTGTGAGATTCCACACTTGACCTAAAGTTTCGAGTTGCAATGGAATTTAATTTTGCCACATTTTTTGTTTAAGATAAAACTAGCATGAGCATTGTTCTACTGAATCTGAAGTCAGGAGTATCAGATTTTTGTGTCAGTCCAGCCCTTAGCCAGTGCTACATGACTTTGAATGTGTTAGCTAGTCTTTTGGGTATAATGCCCACATCTGAGGGATTTGTCCCTTCTCTGACAAGTAGGTAGGTGGTGAGTTCTTCAGGGACAAGGATTGAGTTTTATTCATCTGTATATCCCAGTTCTTAGGATATACATATACACATTTATACATAAAATCCCAGTACCTGGCACTGTACCTGGTCCTTGGTAAGGCCTTGATAAAGGTTTGTTGGAGGCGTGAATATTTTCTGTGTTCAGGGCACTTTACATTCTTTATGAAAAGCAGTTTACGTAGTTTATTTTCTTTTTTAAAAAAACTTAATCCCAAATGTGAAGTCGTTTCTCTTTTTTTTGTTTTGTTTTGTTTTGTTTTGTTTTTGAGATGGAGTCTGTCATTGTTGCCCAGAGTGGAGTGCAGTGGCACCATTTCAGCTCAGTGCAACCTCCATCTCCTGGTTTCAAGAGATTCTCATGCCTCAGCCTCCAAGTAGCTGGGACTACAGGTGTGCACCACCACACCCAGCTAATTTTCATATTTTTTTTTAGTTGAGATGGGGTTTCACCATGTTGGCTAGGCTGGACTCTAACCCCTGACCTCAAGTGATCGCCCACCTCAGCCTCCCAAAGAGCTGGGATTACAGGTGTGAGCCACCATGCTGGGCCAGTAGTTTATTTCCAAATGCATCTATTAATTTGATTCTTTTCTATTTGACAAACCTTTCCAATGTTCTCTTTGTATCCAAATGGAATTTATGTTTTTTCCCAAGTTCCCAACTGCCCAAGGTGGACACTAACAGATTCATATCAAGGTTTTTTGACACCTTAAACTTCAGATCAGAGGATGGAGTTCTTCTCTCATTGGCTGGAACAAGGGCTTATAACCAAGGCCACATTAAGAACTCAGATCATGCTCCCTAATTGAGGACACATAGCAAGCTTCACCAAGCCCTCTACTACAACTGTACCAGTTTGTCTTCCTGTAGACTTATAAGGTACACTAGGGTTCCTTGGAGAACAGAGGAGTCCAGTATAACTTGGAGTCATAATACCGCATTGGAACTTACAACTCTTCCAACTCCAGGGATTTGAACTGTGATTTCTTCTTTTTAATTCAGTGTAGCATAATGATCCTACACTTGGGCATAGTTGTCTTGGCCCCACTCCCGAAGCAGCTAGATTTCCATGTATCTGGAAGTCTGCTGCAAACCAGAAGAATTTTAT
Source organism: Mandrillus leucophaeus (assembly GCF_000951045.1). Taxonomy (NCBI): domain Eukaryota; kingdom Metazoa; phylum Chordata; class Mammalia; order Primates; family Cercopithecidae; genus Mandrillus; species Mandrillus leucophaeus. The sequence goes on along the minus strand of NW_012109330.1, from coordinate 516,214 downwards.
CCTCCCTCAAAAAGCTCTATCCTAGTTGGGTTTTTGTTGTTGTTGTTGTTGTTTTTACTATAAATTGAAAATTGAAGTTGTTGTTTCCTATCTTTTTTTTTCTTTTTTGAGACAGAGTCTCGCTCTGTCGCCCAGGCTGGAGTGCAGTGGCGCAATCTTGGCTCACTGCAAGCTCCACCTCCTGGGTTCACGCCATTCTCCTGCCTCAGCCTCCCGAGGAGCTGGGACTACAGGCGCCTGCCACCGCGCCCAGCTTATTTTTTGTATTTTTTAGTAGAGATGGGGTTTCACTGTCACTGTGTTAGCCAGGATGGTCTCGATCTCCTGACCTTGTGATTCGCCCGCCTCGGCCTCCCAAAGTGCTGGGATTACAGGCGTGAGCCACCATGCC
>NW_012109330.1:505308-506677 GCF_000951045.1 Mandrillus leucophaeus | reverse complement strand
GAGCATTGTATCAAAGTAAAAGGGTAACATTAGCCATTTCTAGCATGGAGAGGTAGCAATCATGACTGCACTCTTTATAGAGTCCTGTGCATAGCACCTAGTTTCCTTAAATGAGTTTTAAGATCATTGGGCAGGTTAGTTACTTGAGTGTCTTCCAAGTTTTCCAGATGTGTCACTCTATAGTGGTGTCATACATGTTATGATACTGTTAAATTTTAACCTCAGAATGGTCTTTTCCTTGTCACCAAATGCTGGGGACACCATTGTAGTCACCATTGTATGCCAACTACATTTGGGGCTCTAAAGCTCTAAGATTAGGCCGGGCACAGTGGCTCACACCTGTAATCCCAGCACTTTGGGAGGCCAAGGTCAGGAGTTCGAGACCAGCCTGGCCAACGTGGTAAAGCCCCGTCTCTTCTAAAAACACAAAAATTAGCCAGGTGTGGTGGCGGGCACCTATAATCCCAGCTACTCGGGAGGTTGTGGCAGGAGAATCGCTTGAACTTGGGAGGCGGAAGTTGCAGTGAGCCAAGATTGCACCACTACACTCCAGCTTGGGCAACAAGAGCAAGACGCCGTCTCCAAAAAATAATAATAAATAAATAAATAAATAAAGCTCTAAGAGTTTATAACTTCATGAGGCAGATCCTTCAGCTCTGTTGGCATTTAGGCCTTAACCTGAGATCAGTACTAAGTCAAAACCAGGAGAAGGGAGTATCTTAATTATGGGCATTTCTTTGGTATATTCTTGGATTCTTTATTCCTAGGTAGATTTCGGGCAGACAACTTGAACAAGCTGAAGAACCTATGCAGCAAGACGATCGGAGAGAAAATGAAGGTAAGAGAATTGAGGAACGAACAGCCGTGAGAGCTTGAGCGGAGATATTTGATCTTGCTCTTAGCTAATGTTCACAGAAGTTCTAACTCAGTGTTGAACTCTACAAGATGTTCAATTTCTTACCAAAGGGGAACATATTATTTTGAAAAGATAGGGAGGCAGGAACTTGGAGGCACTTTCATATACTTTACCACAAGTCCATCTTCCGTGTTCAGGTAAGATTCTTTGTTGTCTAGCCGTTTGTTGTCTATTCTGTTCTTACATTAGAAATATAAATTCCATCAGTCATCTTTTTTAATGGCAGATTTCAGATTTGTCGTCTCAGTGTAGTTGTGCTCCATAATGAAAACAGTGCAGATTCAGAGTTCAAATCTTGCTACGTTATGTGACTTTTAGGCAACTTAATGTCTGAGCCTCAGTTTTCTCATCTATAAAATGACAATACTAAACCTATAGAATGGAATTGTTAGAACTTTTTAAAAAAATTTAAACACCAAGCAATAGTTATGGATAGAACTAAATTTCTTTCAA
>NW_012109330.1:504010-505258 GCF_000951045.1 Mandrillus leucophaeus | reverse complement strand
TCTCGATCTCCTGACCTTGTGATTCGCCCGCCTCGGCCTCCCAAAGTGCTGGGATTACAGGCGTGAGCCACCATGCCCGGCCTTTTTTTTTTTTTTTTTTTTTGAGACAAGGCCTCACTGTGTCACCCAGGCATAATCACAGCTCACTGCAGCCTCAATCTCCCCAGGCTCAGATGATCCTCCTGCCTTAGACTTCTGAGTAGCTGAGACTACAGGCACAGTGCCACCATGCCTGGCTAATGAGTGCATTTTTTGTGGAGATGCATTTTCGCCATGTTGCCTAGGCTGTCCTCAAACTCCTGGTCTCAAGAGATCCTTCCACTTCAGCCTCCCAAATTGCTGGGATTACAGGCATGAGTCACCATGCCCAGCCTAAAGCTGTTATTTCCTCAACCTTTACTGTACATGTTTTAAAACAGGTCCTTTTCATTGTTTGCCCCAGCAGCTGGAATAGCTTTATGTCTGCTTTAAATCTTAACCCAGTCTCACCAGGGCATATAATCTTTCTAAAATGCAAATCTAATCATTTTACTTGAAGGCTTAAGTTTTGCAGTGACATGCTTTAGAGCAGCACTATAGGAATAGAATGTTAGCTTCATGTGTACAGATGCTCCTTGACTTAGAATGGGTTTATGTCCCAATAAATCCATCATAAGTTGAAAATCTTGTAAGTAAAAAATGCATGTAATACACATACCCTACTGAATATCATAGCTTAGCCAAGCCTACCTTAAATGTGCTCAGAACACTGACGTTAACCTGCAGTTGGGAAAAAATCGTGTTACACAAACCCTATTTTATAATAAAGTGTTGACTCTCTCATGGAATTTATTACTATTGATCATAAAGTTTAACCATTATAAGTTGGCGATAGTCTGTAATTGTTAATTTGTTTGTATTCAATCTAAAAAATATAAAGAGAAACAGATGAAATTAATTTTAGTAATATATTTTATTTAACCTAGTCTTATATACCCAAAAGTTTTATATATATATATAAAAATTATTATTTTTAGACAGGGTCTTGTTCTGTTGCCCAGGCTGGAATGCAATGGCATGATCACAGCTCACTGCAGCCTGGACCTCCTGGGCTCAAGTGGTCCTCCCACCTCAACCTCCTAAGTAGCTGGGACCACATATGTGCACCACCATGCCCAGCTAATTTTAAAATATTTTGTAGAGATAGAGTCTCACTTTGTTGCCCAGGCTGGTCTTGAATTCCTGGACTCAAGTGATCCTCCCACTTTG
>NW_012109330.1:502031-503960 GCF_000951045.1 Mandrillus leucophaeus | reverse complement strand
TCTTTGACAATATTTTGTTAAACTTTCAGCGTGTAACACTTTTAGCTGTGGAAAGTGGTGTTGATAATCATCCAGTTTCTTTCTGTGGGACTTAGTCATTTGCATGCTAGAGACCCCATACTTACGTTAATTCCCATGCATACTCCTCCCTGGGTGTTCTTTGGGACCTATGTACAGTCAGTGCCAGCTGGGTGTTTTTTGTAGCAAGAAGATGGGATTGTGAGTGTTGTCATTTACAATAACATTCTTAGATCTGATTTTGTTGCTAGCCATGCAGGCAGTGTTCACTCCCGCTGCCATTGAAATGGTAATGATAGTGCTTTAATTTGTAGAGCACTCGAAAACATTCAGATACTTTCACAGACATCTCATTTTGGTTTTCATCCTTACTGCAAAGCTGGAGTGCAGATAGTACATTTGTCAGCCCTATTTAATGGGTAAGGGAATCGGCTTAGGAAATTAAAGAGCTTGCTTAAAATCATACTCTAACTTAGTTGCAGAGTCAAACCTTGAGCTCTGAACTTGAATTTGCTGCCCTGGGGGAGTATCAAATAGCAAGGGAGCCTGGTAACTATCTTGCTAACATATCACCCTGCCTATGATGCCATTGCAAAAATCTTGAGATTTAGTCCATTTTTTCCCTACCTCTGTAGTCTGTTTGTTCTTATCAAGACTCATTCTGATAGTTTCAGATTTTTCCAACTTTTTTTCTTTTTTTTGAGACAAAGTCTCGTTTTGTTGCCCAGGCTGGAGTGCAGTGGCACAATCATGGCTCACTGCAGCCTCAACCTCCTGGGCCCAAGCAGTCCTCCTGCCTCAGCCTCCCTAGTAGCATGCCACCACACTCGGCTAATTTTTTTTTTTTTTTCGTAGAGATGGAGTCTCCCTATGTTGCCACTGCACCTGGCCAGATTTTTCTAGCTTTTTAAGATGATTTTTCTCTGAGTCACTGAAGGGTGTGAGTGGAGTTATAGTTAGAATTTTGAGCGTATGAGAATGTGTAATGAACCTAAAGGATTTCTGTGCTTTACATTTAGGAGATTTAGTCCTTTTATTCTTTCTTTCTTCTTTTTTTGCGACAGTGTCTTGCTCTGTTGCCCAGGCTAGAGTGCGGTGGCATGATCATAGATCACTGCAACCTCCAACTCCTTGGCTCAAGCACCTCAACCTCTTAAGTTGACTCAACCAAGTCAACTCCTTGGCTCAAGCACCTCAGCCTCTTAAGTAACTAGGACTATAGACACATGTCACTGTGCCTGGCTAATTTTTTTAAGTCACCCAGGCTGCAGTACAGTGGCACAAGCATAGCTCACCACAGCCTCTAATTCCTGGGCTCATGCAATCCCCTCGCCTCATCCTCCCAAGTAGCTGAGAGTACAGCTATACTCCACTATGCCTGGCTAATTTAAAATATATATATTTAGATATGGGGTCTCACTCTGCTGCCCAGGCTGGTCTTGAACTCTTGGGCTTAAGTGATCCTCCCACCTCAGCCTACCATGTAGCTGGGATTACAGTTGCAAGCCATTGTATCTGGCTATACTTTGTTTTATTTATACTTACAAAGCAGATGCTAAACATTCTTATGCAAGTTTTGTTGAAGTCTCATATATATTATAATGGCCTTGACTAACTTTCTTTAAGTCTTTTTTTTTTTTTTTTTTGAGACGGAGTCTCAATCTGTCGTCCAGGCTGGAGTGCAGTGGTGCGATCTCGACTCACTGCTACCTCCGCCTCCCGGGTTCACTCCATTCTCCTGCTGGGTAGCTAGGACTACAGGCACCTGCCACAATGCCCGGCTAATTTTTTTGTGTGTGTTTTTGGTAGAGACGGGATTTCACCATGTTAGCCAGGATGGTCTTGATCTCCTGACCTCGTGATCCGCCCACCTTGGCCTTCCAAAGTGCTGGGATTACAGGCATGAGCCAC
>NW_012109330.1:499834-501981 GCF_000951045.1 Mandrillus leucophaeus | reverse complement strand
TTTTTTTTTGTACAAGTTCTCAAACTCCAAAGTGTGTTTTATACTTAAAACACCACTCTGTTCAGGTGCTCATTTCAAATTTCAAATGCTAATAGTCACATGGTATTGAAAGCTACTATATTGGACAGTACAGCCTTAAAACATAAAAATCCAAATTTCTGAATACACTTTACAAAGTCCCCCACGCCTTCCTGGCCTCGCCGTCTACACTCCCCGCACAGGACCTCCCGCTCTTTGCTCTAGCTTGTTACTGCTGCTCCTAGACTCTTTCACACTCTGTGACTGTTGCTTCTTCCTGGCATGTTCCTTATCAGGGTGTGCCGCTCCCACTTCCATCAGCCCTCTTTGCCACTCAACTACTCTCGTAGTGCCACCTCATTTGTTGAGTGCTCTCCTTATATTATCTTACAACTCTCTTACAGCATTTATACTATTCCCGTATATACCCTTTGGAAACTTATTTTTATTGACATATAAACAGTAAAGTACACAAATCTTAGTATACAGGTTGATGAGTTTTCTAAATCTATACACCAATGTAACACCCAGGTCAAAATATAAGACATTTACAGCACACCAGCCGATTTACGCCACCTCCCAGTCAGCCCCTCCTCCAAAAATAATAGTATTCTTACCTCTATCACCATAAATTCCTTTGCCTGGTTTTGAACTTCATATAAATGGACTTATGTAGTATATACTTCTGTCTGTATATGGCTTCTTTTGTTTTTTTGAGACAGAGTCTTGCTTAGTCACCCGGGCTGGAGTGCAGTGGTATGATCTTGGCTCACTGCAGCCTCTACCTTCCAGGCTCACACCATTCTCCTGCCTCAGCCTCCCGAGTAGCTGGGACTACAGGTGCCCACCACCACGCCCGGCTAATTTTTTTTTGTATTTTAGTGGAGGCAGGGTTTCACCATGTTAGCCAGGATGGTCTTGATCTCCTAACCTTGTGATCCACCCGCCTCGGCCTCCCGAAGTGCTGGGATTACAGGCGTGAGCCACCGGGCCTGGCATGGCTTCTTTCTTTCAAGATTATGTCTGTAAGATTCATCCATGTTACTAACATGTAGCAGTAGTTGGTTCTTTTCATTGCCGTATAATACTCCATTATGTAAATATGCCAATCAATTCTACTGGCTTATTTACTTCATGACGTTTAGATAAACTGGGTTGTTACCGGTTGAGGGCATTATGAATAAGCTTCTAGAGACTCTTTCTAAAAAAATGTTTGCCAACTAACAAATTATAGTTGTATATATTTATAGGGTACAATGTAATGTTATGATTTATGAATACAATGTGGAATAATAAACGCAAGCTAATTAACATATCCATCACCTCAAATACTTACATTTTGTGATAAGAACATGTGTACATTCTTATGTGCATCTATTGGTAGACATAAACACTCATTTCTGTTGGGTATGTACCAAGGAGTAGAATTGCTGGATCATAGGGTGGGCACATGTTTAGATTTAGTAGATAATAACAAGTAGTTTTCCAAAGTGGTTGTAATGATTGATATTCCCACTAGCAATATCTAAGAGTTCCAGTTGCTTGGCATTCTTGCCAATACTTGACATTGGCAGTCCTTTTAATTTAGCCATTCTGGTAGATATATCGTGGTATCTCAGTGTTATTTTAATTTGCATTTTTTTGGTGACTAAAGATATTGAGCGCTTTTTCATAAGTTGATGGCATTGGATGGCCTATTTTGAGAAGTACCTTTTCAAGCCTTTTGACCAATTTTTATTTGTCCTTTTCTTAGTGGTTTGTAGGAATTATTTATATAGAGTGGAAGGAAGAATACCTGTGAGATACAGATACCACAGATCTCCTCTCCTATTCTGTGGCTTGCCTTTTCATTCTTTCAGTCTTGTGATGAATAGAAGTTCCTAATTTTAATGAAGCCTAATTTATTGACTTTTCTTCTGTGATTTGTCTATTGTGTTTCCAAAACACAATAGATAAATCACAGAATTAGTATTCTGTTTTGAAAATCATGTTATGTCTTAACCTGCAGAAGAGATTCTCTGGTTTTTTTTTTTTGTAGACATTTTATTTCTTTACCTTTTACGTTTAGGTATAAGATTTATTTAATACTAATTTTGGTGTATTATGTGAGATAGATCAAAATTTTTTTT